>NC_084480.1:136506676-136809706 GCF_030035675.1 Rhineura floridana
ACTGGACTCAGGAACCAGACCAGTTGGTAAAAGCAATTCAGTCTTTATTAAAGTAATATCCAAACAGAAGCTATGCCTTCTCATGAAGCAACACAATAACACGTGTCCAGCGACATGCAAGAGAGTTGACAGAACAAGGAATCCCTGCTCCCCCTGACTCTTATAAAGGGGGATTTCTGGCACGAATTCTCTCACTCCGCCTCAAGGTGCTCTCTTCCACACCCCTCCTCTCTCTCCCCCTTGCTCTTTTTTGTTTTCTCCGGGTTCGTGGTGAAGGGGGAAGCGCTGCTCCCTCCCCTTCTGAGGATTCTACCTCTGGTATTGGGGAAAGAGGGGGGTGGACGCCATGCCCATCAGGCGGGCTTTTCTCTGGCTGAGGAGGGAGTTGAATTCCCCCTCCTTCCGTTTCTAACTGCTCTGGCCTGGGAAGGGGGGTGAGCGTGGGAAGTTCCTGGGAAGAGTCTGTGTCTGTGTCGGCTAGAGTTTCAAGGTCTTTACTGCTGGGCAACACTAACTCTGGGATTCCTCCCCCCTCCTCTGGTTCTTCTTCACACAACTCTGGGAAAATGATCTCCTCCCCCTCCTCATCCTCTGAAGTGCCAGGACCCCAATCCTGCATCCTGACAGGCAGTCTCCCATCCAGGCACTGACCAGACCTAACCCTGCTTAGCTTCAGCAGGGTGCTGGCCTCATGTGCCTTCAGACCATAGCCTGGGACTATTACGTTATTACATCTCTAATTCACTCAGATCAACATTTTAGCCTAACTAATGAAGTACATTATGCTTAGATACAGCTACCGCCCCAAAACAACCCGTGTATTTCATAGCCAAGATGAGTCCTAAACCTACATTTCTGATATTCAAGCCCTATACAGGGCTAGTTCTATACAATGTTACCTTTTGTCTCTAATGTCACTGGATCAGAATAATCCCCAGCCACAGCCTTGTTGCAAGCTCTGACACGAAAGTTCATGTATTTTGAGTCAAACCTCAGACCTGAAAGACAGAAGCCTTCAGACATGTACCATTATGATTAACAAAAAAATAGCAGTAGAAGGATGAAAGGAATCTACCGTATATTCCGGCGTATAAGACGACTTTTTAACCCTGGAAAATCTTCTCCAAAGTCGGGGGTCGTCTTATACGCCGGGTGTCGTCTTATTAGGGTTGCCATATTGCCCGGATAGCTGGGTTTTACCCGGATTCTAAGCATGCCACCCGGCGCCCGGCTAGCCCCTTAGGTGGCCCGGATTCTCAGCTTTCATTTAAAAAAAAAATTAAGTTTCTAGGCGGTGCGGTTCTCGAGATATATATAAAAACGTCAGGCACACCCCCCCCCCGGTTAAATCTTTTTTTAAAGTACTGTATAGCACTTCGTAGCTTTAACCCCGCCCGTTCAGGATTTCAGCCAATCAGTGAAGTGTTTGTTTGGTGGCAGTGTCTGCAATTGCGAGGCCAGAAAATGGTTGTTTCCCCTCCTGTTTATCTGAAAATCTCATAAATTGGGTAGGTATGTACATTTCAGTTTTTCCCCCTGTTGTGTGTGGGAGTCAGATCCTGGGCAGTGTTTACCTTCCCAATAGTTGCTTTTGGGGGTAAAAACAGTGCTAATCCCATATGTCCAGAGTAAATCCTATTGAATTCAGTAGGAATTACTTTTGAGTAGACATGATTATGAATGTGCTGAAAATCAATGGGACTTTGGAGTGAATGTAAAAAAGAATTGTGTTTGTGTTCTCTTTCTGCCCCCCCCCCCCAGTCCTATTTTAAAGCAAGTAGGCAGGGCTTACTTAGGTATTGCAGTTTTTATTCTGTAGGAAACTAATACTGATTTTTTAAAAACTAATACTGATTTTTCTGCAATGACCAATTGGTTTGACAATAAACTATTATATGGGCTGTATGTATTTATACATCTGCAGTGTGTGTGTGTGTGTATGGAGTCTTTCCAACACCCCTGTGAGGTAGGGTTGGAAACCAAGGCAGCTCACAACAAGAAATAAAGCCATTTAAAATCCAATAACCATAAAAACAAGTATAAACAGTTGCAAAACAGTGTAAAGTGGCATGATTTGGAATTTTGGGTTGTGTGAATGAAGTTGCTTATCACTTGAGGTTGCAGTTCTGTCCCTGTTTGAGTAAGCCCCATTGAATACGCTGGGACTTGGTTCTGAATAAATAAATTTAGGATTGCACTATAAATATCTTTACAGTTTGTGTAAATAATAAATGTATTTGATAGTTATGCTTATATAAATATTTCTTCATTTATCATATTTTTGGTTTTTGGTTAGGAATCCTGACTGGTTGTGAGATGCTTAGTTTTTTGCCTTATAGGAATCTTGTTGTGGTTGGTATGGTATTACATTTAGGAAAGCGTTACTGCCTCCTGTATTTTTTTCCCCTATTTGCATTTCACTTATCTTTAACCTCACTCCATTACAGCCATAGAAGCAACAGCAGCATATGCAAGATAATTAACTCCCATTAGTGATAAGAACAAGAATTTATAATTATTATTTCAATTAAAACAAGAGGCTTATCAATACTTTGAAGAGGACCAGATATTTATTTTCTTTCTGAGCCCAGGACTGGGTCTTTCATGATGCCCGGTGTGTGTGTGGGGGGGGGGGGAGCAGGAGAGTAGTCGATAAGACAGACATCCTCTGGCATTGATAATCGAATTAGCAAGGTATGTGTGGGGTTGTTGTACACTTCCAGGCTCAGTTTCATTTTGAGTATGGAGGTGGAACCTGTGTAGATGTGGTTGATCAAAGGGAGAAGAAATTTTGAGTTAAGCAAAGCTCTGCTTTTATAAAACCTAAGAAACATACAGTACTTTGAATGTCTGAGTGCCTGCACCAGTGGAATACTGGAGGAACTTGTAAAACTTGCTGCAACAGTATTTAGAACTGAGCATGTGGTGTGAAAGACTCCTTTTCCTAACATTTTGGCTTGTTTTTCTCTGATTGTGTATTTTTATTGTTTTTACTATATTTGTAAGCTGTGCTGAGCTCTGTTTTTAACAGCAAAAGGGCAGGATATAAATTCTCTTAATCAATCAATAAATACTCCATAGTGTTGGAAACTAGAGTCTAGGCATTTAATGTTGCTTTTAAAAAAAAGATTTCTCACATCTTTCCCCAGTTTTTGGTGGTAATTCCTAGGCACAAAAACAAAACACCTGGACAATCCAAATATTAATATTTATAAATTTATAAGTGACAGTTTTCCTGCTAAGTACCTGCATGTCATAAGCAGGGGTAGTCTTATACAGCGAGTATATCCCAAACTCTATATTTTAACTGGAAAAGTTGGGGGTCGTCTTATACGCCGGAATATACGGTACATAATTTTTTTATAGTGTTGCCCCTCACTAACAGCTACAGACAAATAAGGTTACCAATAGTATTTGATGTCAAGGAAACTGAATAAGATATAGGGTCAGTTTTATAATGCTGAGTATAAAACATTTGTGAATGCAGACGTCTCATTTATGATGGAACAGACAGTAAAATATTCCAGTGAAAAAGCAGGAAGTTCATATACAACTCAAGTCAACCTGAACAGAACATAAAAATTACCTGATAATGTATATTCAGTGCCCTTAATGTAGTCTACAGATTCCCAGCACCGCTCATCTTTTATTCGAGGAAGCCCATCAAAATTGGTTTTTCTGTATTCCAATACATAGTGATCAATTTTGTTGTCTTCTTCTGTCATTTGCCATGATATTGTTACAGAGTTGTCAGCTACCAAGCAATCTGCTAGAACTATCTCTGGAGCTCTGGGAACTGTTGAAGAAATAAGACAAGGCAACAGATCATTGATAACCCTAACTGACGTCCATATGCTCATCTTGTACTCTGGGCAAGATCCAAACTGTTGAACACACTTAAGCACAAAAGGACATGCTAATACAGCTAAGATGTACAACAAAATCCTATAGTTCATGCTTGCTCTGATCATGTATATGTACAGTCAGATCCCTATGCATTAACATTCAGAATCAAGTCCACTGGCTTTAATGGGATGAAGTGTACGCTGGATTGTATGTTCACATGCCAGTTCTAAACTGTGTACATTCAGTCTGCCATTAGTTTTAAATTATTTTGGCCTGATTGTATTTTATTCTGTTCTGGAAGTACTGGTTAGGCTGACCTTTCTTTAAATATAAGCCAGTAAACTTTGTGCTTAAGGGAACTTGTAGTAGCTATTGGAACAAATGTGCAATGCTAAACAATATTTTTTTAAAAAATAGTTTTCCATAGGAAGTGGGCCATCACTGTGGGTAACAGTTCCACCTATCGTGCGAAGGCAAGAATGTTTTTGAAGTCAAGACTAGGGACGTCATGCCCCTCCCACTCCCCAGTTCATTCTTGCCTTCGTACGAACAAGATTGGAATTTCACGTAGCATTTAGCTAAGTCTATCTCTCTTTAAAACCTTTTTTCCTTTTTTCCGTTTTTTGTGTCTAGCCTACTGAGGATCCCCTCAGAGACCGCGGCTGCGGCTCTCTTCCCCCTTTCCTCAAGGCTATTTAATTTCTTTTATTTCCTTGACTGGGGGCTCCCTCTGAGACCGCGGCTGCGGCTCTCTTTGTTTCGGCAGTTTCAAGCCCCCTCCCCCCCCCCGGCTCTGTCGTATCCGTAGCCAGGGGGCTCCCTCAGTGACCGCGGCTGCGGTTCTCTTTTTGATCGCTTTTGATCGCTTGTGAGGGAAGGGGAATCCCCCTCCCTCGCCCCCCCCGATCGTTACCACGGCTGCGGCTGATCCGATCTCTTGATCGCTTGTGAGGGAAGGGGAATCCACCCTCCTTCCCCCCCCCCGATCGTTGCCACGGCTGCGGCTGATCCGATCTCAGCGGGAGCTTGCAGCTGCGGCTCCCGCTCTTACTCCTTACCGCAGATCGCCCTCGCTACGTGGCTTAAATCCCACTGCGAAGGGCTTTACAGACCGCTATTGCGGCTCTCTCTGCGGCGGCTGCCGTTTTTTGCCTCTACCTGCCCTTCCAGAGTTTTTCCAGAGCCGCTACTGCGGCTTTCGGCGAGTCCGTGCTGGGCAGCCCTTCTCCCAGTTCGCTTCCGACGGCCGCCATTGCTCCTTCTTCCTCAGCCCCCTTTTGATCGTTTTTTTCCCGCCCGTTTTTCTGGGCGCCATTTTTTGAAATTCAAAATTCCCGCCTTTTTCGTTACCATTTTTTAAGCATCGGATACCTCCCCTGCAGGCTATCTATCTGTATGTTTGTGTATATGTGCTGCTGACAAATTTACACAAGGCTGATTTACACACATTTTTACTGTGGCTGTAATCATAGTGGCTGAATTGTATTATTAAGGCTGGAGCTCCAATCCTAGTGGGCTGGATTGTATTATCAAGGCTGGAGCTTTAATCCTAGTGGCTGGATTACATTATCAAGGCTGGAGTTTTAATCCTAGTGGCTGGATTACATTATCAAGGCTGGAGCTTTAATCCTAGTGGCTGGATTACATTATCAAGGCTGGAGCTTTAATATCAGTGGCTGACTTGTACTAAATCTGATTTACATTACATATCCTGCCCCCTATGGGGCCGTGAACAAGCCAAAAACCCAGCCTACAGCACTAATCTGAGTGTGCCAACTCTAAAACAGCCTATATTATATTAACGTTGATACCTCTGTGCATTCTGCCCCCTCTGTGGCAGTGCATTCGCCATCTGCCAGTGTATCCTACCCCCTCCGTGGTAGTACGCTGTGCCAGTTCGGGTCTTTACATCCTGCCCCCTCCGTGGCAGTGTACTGCACCCAGGTTCATATAAGATGGCAGAACAGCCAGGCATGTCACCATCAACACACATGGTGCCAGATCAGCCAGACATGCCACAATCAGCCAAGCCACAACATACTAACACGTCTAAGACCAGACATGCCAAAGCACTGGCTAAGACAAAACATCTTTCCAGCCATAGTAAACCAAAGCACCCTCGTTATGTCTCTGTGCCAACAACCACCACAGCACAGACACACATAAGTGATATTTTCCATTCTCCTGCTCCTGCCTCTGACGAGGAAGAGTTTGTTGGCTTTCCCCCTCACGGTTCGCCTAACGAACCTACCTCTGGCTTACCGCCTCAGACATCTGTTCCAATAGCCCACCAGGCACATACATCTCACACATCTGGTCTGCAGCTGTCTCCTGATTTCCTCTCCCAACTCCAAGCCATGCTGGCTTATTTCACACAAATGTAGTCACTACCACAGGTTCCTGCCAGACCCCCACTCAACATGGACCAACGCGCGTTCCATGCTGCTCATCCTTCCTGCTCGCCAGATCCCTTCGATTTAGCCAGAGGCAGATGTACGGACGAAGCCTCGTATGCGGAGGAGTTAACTTTCACTGACCATGTTGAAGGAGACGACTGGAGCGACTATTCAGATCATGAGGAGGATACATCGTATCGCTTGTTCAATACCTCAGATTACCAACCGCTCGCACGTAGGGTACTTCATACCCTTGGTCACCAGACTGCGCCCTCAACTTCGTCCGCTCCAACTCTCAAAGGGGCCAAGGTCCTCAAATCCCCTGCACCTACTGAACACTACATCCCGGTGCCGGACCCAATTGCCAAATTAGCTTCCGAAGAATGGGCCCACCCGCTCAAAGCTCGACGCTTCAAGAACCTGGCTGACAGACTTTACGCCCTAGCCCCAGACTTCGCCACCAAGTTAGATGTCCCTGGCATAGATGAACCGATCGCTCGCCTCGTTTCACGATCTATCTTGCCCAGGGAAGGGGAATCCCACCTAAAAGATACTACTGAACGTCGAATAGACTTCGCCCTCCGCAAGAACCACGAGGCCACTGCCCTAGCCATGCGTGCCTCTGCCTCAGCCTCCATCTTCTCCAGAGCATCTATGATGTGGCTGGATGACCTTCTAGAGGACGATAATCCTGATCCTGTCGCCTTCAAAAGAGCACTATTGAAGTTACGTAAGACAGCAGCCTTTGTGGCCGATGCCACTTTAGATGCCACCCAATTAGGGGCACGAGCCATGACGACTCAAATAGTCGCTCGTCGCACCCTCTGGCTTCGCCACTGGCAAGCTGATTCAGCGGCTAGATTGAACCTGTCCAAGGCTCCTTACTCCGGATCTCTACTCTTCGGTGAGGAAGCTCTAAAGGCAGTTCTGGTTGATCCAAAAGACGCCCACAAACCGGTTCTAGCCACAATCAAGAACATCGACCACAGGCCCCTCAGGCGATTTCCCTCCTTTCGTTCTAACCAGCCCTTTCGAGGAACGCGACCAGGAGGACGAGGCCGCGATTTCAGACCCTATGATTCCAACGCATTCAGGGGCTCCTGGAACCGACGCCCCCAGGGCAGAGGTCAGTACCAAGGGCGCAGGGGCAACTCATCGTCCTCATATAGGGGAGGTCCTCACCTACACAAGTAGTATTAACGCCATCCCCATAGGTGGCAGATTACTTAATTTTGGAGATCGATGGCTGCGCCTTACTACGGTCCCCTGGATCAGGGACCTCTTCACTTATGGCTATACCATAGAGTTCTGGGCAACCCCGTCAGACAGATTCCACCCGTCTCCTTGCCCAAGGGCACCAGCCAGGCACAACATCATGCAGACAGCTATACATCACCTCTTGCACATAGCGGCAATAGAGCCAGTTCCCACAACTGAGAGATCGGAAGGGGTGTACTCCCTCCTATTTGCTGTGCCAAAACGAGATTTATCTTGGAGGGCGGTATTGGACCTCAAGTTTGTCAACCGTTTTGTAACATACCGCAGGTTCAAAATGGAATCTCTCCATTCGATTACCGAGAGTCTGCATGAAGGAGACTTCCTGGCTTCTATCGACCTTAAGGAAGCGTATCTCCATGTACCCATTTGCATAGCCCACAGAAAGTTTCTTCGGTTTGCCTTTGGCCACCAACATTTTCAATACAGAGCGATGCCATTTGGCCTCTCCTCTGCTCCAAGAGTATTTTCCAAGGTGCTACTCATCCTAGTGGCTTACCTTCGGACCCAAGGGGTTCATATCTACCCATATTTGGACGATCTGCTTATACGGGCCAAATCTGAAGAGCTGGCTCATCATCATTTAATGATCACCCTCAATGTTTTGCAGACCTACGGCTGGCTGGTCAACTTCGACAAAAGCCATCTCCAACCAACCCAACGCCTACTACATTTTGGGGCAATGTTGGACACCCTGCAGGCAATGGTCTTCCTGTCTCCAGATCGCATCACTGCCATCACAAGCATCGCAAGGTCCCTGATGCAACAAACATCCGCAGACGTCATGCTTCTCGCCAGAGCGCTCGGGATGTTTATCTCCACAATCCACATTGTACCCTGGGCTCGAGCTCACACTCGGCCCCTTCAGTGGACTCTGTTGCCTTTTCAAAAAGACATTGCCAGCTCCAACCATCGCAAAGTTCGTTTGAGCCCCGCTCTGCGCCTCTCCTTCCGCTGGTGGACCAAGGTTCAACACCTCTCCAAGGGCACGTCGTTCAGAGAACCCCGCAGAACCGTCGTGACCACAGACGCCAGCCTCATAGGTTGGGGAGCCCACTGCAACTCCCAGTATGTTCAGGGGGTTTGGCCCAACGCAGAGCGAGCTCGAAGCATCAACTGGCTGGAACTAAAGGCTGTCCACTTGGCTCTATGTCATTTTCAGTCTCTGTTCCCTTTGCATCATGTGCTCATTCGAACAGACAACACGTGTGTAAAATCACATTTGAACAGACAAGGGGGCACCAGGTCTCGTCCTCTGCAGGACTTAGCCTCCCTCATCTTTGTCTGGGCAGAACAACATCTACAATCCCTGAAAGCAGAGCACCTCAAAGGGATTTTGAACGTGACAGCAGACTGGCTCAGCAGACAACAGGTCTTCCCGGGAGAATGGAAACTTCATCCAGCCATGTTCCATCGTCTCCAGTGTCGGTTCGGCGCCCTCTCAGTCGACCTGTTTGCTTCCAGTCGCAATTGCCAGCTTCCCAGGTACTTTGCCCGATACCTGGACTCAACAGCAGAAGCAGTGGATGCTCTGACAACACCGTGGCCAGACGGTCTATTGTACGCCTTTCCTCCCATACCATTGTTAGCCAAAACCTTGAGGAAGGCGCGAACCGAGAGGGCACAGCTGGTTCTGATAGCACCATTTTGGCCACGCCGACCGTGGTTCTCAGATCTTCTGGCAATGTCAATGATGGACCCTTGGACACTTCCAGTAACGCCAGACCTCTTATCCCAGGGTCCAGTACTGCATCAGGACCCTACTTGGCTCAATCTAACAGCGTGGCGTTTGAACGGAGACACTTGAGGTCAGCTGGACTGTCTGACGCTGTGATTGATATTATTTTGGCCTCGAGAAGACCATCTACCACTCGCATTTATCAACATACCTGGGTGGCTTTCTCCAAGTGGTGTCAGTCCCACCACCACGATCCATCCCAGGCCAATGTGCACCAGGTGCTCCAATTTCTCCATAGTGGCTTTATGATGGGACTTCGACCCAACACTCTACGTCGACATGCGTCGACTCTGTCATCCATTCTCTCAGTGTCCTCTCCTGGAGATCATATTTCCTCACATCCGTTCATCAAACGTTTTTTGAGGGGAGTCGCCCTACGCTCTCCGGCTGTTGTCCATCGGTTCCCCTCATGGAGTTTGCCGAAAGTTCTGCAGGCTTTGCAACGCCCTCCGTTTGAACCCATCAGAACTGTGCCCCTACGTATTCTGTCCTTCAAGGTCCTGTTTCTGATTGCAATCACATCTGCCAGACGCGTTTCGGAGTTGGGCGCATTGTCTTCCGCTAGACACCTCTGCGTCTTCCATAAGGACTCTGTTGTGCTGAAGACTGACCCTTCCTTTCGTCCCAAGGTCGATTCAGTTTTTCATTGCAACCAGGACATTGTTTTGCCTTCCTTTTGCCCGAATCCTACCCATCCTCTCGAGAAGGCTTGGCATTCGTTGGATGTCCGGAGGGCTCTCAAGACCTACCTGTCTAGGACCCAAGAGATTCGATGAACGGAGTCTCTGTATCCTTTCATCCAGGGTCTATGGGGCATAAAGTATCCAATCCTACCTTATCCCGTTGGTTAAGGGCATGCATTACCTTAGCATATGAGTCCCTGAAGTTGCCAGTTCCTGCTAGTATAACAGCTCATTCTACTAGGTCAGCTGCCACTTCGGCTGCTTTTGCTACTAATGCTCCTGTTGCCGATATTTGTAGGGCCGCAGTCTGGTCTTCCCCACACTCGTTTATAAGACATTATAAAATTGATCGTTATGCCTCTGCTGATGCTTCTTTTGGCAGACGAGTGTTGCAACAGGTTCTTAATGAGGATTAACATGTGGGTGGTCCCTCCCTATATGGGTTGCTTTGGTACATCCCACAGTGATGGCCCACTTCCTATGGAAAATGTACCATTGGTCTCACCTGAAAGGTGATTTTCATAGGAAGGGGCCATCACGACCCTCCCAGTTGGAGGATGACTAGTGATTTTATCAATGGGTTATATGTTATTGTTTCCATATTATATTTAAATGTAAGAGTGAAGTCAAGACTTTTAGTTCTGTTATGTTATGTAGTTAGGTTAGAGTCATGTTGTTATGCATGTGACTATTATGTTATTTTCCTGGCGGGCCTGTTGGCCTTCTTCTTGTATTTTTAGATATCTCTTTTAGACTCGCTACGAATGAACTGGAGAGTGGGAGGGGCATGACGTCCCTAGTCTTGACTTCAAAAACATTCTTGCCTTCGCACGATAGGTGGAACTGTTACCCACAGTGATGGCCCCTTCCTATGAAAATCACCTTTCAGGTGAGACCAATGGTACATTTAAACGTTAGTAGATATTTGTACAAGTTAGCTACCTAAAATCTAATGCATCAGTATCATAACATAACCATAATCTAGTACCAGAACATCTTCAAGTTGTACATTATGCATTCTCACAAGTCTACAACATCTGACTTAACACTGATTTTCCCACCTCCAAATTCTCTGTGCAAACAACTAGTCTCTTAAATTGCTAGTACCAAAGCTCACCATTGCCTACGTATTTTCTACATAAATATCATAGATAATGTTCATGTAAAAGACATTTCCAACACTTGAGATAGAACAAACATAGCACATCACTTCTACAAAAGATGAAGTTCAGTTTATTTGTATGCGCTTTTGAAAGCTGCTTGCATCTGTGTTGAACTCAACACCAAGGAAAATTAGACACAAGTGATGACTTAATCTTTTTGCATTGCATTCTCTCCCACTCCCCAGAAGCTCATAGGGTTTTCTTGCAACCACCCTTTTAGATAGGTTAGATCACAAGACCCTGGCCATGTTCACACATCACACTAAATCAGGGGTAGCCTATGTGGTGCCCTCCAGATGTTGGATTACAACTGCCATCATCCCTGACCATTGGCCATGGAGAGCTGAGATTCCAACATCTGAAGGGCACAACACTGGCTATCCATGTGTATGAGCCAGAACAAGCCACAGGCTCACACACTCTTCCTCCTGCTTAATCCGTTTGCTGTACTGTCCAGACCAGCCCTTTTCAACCAGTATGCCTCCAGATGCTGTTGGACCACAACTCCCATCAGCCTCAGCCAGCATTGCCAATGGTCAGGAAAGATGGGAGTTGTGGTCCAACATCTGGAGGCACACTGGTTGGGAAAGGCTGGTCCAGACCAACACAATAATTAGTTTCATACAAGCCAACCATAGCTAAAATTAACCATAATTCTGGGACCGGATTAACATTACCCCAAAATCCTAGCTGTTGCTCACTACAAGAATATAATCTGAATTTCAACATAATAAAGCTAGCCTGATTTTATTAGAAGGTATTTATGGCTATTAACATTGCTTTGTTGTTATGTACCTTCAAGTCGATTATGACTTACAGCGACCCTATGAATCAGTGATCTCCAATAACATCTGTCGTGAACCACCCTGTTGAGATCTTGTAAGCTCAGGTCTGTGGCTTCCTTTATGGAATCAATCCATCTCTCGTTTGCCCTTCCTCTTTTTCTACTCCCTGCTGTTTTTCCCAGCATTAGTGTCTTTTCTATTGACTTATGTGTTCTCATGATGTGTCCAAAGTATGATAACCTCAGTTTCAACATTTTAGCTTCTAGTGATAGTTCTGGTTTAATTTGTTCTAACACCCAATTATTTGTCTTTTTCGCAATCCATGGTATGTGCAAAGCTCTCCTCCAATACCATATTTCAAAGGAGTTGATTTTTTTTTATCCGCTTTTTCACTGTCCAACTTTCATACCCACACACAGAGATCAGGAATACCATGGTCTGAATGATCCTGACTTTAATGTTCAGTGATACATCTTTGCATTTGAGGACCTTTTCTAGTTCTCTCATAGCTGCCCTCCCCAGTCCTAGCAGCCTTCCAATTTCTTGACTATTGTCTCTATTTTGGGTAATGACCATGCCAAAGTATTGATAATCCTTGACAAGTTCAATGTCCTCATTGTCATCTTTAAAGTTACATAAATCTTCTGTTATTACTTTAGTCTTTTTGATGTTCAGCTATAGTCCTGCTTTTGTGCTTTCCTCTTTAACTTTCATCAGCATTCGTTTCAAAACAGTACTGGTTTCTGCTAAGAGTATGGTATCATCTGCATATTTTAAAATATTGATATTTCTCCCTCCAATTTTCACACCTCCTTCATCTTGGTCCAATTCCACTTTTTGTATATGTTCTGCATATAGATTAAACAAATAGGGTGATAAAATACACCCGTCTCACACCCTTTCCGATGGGAAACCAATCGGTTTCTCCATATTCTGTCCTTACAGTAGCCTCTTGTGCAGAATATAGGTTGTGCATCAGGACAATCAGATCCTGTGGCACCCCCATTTCTTTTAAAGCATTCCATAGTTTTTCATGATCTACACAATCAAAGGCTTTGCTGTAATCTGTAAAGCACAGGGCGATTTTCTCCTGAAATTCCTTGGTCTGTTTTATTATCCAACATATGCTTGTGATATGATCTCTGGTACCTCTTCCCTTTCTAAATCCAGCTTGGACATCTGGCATTTCTCACTGCATATATGGTAAGAGCCTTTGTTGTACAATCTTGAGCATAACTTTACTTGCCTGGGGTATTAAGGTAATAGTTTGATAATTTCATCTAGGGCAGTCAGTGTGTTCCCGTTGATTATTCAAAATTCTTGGTTTAAATTTCCCTTTCATTTCTCTTCTCTTTTGGAATACGGCGTTTTTTCTACCCTTTGTTGTCCTCTATTTCTTTACATAACTATTGTAATAGTTTTTTGTCCGTGCATAGTAGTCGCTGTATTGTTACATTTAGGGTTGTATACATGTTTGTCTCCTTTTGCTTTCCTTCTCTCTTTAACCATATTAAGAGTTTCATCAGTCATCCATTGAGGACTTTCTCTTTTTAACTAGAGGTACAGTAGGGCCCCACTTTATGGTGCTTTGCTAATGCAGCGGTCTCAATTAGACTGAAGCCTCATTCATACGGCACTTGTTTCACTTTTACAGAGGTTTTTGGGCATCACGCACCATTCTATTCAATGAGTTCCGCTTTTCGGCGGTTTTTGTTTTTCAGCGGGGGTCCGGAACGTAACCCGCTGTATGAGTGGGGCCCTACTGTATTGTCTTTTTGCATTCTTCCCTGATAATGTCTCCGACTTCACTCCATAGTTCTTCTGCTTCTCTGTCAACTAAGTTTAAAGCCTCAAATCTGTTCCTTATTTGATCTTTATATTCTTCTAGGATGTTATTTAAATTGTATTTTGGCATTATGATTGTTTTCTTGTTCTTCTTTAGCTTTACTCTGATTTTCGATATGACCAGTTCATGATCTGTACCAGTCTGCTCCTAGTCTTGTTTTTGCAGAAAGTATGGAACTTCTCCATCTTCTGCTACTAATTATATAATCAATTTGATTCCTATATTGACCATTTGGTGATGTGCACATGTACAGTCGCCTTTTTGGTTGCTCAAAAAATGTGTTTGCAAGAAAAAAATTATTGGCTTCACACAATTCAGTAAGTCTTTCTCCTGCTTCATTTCTGTCTCCTAAGCCCCATTTCCCCACAATTACTAGATCTTCTCTGTTCCCTACTTTTGCATGAAGCGTAGACTTGGATGATGGTTATGTTAATAGGTTTCCTGTTTAATCTCATTGATACCACTCGCTCAGACCTTGAGCTATAGCTCCTAATTGCTTTTGCTACATCACTTCTCACTATTAAAGCAACCCCATTTCTTCTTAATTTCTCATTTCCTTCATAAAATATTTTGTAGTTGCCCGATTGAAAATGTCCCATTCCTATCCATTTTAATTCACTCACACCAAATATTGTAATATTGATATGCTCCATTTCTTGCTTGAGAATTTCTAACTTTCCCTGGTTCATGCTTCTCACATTCCACGTTCCTATTGTGTGCATCATACAACTCTGAGCTCTCCTTTCACATCTGTGCGTATCAGCTTCCTTTCAACTTTGACCCAGCTGCATCATTAGTCATGTCACTACTTGTCCTTTGTTCTTCCCCAGTAGCTCGTGCCTTCTGACCTGGGGGGGTCTCATCTTCCAGCACTATCTCGTGTTTCATTTTGGATACTCTGTTCATAGGGTTTTTGTGGTAAGAGATATTCAGAGGTGGTTTACAATTGCCTTCCTCTGAGTTTGGATGCATCTTATTCTGGTGTCTCAGCCTTGGGTGTTCCTGCTAGGAGTCTAGCCTCTTGGTCTACAGTCCTGACGGCATTGCTCTTAGCTTCTTCAACACTTTCAAACCCCCTCACCACGTTAAGGTGTGCATCCTTGAGGGGGTAACATTGCTTAGAACATATTTAAATAGATTTTTTCTATCAGAACCCGAGAAAGCCCTTTCACCCACTCAGGATTAACGTATTTGTATTTTAAGAATCAAATCATTGTTTAATACCCTTGACATGGCACACAAGGTAGCAAATGAAAGGTAAAACAGGAGGAATTAGAAAGTGTTCTAGAATCACTGATTTAAAAAGATTTAAACCACAATATGATTAGATAACTATCTAAGTACTCCAAGTTTTTTTAAAAAAATTATTGTCAGAGTATAGGAAAGGCAGGAATGCCACCATGTATGTGGAAGGCAACATCTTCCTTTCAGTCGCTCTCTATAACACAGCATAATAGGATCATCCCCATTTTTGGAGGTAAAAATCAAGCCCCAGGAGGCTTTTACTAGCTAAATATCGGTCCCAGAGATTTCCACACTTTATTTTCATTGCCAATGTTTAAAGAAGACTGTTACACTCAACTCCAGACTTGAGGTTACAATTGGTAAGGAGAGGACTGGCTCTATCACTATTGTTTTGTCAGTAAGGGGGAGGAAGAGAAGCAGGAATAATGAATTGTCAACTGCATGTATCATTAGGTATTTGGACTAAGATGGGCTCCTGTTGGGAGGAGGGGTGGGATATAAATCAAATAATAAATAAATGTCAGCAAGTTATTCAGTTTTAAATGTCAAAATTTGAGAATGTCAGAAGAAAAGATTCACATGGGGTTTCATCAGCATCATTTAAAGCTGCACTGTTTGTAGCTATCAGTCAGAATTAATGTCCAAGGTAAACATTCAAAACTGCTCTAAGTCTTTTTGGAACTTATACCAAAAGATCCCAAGCAATTCATCATTCACAAAATGAAATCAGATTTGATATCCTGACCATTTTAATTTCGTATTTCAATACTAAGTCTTAGATTATCTTTCCATGAGCAAACAGACACTTCATTACTTGGAAACCAGCTGTGCAAAGCAGAAGATGATCATTTAAAAAACAAGTTTAACTGAGTGACTAAGCACTGGGTATGGGTCTGCCTAATGGGAGACTTGTGTCTTTGTAAAAACCACTGAGGAACATTTGCAATATCCTGAGTTTCATGGATTGCACAAATGATACCTTAGCTACGACTCCCATTCTGTCCTCATTATTTGATTGGCTGCTTTAGCGAAGAAGCTCCAGTAATGTACCTGTCAACCATCAGTTTAGACCAGAAGTAGCTAAACTTTTTCAGGCAGAGGGCTGCACTGACCCATAGACAAACCTCCAGGGGCTGCATGTCAAAGTGGGCATGGTAAGAAATGAAATTCTGAAGGTGCCTTCCATTAGCTAAGGCTTTTCCATCAGCTATTCTACTCCATTTCAAATCACGTTTATAATTCATTATTCATAACTCAATAAAAATTAGTTTTGAAGTTCAGGAAAATTTGGCAGGGCGCCTTGCAGGGCATCACGAAAACCTTTTGTCTCACAGCAGGGAACCCACAGGAACAATCAGTTTTAATTTTTTTTAAATGGGACAGATTTTGGGAGTGTCCAAAAATGGGGAAGTATGGGAGCAGTCAGTTAAAAAAATAACTTTTTGGCATGATGGTGGGGGCCCACAGGAGTGGTTAATTTTTAAAAAATGTGGTTGCCTTGGGCGCCATACAAGATCTTTTATGGGCTGGATACACCCCATCACCTAGCCACCCCTGGACAAACCAAGGAATACAGTTTAATGTACACAACTACTAACCTCTACCATTCTATTTTCTCAAGTATGTCCTGTTTGGATAGGAAAAGTGTTGTCCTTCCGCCCACCCTCACAGATGAAATATATACATCACCAAGACACATTGTGAGAAGTGGGAGGAGAGTGTTCCACACCCACTCATATGCATCATTATAAAAGCAGGGAAGATGTACCTCTTTGAAAACATGGCAACAGTATTCCAAATAGCTCATTGCTGTACAAGCTATTTTTACCTGGCAAAAACTTTAGCACCTGGAGCATTTGCCTTTCTTGAGAGAAGTCCACCATCAGGTGTGTCATGTTGTCACTCACTTTGGGTTTCAAAGACAGGCGGAATGCTGGAGCCATTGTGACTCTAAAGGGTAGAAATTAGATGAAAATTCTTCAACTCACCAAAACCAGTCAATGATCATGCTTTAAATAAATCTTCACTTAATATCCACTGATCTGCAATATGTGAATTGTCTATAGCATGTTTTGATACATAGAACTTTGATGCTTGTGCATTTCAGGTGGAGACACATACTCTATTACACATTCTTGTAGAACAATTCTAAGAGCTGTTAAGTGACAGTTTTTCAACTGGTATAGTTTTCAGCATTCATGTTTATACCAGGGATAGGAACATGATGGAACTGGCAAACAGTGGCTATGTGGTTTCTATGTGTACTAATCCAATGAGATAGTAAGCATAGGAACAAAACTTGTTTTACAAGCGATTCATTCCAAGAACATAAAAGAATTCAAGTATTCCAGTGTCAGCAATTTTAGATTCCTGTCAACTAATGTAAATGGAGATTGATATACCTATTTTGGTGTACAGGCAGATTTTTAAAGCTAGACAATACCTGATTTGCAATCACAGCTTTCTTCTTCCAAGCAGACCTGAGTCTCTATGTTAATCAGTTGTCTAGTTTTTTCTACACAAGTATTTTAACCCCCATCACCTAGACCACTTATTGCACAACCAAATCTTTACTAGCTTAACCATCAGGTTAATAAAATTAGGAGAATCCAGTTGCTTGGTTAATAGTAAGGGGAATCTCCATTTACTGCTTACAAATTATGCAAACAAAGCATAAGAGATGGACTCTGAGTAGAGTTCTATTTATGGAAAGGGTGCTCCAGGTGCTTGCAAGTAGAAAAAAGGGGGAAGCAATTTTTGTCAATTTCTCCTTCCCTCCCAAACCTGCTCAGGAGGATGAAAAACCCTCTGAAACAGTGTGTGATGCAGTGCTGTGGAAATCAGTATAAATCACCTTTCCATGCCCCCGCCCAAACCCATGAGCGAAGGCCTCTGAAGGACCAAAGATTTGCTGAAGGGAAAATGAATTCCAGAAACATGCTATGTTAATCTGTTGAGAGAGGGGGGGAAAGGGCCTTGTGGTATTGTAGAGATCAACAAGTATATTATGGTTGAAGCTGATTAGTTTCCTTTTATTTTTTTATATTGCCAAGTAATATGATGATGCCTGCTAATGGATGTAATGTTATATTTATAGTTTTGAAAAGGTTATGCTTGCTGTGATGTTACTCTTATTACTGCTGTTTTATTATTTTTGTTATTATGAAATTGTGTAATTGTTTACTTTGTTGTAAGCCCCTTTGAGCATATTTTTTTGTAGATAGGCAGCATACAAATAAAAAGAATGATGATGGGCTAAGTTTTCACAGAGTACAGTCCACAAGTCATTTTTTGCAGTGTGGAGATTTATATGAAGAGAGCCTTCTGCACTAACCCAACTCAAATCATATTTAGGACAAGGTAACTCCACTTCTTACAAATTATGAAATCACAACCTTAAAAACTTGAATCAGAAACGTTACAGTGCTAACTGAAGTAGGAGCCCAAAGCAGCAGATAGGGAAGGAAGGGATTTCAACACAAGGAAGTCCAGATAGAAAGTAAAGCAGATTTCAGAGTGTGACACCTTGCCAAAATATACTGAAACATTTCTTCAGATCGAGTATTGCTGGTAAATCAGGAGTTAGAACAAATCTCAGACCTCTCAGCCACTTTGCTCCTACTACAAGGAAGAGCAGAATAAATTAAATAAATAAAAGAAAACGATCGCCTCTGCAGCCCTTCTCTCTCCAGCCACCATCTTCTGCTCCTGCCCCACCTTAGGGCTGGAGCATGTAATTTAAAAACCACTCTGTGGAAGCTTCATTAGACTTGTATCCTCTAGAAGCATGTTCATGCTATTCAGCAGTCACTTTGCAGTTTTCCATGACCCCACTCTGAAAAGACATGAAGAGCCCCAATGTGATAGTCAAGCTGCACACAATGTATCTGACACAAGGTGGTTCTCACAGACCACCAGGAGGCAGTTTTCAGCACCATCCCTCTGGTGATCAACGTCTGGTTTGACCCTTAATACTCAAGACTTATTTCAGAAAGAAAAATCTATATGTGGGCAAAACTTAACACACATAAAGTGAGTAAATGAAAGAGTTGGGAGTCTTGGCACTGCTTTCTTATAGTAACACAATTAAAGTGAAACTTCTATTCTGTTAGCACAGATACATGTTGACTGCTTTTGGAAGTCTTCCCTTCCCATGCCCAAATTTGCACATAATTCAGATGTATGACAAAGAAACATGAAATGGACTGGCTGCTATTGTGTCTTATACAGGCATACCCTGCTTAACGTCGCTTCACTTAACATCACCTCACCATAACGTACATGCTCCATATGCCTGTATTTCTCCAGAAACGCAGCGCAGCAGCAGAGGCTTTAGCGCGTGGGGGTGAAAATAGATGTGATTGCGCCACCGCAAATCAGCTGGGAGGCGCAATCGCAATCAGCTGAGAGGCGCGGCAGCACAGCAGCAGAGGCTTTAGCGCAGGGCTTTGAGGCTCCACATGAAGGAGAGGTAAAAAAAGTTTTAAAAGGTAGTGCTTCGCCTGAAGGACATTTTCGGTTTACGTACTCGCTCTGGTCCCATTGAGTATGTTAATGCGAGGTATTACTGTATATATCATGGCTTGCTCAGGGCTTACCTCTATTATGAGGTAACCCTGCCTCAAGTTGAGTGTTAGAAATTAAAATTGGACATTTTTGCGTTTCTGTACTCCAAATGTCTTGGGTTTTACCAAGTTCCAATTGTACATATGTGAAAGTGTATCATCTATTTTGGGTACAGATTTGGGGAACAGATTAAGGGCAAGCGTACAAGTGTCCCGTTTTCAGATTTTCCTAGTAACCATGCTATTTTAGAAAACTAAACTTCATCTCTCTCGAGTTATGTATCAGTGCCCTATCAAGTTCTGATATTCCATAAGTGAGACCTAAGTGTTATAGAAAAACAAACCTTTTCAGCCTCTGTACAAGGGCAACTTCCAAACTAAATGTGAAATGGCACCCATTCTAAGGGATCAGTATTCATGTGGATATTTTCTTCCAACCACATTTCTGTTTAAAATGTGCCCATTTTCTTTTGTCACTGAATGGAAGTGACTACACAAACAAAAGGAAGTGCAGAGCCAAAACACAGTAGTGTGTCTTATTCGCATGCAGAACTCAATTTTATCTTTTGGTTGCATGAATCTTAAATAAAAACAGTGAAAAATGACTCAAAAGTCCTCAACTGCAATTAAGAAAAACATGGAACAGAGACAAAGAAGTTGGTACTGTACCTATCCTTGATCTGTCTGGCAGCCTTGAGGTGCATCCGGAAGAAGAGAGAGAAAGTAGTTAATGGTTTCATGCAAGCTTCATCTGCAGCAACATGCAAGAGTTAGGTACAATCTCACAGATGCCCAGCTTGGTTTCAAAACCAACCCAGAATTGTCACTGAAGATTTGCCTCATAGAGCATTGTTAATTCAATGTTATTATAAAGTCATTTCAACAAGCCACACTAAACCAATTCCATATTGTATGTCATCAAGTATCTGTATTATACTCTGTAATGTTAAAAGTGATCAGCCCAATTCAGAAATATCAAATGAAATTTCAGTGTTCTGTTGGGCACATCAGCAATTAGAAAGTGAGTAGATGTTAGATTTGTGCCAGAGATGACTCATCTCATCACACACACCCGGCCACATTTATTGGACACAGTATTTTTTTTTCAACAGAAGCCCCTATCCAAGCACAGTTTTTGGAAGCAAGGCGTTTTATCTTTCACTTGGCTCTGCACAGAGGTGTATTATTAGAGGCTGCCCAGAAAGTTCTTAAATAGGACAAAACTTGGCTAGATAGGATTTCTTATCTGGAGCATACATAATTAATATTTCAAAATAGTTTTAATAAGTGACAGAGCACAGCATCCGAATTAAAAATCTAAACATTAGCCTAACATACAGATAAAAATTGTCATGACTGCTATCAAAAATACAGTAGAAACAATTAAGAATTCACTGTCTCTGCAGGACAACAAAAATCTGATTTTTTTGTTGATTTGATCTGTGGTACCTTCCAGGGGCGAGGGGAAAACTTTGCAGACATTTAGATGTTAACAGACTGGGTTAAGATTTTATACATCACCACCACTATCACACACAGTGTCTTAGCTGACCAGTCAGAACAAAAAAGAAAAAAATCCTTACACCTGTCATCTGTGGTAGGTTGGACAACAACAACTTGCCCCAAATCACTCAATGAACTTCAGATTAGCAATTGTTGCTTCTTGCCTCTCATACTCAAACTTAATGCTATCCTCTGCACCATAAAGAGAATGCTTCCAAGTTACTTTCTTCTCCTGTCTCTAGTCAGGCCATCTTAAAATGCAGGTTACAGGACAGAAGGTCTAGGTGAAGGTTTCCCACACACACACACAGATTGCTTAAGTTGCTTGCTGCATTATTATTTAACAGAAGTTAGAACAAAGAAGATATTACCCGTAATGAATTTAGCTGGAAGGAAAAGTAATCTTTTGTAATATAAGCAAAGTATATTCTGCTATCTCAGCAGTTAACTTTCATGGCATATTTATTAACCATTAATTTTGTTAGTCACAATACAAGGCTGAACAGCATAAATTATAGAAAACCATTTAAAAGGAATCTGAAGTCTACTTTCTTAACAAATATTTATTCTGACTACAAAAGACGCAGGGATCAAGATCCTACTCTTCCTGACCCACCCCATCCCTCATTTGAACCAGGGCGTTTTCAGAATTTCTTCAGAAAATCTCAGTGTGACATCACTAGAATGATTTCATATTTTGAAAGCCAAATAAAACTTGTTAGCAGACAGCTAACTGTAGCTGTAGTCAGCACATAACTTGTTAATACAGAAATGGCTGTAAGAGCAACTTTTCAAATATGTCCTCATGTATTTAAAAAGTTTACAGATCCAAACTATTTCGTATCTATGACCATTTGGCAAGCACAAAAACATGGTGCAACAGAATCCACTAATCAGGATTTGTTAGGCACAGTGAGATGGAAACAATCCAAGAATTTAAGACTAGGAATCCGAATGAAGTCCAGGGGAAACACTGTAGAGCTGACAGAAAGGAGCTGCAATCAGAGTGAAAAACATGAGTTAACCTGAGTTGAAAACTAGGATGGGCAATAATGGAAAACAAAGGGAACCTGAGGAGCAAGTTTTACAATTGTATTTTCACCTTGGTTTATTCTCCAGGCAAATAACTCCGGCAACCTCAGATAGACTTGTTAGAAGTATAAAATAACAGTTTAACTTCACAGCACTTTAACACAACGATCAGAACAAATTCAGATTTTGAACTATCCTTTGGAATTTCTTCAAGTATCAGTTTTAAAGCATTACTGTCTGCTCTTGATTGGAGCATTCAGCTTCCTTTCCAATGAATGAAAATTTGGCAGACTACAAGAAACAGGTTTTGGATTCAAGGTGGCATTTTTAATACACATAAGCTGGAGGTATGAAACACTGGGAAAGCCAACATGAGAAATCCATTTAATACACAGTGGCAATTTACTCTATTGCCAAGTTTGTGTATCTGAAGTAGATTACTATTGCCACGTTATACCCAGTTCACTAGTTTATCATTCTATTGCTTAGATCCAGAGAAATACCAGCAGAAGAGGGTGAAAGAGAGGTAACTCTCCCCCAGCAGCACCTTAAAAAGTCTCCCCTCAGGTCAGAAGACCCTGGTGAATCGAGTACCATATACCAGACAAAGGCACCTTCCACGAGTGGATAACCCAGACACAGAAAGTGCCCCCAACAGATTTTGGGAGCTCCTTCTCTAACTGGGTTACCCACCTCAGCCACTCTATTCAGGAAAATGGATATTGTATAGCTGGAAAAGATTCAAAGAAGGGCAACCAAGATGATCAAGGGGATGGAGCAACTCCTCTTTGAGGAAAGGCTGAAGCAGTTGAGACTTTTTAAGTTTAGAGAAAAGGAGAGTAAGAGGTGACATGATAGAAGTGTATAAAATTATGCATGGCATGGAAGAAATGGATAAAAAAGTTTTTCTCCCTCTCTCATAACAGCAGAACTTGGGGACATCCAGTGAAGCTGAATGCTGAAAGATTCATGATAGACAAAAGAAAGTACTTCTTCACACAGTGCATAGCTAAGCTACAGAACTCGCTCCCAGAGGCGGCAGCAATGGCCACCAACCTGGATGTCTTTAAAAGTGGATTAGATAAATTCATGGAGGACAAAGCTATCAAAGGCTACCAGCCATGTTGGCTGTGCTCTGGCTCCACAGAGGGAGGCTGTACGTTCTGCATACCAGTTGCTGGAAACCACAGGAAGGTCCTGCTTGTGGGTTTCCCACAGCCAACTGGTTGGCCACTGTGAGAGTAAGATGGGCTAGATCTTGCTGGGCTAGATGGACCAGTGGTCTGATTCAGCAGGCTCTTCTGTTGAGGTTTTTGCATGGGGAGAGGGAACCTCAGGGGCTGCCAAGGGAAGAGAGGACAGGGAACTCACCTTCTGCCAGTGTTTCTCCAAATTAGTGGTTCCCAAGCTTTCCCCCCCTCAGCAACCACTTGTAAATGGCTAAGGGTCTTGGTGGACCACTTTAATGATTTTTTCTGCCTGCTGTAGCAATTGTAATGCACCGTGCTAGATGCTATATGATTTTTAATTGTATTTTATTGCTTCTTTTATTTTTTATCTTGCATTTTACTGTATTACAATTTCAGTTTCACAGATTTCCATAGAATTCAAATTATAAGTATTCTTCACAGACATGCCATGGACCACTTGAATGAAACTCATGGACCACTGGCTGTCCACGGACCAGTTTGGGAATCCCTGCTGTAGATTCAACCCTACATTAGAGACCTATTATTATTAGAATTTATTACCTGCTCTTCGACCAAAGGTCCCAGGGCAGGTTACAACAGTTTTAAAACACATAATTTAACACAGTTAAAAACAACCTAGAAAATGGTGGGTCCTCAAAATATACATCTCAGGTGTTGGGAGGCTAGGGTAAAGAGAAGCCTCTTCAGCATTTGCTGAAAGTTGTACAATGAAGTTGCCAGATGCACTGCGGTGGGGAGTTCTACAGCTTAGAGGCTGCCACAGAGAATGCCCTCTCCCAGGCAAGCCCCCCAACTGCTGAGGGTGGTGGAAATACCAAAAGGGCCCCCTCCACTGATCTGAACACCCGAGAGGGTCTGGAAGGAAGGAGGCAGCCTTTTAGGTATTTGGGACCCAAGTCATTTAGGGCTTTAAGCACTAACATGAGCACCTGGAACTAGGCCCAGAAACAAACTTGCAATCTAGAGATAATAGCAATGACCCTATTAATGTTGATCACAAAATGCTTACTGTGTGCTTAGAGTTATGCAACACTTATGTTGTCTTACTTTTATTCTAACATTATTAGCAATAAGACACTCTTAGAACACTCTATGCTACCATGGCACAGACCAATTCACCTTATGTAGTTATTAAAAATCTATCCAACTAAACTGTTCTGCTAGCGCAAGCAATTTTGACTGTTCAATGGAACTTCCCCTTCCTCTCCCTGCATACCACCTAAATCTGCTCCGGATTTATCTGCTCCACAAGTCCTCCACCACCATGCCTTATTTTGTTAAGTAGATGCAGGCATACGACATGCAATTAAGCAGCACTGCACTTTTTCTGGTTTACGTCAGCCGCATTGTATACCTTTGAAAATTCTTCAGAGTCCTTTATGCCCAGTGAGCGAGTAGCAAATTCTAGCAGTTCTTCAGAATTCTCCAGGGCATTACCACATTGGCTAAGTTGATTCTAGGAAAAGAATAGAAAGCTGCTCAATAAGCCAGCCTATAACAAGTGTCTGTTAATTAGAGAACATATTTCAGGGCTGTCTTCTCTCTCTGCTTCCAGCTACATGTTAAATGCAAACATATGAGGCCTTGTTTAGTGGAATAATTCACTGAATAAAAGATGTCCCAGGTTCGATCTCTGGCATTTCCAGTAAAGAGGAAGAAATAGCATGTGCTATGAAAGACTCTGCCTGAGAGCTACTGCCAATCAAAGTACAGCATACTGGGCTAGCTGGATGAGCCGTCTGACCTGGAGAGGGACGCAGCTAACCATCTGCTGCATCCTGTGAGCACCTACCTGTTGCCTGACTGCCTGCTTACCGGCAGAACTGTCTCTACCTGCAGCTCTCAGAGGTGTGGCCCAACAAGAAGATATTTAGCTATAGAAGTCCAAGGCAGTGGCCTTGGGCAGTGCCAGAGTGCACTGCCTGTTTGGTGCCACTGAGGGCTTATGCTTATAAGTAGGTCTCTCTGGGTGGCCACTATGAAGCAAGATGGCTGCCGTTGTACGCTCATTAGAATACCTGAAAGACCTCCATCACTAGATGGCAGCTACATCACTCTCTCCAGAGGACCTGGGGAAGGATAGTGGCCCAGTTGTAGAACTTTCTCCTCTTGGAGAGAAATGGATGGTCGTAATAATTGTGGGGCTCCACTGTCTGATAAAAACGTATTTGTTTTCTAGCTTTTGGAAGCTAGGTTATGTTTACAGCGATTTGAGCCTCTTGTGATATTTTTATTGATACTGTTGCTGTTTTTTATTATGTTTTGAATTATTTTTATGATATTTTATTATTACTATAGAAGTTGCTTTGAGATCACCTGGTGATGAAAAGCGGCATATAAATATACTACATAATAAATAAAAATAAAATATATGGTAGTACCCTGTGGCGTGTGTGGTAATCTTAGGATGCGCCCAAGATACTTTTGCTACTATAAAAAGACAGCACCCTTCCCTGTACCCTGCCACTGGATATTGACAGACTAGCTCTGAAGCAACATGTGCTAGAAGTCTGAGACAATCTGAGAGAGCAAGCTTCTTGGCAATAAAGTATCCCTGAATCAAGTTTTACTTCTAAAATGTGTTGGTCCTTAATGAACTCAAGGACACTCGAAAATCTCTCTTGTCTATTTGTTATATATAATACCTTCCCCTTTTTGCTTCTCACATCCCCATTTAACAGGCTAATGAGCACTCCGCCATTAAAAAAAAAGCATATCAGAATACTTCTACCCCTACATGATGCTTTTGTAGATATGGCTGTCCAAAACTAAATAAAATTTTAATAGTAATAAAAACACTAAAATGCAGGATTAAAAAATCCCTTTCTGGCAGAGAAAATAAGGTGGAAATCTCTCTATGGAAGTCAATTCAGTCATGTGAGCCTCCTCAATCTCTGCAATCAGGTGTACACCCACACACAGGTTTACCACTTCAGTAAGAAGTAGCCCATAATTTTGTACATAAAAGTATAAACATAAAAAGACACTCACAAAAAAATCTGTCTCAGTAGTGTGTACTTTGGTACGTTATGTTCAGGTAAACATTGCAAATCACTATAGTCATTTGTTGTCATTGCTAATAAATCAAGACAAAGTCAAGACAGTATTCTATTTATCTTAGCCAATTAACTAGGCTCAATAAAGTTATGATCTGCTCCTGCAAGTGCATGGAGTTTGGAAAAGTGGCTCTTAACTCTAAAGTGTTGTGTTTTAGAATGCCTGTCATTAAGTTTGTGCAGCTCTACATGATAGTGTTTCTATCCGTTTACGTTGCACTGGATTCGCTGACTAAAAGTGTCAAAAGATGTCATTTGTTATTAAATGGCAATGTAGGCATACAATATTGAAGACCTAGGTGACATTCCTCACTACAGTAGTACACCATTCACAAACAAGGTTTCCAGTATCTGAAAGCCTTGTCAGTTCATGAAGCAGAATTCTTTTTCCTTGCTTACTGCACAGGCAGATTACCAGAAGTTTTACTATGTAACTAAATGTTGTGTGTTTTATACTTCAAAAAAATATGATATCTGCACTCATCACTGTAGAGAGTGATCAGTTGCTGTATCTATTCTGTGAAAGCTGCATATGTGCCAATGATTTAAGAGATGCAGAGTTATTTTTAACATCTGATACACCTGGGTTCTGAATTGCAGCAGAGGGACATGATTGCAGTTGGCCTAGCTAGGTTTGTATACATTTAACACATTTTACCATGTCATGAGGTTTAGGCTATCAAAAGAAGTTGGAATTCTTTCAAGGAATGGGTTCAGAGAAGGGTACAGCAGTTACCTATGGTTACTAATGCAACCATGGGAACACAAGACCAGTGGCTACTTGCAAAGCCTGAAAACTATGCTCTACCTCTTAAGCAACACAAGTACATTATAACCCTCCCCCAGTTTGAGTCTCCACAGGCCACCAGGACTACAAAGGCAAGTCAAATGCCATCTCTCTCATACTCAGTTTCATTCACAGTGAAGCGGTAGACAGGAAGAACACACACAGCCCTAATTAAGTCTCACATTTGCCAGTAATTCCATATCTCCATCTGCAGGTCACATTTGAACTTTGAGTATGTAAAAACACTGTGTCCATAGTCTCCACAACCATTGAAGAATAAGATGGAGGCAGGGTCCCTCCTTTCTTCACTTTCCACACAGCCTCTGTATTAGGCTCCCTGTCAGAAACTGAAGAGTGTCCTTTCTGAAGAACACTGGGATAGTTGTATAAATTCAGCATTACAGAGAAAGAACTGGATTCCAAAATGCTTTTTAAAAAACTTCTAGGTACAAAACTTTCCAAGCATCTCGATGTCTTTTTCCCCTTCTGTGGTTTATTATTTGGCTTTTGCCTTAGTCACTTATTTGTTTTAAATGTGGGATATAAATATTTTAGTAAGAAAGGAAGAAAACAAAAGAAAACAGCCAAGTGAATCTAGCCAACACAGCATCAGAATGAACTTACCACAGAAAATTAAATAGTATGTGAAGGAGATTGAAGACAATGATCTCCCTATGCATGTGCAAAGTTCAAATCAATTAACAGAACTGGATACAACCAATTTGTTTCATGTATCAAATTCTTAAACATGAGTGCCAACTGAAAGCTGAGAGTGCAGTGACAAAGACTGGATGACGTAGCTGTTTTTCATTTATTAAAACTGAATTGCCCAAACTACTCAAGCCTACTGGCTTCCATTTCATTTCTGTGCCAATATGGGGATTTAAGATGTGTTTGGTATAAAGCCTTGCTCTGTACAATCTAGTATGGGACAGTTAGCGTTTTTGGCTCCTTTGGTCTTTGTTGCATTTCCCTCCAGAATAATGCAGCACAGGTCAAGTTAATTTGATTCAGATAAAATACATTTATAAAATGAGTAAGTATTTTGCATACTGTACCTATCAATTAGTAATTGTCTTCATTTTACAAGTCTGTCACAAAGCTAGAACAGATTCAGAACCAATATTGTAGTCCAGTTACAAATTCTTGCTGCCCACATAAAGCTGACAAGTCTTGCCTGCAATGCACATAGGCCCAAATCTGAATGTCAATGTTTTAGTTTGCACTCTGAACTCAGTGGTAGAAGTACTATAGAAATAAAAGCTCCAGGAATCTAATAGGCATGGATAAAGGCACATCAAGTACTCCCTGCTCACCTGGAATTCCAAAAAACTCAAAGATTCTGTGTGCTTATTTGAATGTCAACATTCAGAACACACTCAGAACTTTTACAGAAGTATTACAGGGAATACTTGGACAACTGCAAAGCAGCTGAAATGCTTGCACAAGCGTACAGAAATTCAGATGTTCTATGTTTCAGAAAGCAAGCTTGTACTACATAAAAACTAATTATAAGTGACAGTCCACTAATTTAATTGAAATTAGTATTTCTTTCGAATTCATCATAAACCTAATTACCTGAAGTTCTTGGGTTTTATGAGCTTGTTCTTGCTTTATACTAGTTCTCATGCTCTCCTTCATCTCATCAAGTATTGAGTATAAGCCATCAAACTCCTCATCCAGCTCAGCAATTACACTGGAAGAATTAGCCTGTAAACAAAAAAAAATGTATATGAATTGTGCTGTCAGATTTTACTTATTTGTTAGTTCAACACAAATTATAAATAGTAATAAGCATGGAGCTCAATTTTTCTCATAGACATGTAGATGAGAGCCAATGAATCCTCACCAAGCATATGCCCTCGGCCCCACCCCACAGTGTAGCTAGAAGGAGGCAGCCTGGGGTAATTGACTGCACATACAATGGGAAGGGTTCAGTTCCCCACACTCACAATGGTTATGTTCAAGTTGGAACCCCATTTCTCTCTTATGTGAGTGCAACTAACATGTGAATGAACTCACATGGCTTGCACAGTCATATCTAGTATGGGCCTTGGCCTATATGATTTTCAAATACAGTATTATAGAAACTGGCACCGTCAGCTTTAAACATAGTAATTTGCACAAGTATTACCACTTACCTGAACTCCTTTCAAAGTGTGATTTAGAGTTTCAATGAAGTTTTGGATTTCATCATTTTTGTGGGCTAGTGTGGAGATAATCCTCTGCAGAGCTTCCTAAAATTAAAAGAGCAAATTAATATATATCAACTCATTTTTAGGCATAACATGCTAGCCTTCCAGTTAGTCACCGTTTGGTGAATAACAGTTCAACCAGGACACTTAATCTGAACAACCAACAATGAAAGCTACATAGGACTATGCAGGCAGACTTTATATTTTTCCACTTGCAAGACAGCAATATACATGCTGTTTATAGTATATATCTTGTTCAGTAAGGCAAAGTACACATGGATCTATCTCCTGGGAAAAACACAAAACATGGTTTGGCATATCTGACAAAAGACACAAAGACTGGCTGTCTTAACCTTACAGTTTTGGTGATCCAGTAGTAAGGGTTTTTTTTAATTAAATACATTTCTACCCTAATTTTTGGCTAAACAGGCCTACAATGTGGTGGATTCAGCATTTTAGAAAATAAATCTAATTTCTACATCATGTCACTTCATAAGATTTGCTGTAAGAATCCACATAAGCTGTGTACAACAAAAACAATTACCTTTAGAATAAAAGATACACCCTAAAACCCAGCAAAATATAGAGACACAGGAAGACATATAAAAACAAGTAAGAAGAATAATCAATGAAGACAGGGACCAATCTTAGCCTGGGCAAAAAGATACATCTTTAAAAGACGTCTGAAACAACCGATGGTTCCCGCTTCATGTATGGCAAAGGGAAGGACATTCCACAGAAAAGGGGCAATAGCAGAAAATGGCTGCTTTCAGTGTTACTGCCCTATGATATTCTGTAGGATGTGGTACCAAAAGTAGAATTTCAACCAGGCGACCCAGATGACCTTATAAAAGGTAAAGGTGTCCCTGCACTTACAGTGCAAGTCGTTTCCGACTCTTAGGGTGACGTCTTGCGATGTTTACTAGGCAGACCGTATATATGGGGTGGGATTGCCAGTTCCTTCCCCGGCCTTTCTTCACCCCCCAGCATATGCCGGGTACTCATTTTACTGACCATGGATGGATGGAAGGCTGAGTGGACCTTGACCCCTTTTACCGGAGATTCGACTTCCTCCTTCCGTTGGAATCGAACTCCGGCCGTGAGCAGAGCTTTGGCTGCGTTACCGACGCTTACCACTCTGCGCCACAGAGGATTTATTAATATTAATAAATTAATATACATTTGCCATTTATAAAGGAGTCGGAGTCGGACAGTAGAAAAATAGAGGAGTCGGAGGTTTGATGTACTGAAGGTCTTACTCAAAGGCATACAAGCAAAGCTTAGTGTCCCTCACATTCCCAAAGTTCTCTACAATTCAGAGCACCCATACATAATTCTCAGCTTGTCAGACAAACCCATCCCAGACTGAAAGGGACAGATACATGTTTTGTCTGAACACCATATCTGTACATGTGACTGCAAGTACCTCATCATTCAGCAGAAGAGCCAGGAGACCCCTTGTCATTCCTAGTTCCTAAGCTACTCATATAATCCACCTTTTGGCTCATAGAGAAGACCGATATAAATCATATCAAGTTCATTTCTTATATATTAGTATATCCCACATTATCACAAAATCCCACATCAAAATCAGAACCATTGATCCATATTTAATAAAGGGTGAAACACCTATCCACAGAGGCAAGTTTACAACAGTCCAGCAGACCTTACAACTCCAACCAAATTTCTTAAGTCTGTATTCCTAGATTCCTATCAAGCTGCAGGTTTCATAGAATAGTAAAGTTGGAAGGGGCCTATAAGGCCATCACGTTCAACCCCCTAAGCAATGCAGGAATCCAAATCAAAGCATTCCCGACAGATGGCTGTCCAGCTGTCTCTTGAATGCCTCCACTGTCGGAGAGCCCACTACCTCTCTAGATAATTGGTTCCATTGCCATATGGCTCTAACAGTTAGGACATTTTTCCTGATGTTCAGTCAAAATCTGGCTTCCTGCAACTGGAGCCCGTTATTCCATGTCCTGCACTCTGGGACGATCAAGAAGAGATCCCGGCCCTCCTCTGTGTGACAACCTTTCATGTACTTGAAGAGTGCTATCATATCTCCCCTCAGTCTTCTCTTCTCCAGGCTAAACATGTCCAGTTCTTTCAGTCTCTCCTCACAGGCCTTTGTCTCCAGTCCACTGATCATCCTTGTTCCCCTTCTCTGAACCTGTTCTAGTTTGTCTGCATCCTTCTTGAACTGTGGAGACCAGAACTGGATGCAGTACTCAAGATGAGGCCTAACCAGTACAGAATAGAGGGGAACTAACACTTCGCACAATTTCGAAACTATACTTCTGTTAATGCAGCCTAATATAGCATTTGCCTTTTTGCAGCTACATTGCACTGTTGGCTCATATTAGGTTTTGATCAACAACAATTCCAAGATCCTTCTCACATGTCGTATTGCTGAGCCAAGTATCCCCCATCTGATAAGTGTAGAACTTTGCATTTATTCCTGTTGAATTTCATTCTGTTGTTTTCAGCCCAATGCTCCAGCCTATTAAGGTCCCTTTGAATTTTGTTTCTGTTTTCCATGGTATTAGCTGTGCCCCCCAATTTTGTATCATCTGCAAATTTGATAAGCATGCTTTGTACCTCCTCATCCAAGTCGTTAATAAAAATGTGGAAGAGCACTGGGCCCAGGACTGAGCCCTGTGGTACTAGGACTGAGCCCTGTGGTACCCCATTTGTTACTTCCACCCAGTTTGAGAAGGAACCATTGATAAGCACTCTTTGAGTACGATTCTGGAGCCAACTGTGGATCCACCTGATAGTTGTTCCATCCAGCCCACATTTAGTAAGCTTGCTAATCAGAGTATCATGGGGCACTTTGTCAACAGCTTTGCTGAAGTCCAGATGTATTATGTCCATGGCGTTCCCACAGTCTACAAGGGAGGTTACCCGATCCAAAAAATGACTTGAGATTAGTTTGGCAGGATTTGTTCTTCATAAATCCATGTTGGCTCTTAGTAATCACTGCATTGTTTTCAAGGTGCTTAGAGACTGACTGTTTTATAATCTGCTCCCGAGTTTTTCCAGGGATTGATGTTAGGCTGACTGGTCTGTAGTTCCCCAGTTCCTCCTTCTTGCCCGCTTTGAAGATAGAGAAAACATTAGCTCTCCTCCAGTCATCCAGCACTTCACCAGTCCTCCATGATTTCGCAAAGATAATAGACAGTGGTTCTGAGAGTTCTTCAGCCAGTTCCTTCAATACTCTAGGATGCAGTTTATCAGGCTCTGCCGATTTGAACTCATTCAAAGTGGTTAGGTATTCCTTGACCATTTGTCTATCAATCTCAAGCTCCAATCCTGCCCCTTCTACTTCATGTTTCCCAGGAGGGTCATAGGCCCTTTTTTGGGAGAAGACTGAGCCAAAGTAGGAATTGAGCACTTCTGCCTTTTCTTGGTCATCTGTTATCATTTTGCCTTCTTCATTGAGTAGCTGCACCGTCATTGCTTTTCTCTGTCTTTTACTATGGACGTACCTGAAGAAAGCTTTTTTGTTGCTTTTAGCATCTCTCGCTAACCTCACTTGTACCAACCTAGGTCAGATGCAGGTTATGTCTAAAGTCACATCAAAAAGTCAACTTTATGTTGTACCTTAAAGTGACATGCTAATATTCAGTTCAAATCCATGTACATCAGTTGTATAAAGCTTTCCAACACTGCCATATGCTTTCACGTATGCTACAAAAATGCCTACAGTTAACACTTCCTGGTCTTAGGCACATTGTCACAATTTCAAACTCTATAAACTACACCTGAGAAGGACTGCAAAACTGTCATTTTGATCACACTTCCTTAGTTTAGGCTGACAAGCTACTTTTACCCCCTGCCAGACCCTAGATGAGCAGGGTGTCTAACAGCTTACACTTAAGTCTATAAATGTAACTGTCAGTTTGTGCAAGTCAGAAAACTCTCAAGACTCTTATTTGGATTTATCAGAACCCATTTAGTCTTACCACATGGAAATAATTTTATATCCATGTACAGAAAAGCAATAGCTAATCTGAGGGCAAAGGTTTCTATTTGAAAGGTGCTAAGACAGTTCATTACTCAGCCACTCCTAAAATATAAACATACCACATTGTGTTATTTTCACTTACCAACTGTCTCACCATAAACAAGGTTTGAGAATGAAGCCTAAGTTAGCCTAAAATATGAACTTTATCAAACGAAAGTAGACACTGAACGACAGCTTCAGTAAATTTCAAGGCTAATTTACTGTGTAAAACCGATGCAAATCCTACACTATTCATGACCTAAGCAGCAAACACAACCATTAAAACCAAGGCTTAAAAGTAATCTGCATTCAGGACTTGCATTCAGGACTAAAGGGTTTGGGTTATCACATTAATTAGAATACAGAAGTGCTGCTAACTCTACTCTAGGAACTCATGTAGCTAGTATCTGAAACAATTCATTTGATTAAACTATGCTTTTTTCTGTGGCATTCCTAAGCAACGTCCTCTTCCAGTGACCTGATGGCAGCATGTTTCTTCCTCCAGCTGCACAATGTTTAACCTTGCTCAACTTGCCATATACTGAATTATTAATAGGACTTTCTTCTATTCCCTAGCACAGTGCCCTACTTTATCAGGACAATATATTCACATATAAACACCAGTTTAAATAGGATTTTGTAGGATTATCAACCCAACTCTCATAAAATCTACACTACACAGCCATAGTTTTTTCCATTTTTATGGAACCATTTCAGAGTTTAGGCCCAGTTTTGTCAAGGAAACTGCCTTTGTCACCCTATAGGATGACCTATGTCGGGAAAGAGTGTCTCTGTTAATTCTCCATGAACTCTCAGTAGCTTTCGATACCATTAACCATGGTATTCTTCTGGAACAGCTGTCCAAGTTCGGGGTGGCTGGCACTGCTTTGCAGTGGTTCCAGTCCTACTTGGATGGTTGTTTGCAGAGGGTGGTGCTTGGGGAATGCTGTTTGGCCCAATGGAACCTTTAAAGTGGGGTCCTGCAGGGTTCAATTCTATCACCCATGCTATTTAATATCTACATGAAACTGCTAAGTGGGTCATCTGGAATTTTGGAGTACGTTGTTAGCAATATGCTGATGATACATAGCTCTATTTCTCCTTTAGATCTGCAGGTGTGGCGGGTGTCTTACCTCGGCAGCGGACTCGATGAGAGCCAATAAACTGAAACTTAATCCAGACAAGACTGAGACACTGTTAGTGAGTGGTTCTCTAGACCAAATGGATGGGTTGTAGCCCACTATGGATGGAATTACACTCCCCCTGAAGGAGCAGGTATGTACTTTGGAGTACTCCTAGATCCACTGCTGTTGCTTGAGGCTGCGTGGAGTGCCTTCCATCAGCTTTGATTGGTGACCCAGCTGCGCCCCTATCTGGACAGGGACAGCCTGACTTTGGTTGTCTACACTCTAGTAACCTCTAGGTTAGACTTTTGCAATACATTATAAGTGGTGCTGCCTTTGAAGATGGCTCTGAAACTCCAGTTACTGCAGAATTTGGTGGCCAGATTGCTGACGGGTAAGTCAGTTGGTACATCTAAAACCAATTCTGGCACGGCTGCACTGGCTACCAATTTGGTTCTCGGCTCAATTCAAAGCGCTGGTTTTGAACTGTAAAGCCTTATGTGGCTCAGGACCTCAACCTCTCAAGGACTCCTCTCCTCCTATTAATCAACCTAGACCCAGCGCTCATCATCAGAGGCCCTTCTTCATGTGTCCCCTCCATGGGAGGCTGTGAGGGTGGCAACACAAGAACGGGCCTTTTCAGCTATGGCCCCCCAGCTGTGGAATGCTCTCCCCAGGGAGGCATGCCTGGCATCTTCTCTATCCATCTTTAGGTGCCAGGCAAAGACCTGCCTTTTCATTGAGGCTTTTGGCCCTTGAGGTATGTTGTCTTAGTTTCTTTTGTTTGTGTTTTAATTTTTTATATTGCATATTTTTAAAATGTGTTATATTGTATGTTTTTAAATCTGTTGTAAGTCACCCAGAGACCATTGGGTATGAGGCAACCAACAAATGAATAATAGTAATACCCTCTGTCTGTATCAGGTCTGTGGCAGCAGCAGGAAGTGCCCCTCAGAAGCTGTTAACTACTATGAGCAACTGAACAGAACTGGCACCTGTCTTTTTGTCCCTTCTGTGGCCAATCACAGCTTCAGAGGGGGCACATTTGGACGGGGAGAATGGCACAGGTAAGACGGTTAAAGCCCCAAGAGGCTATTCAGCCTTGTTAAACAAGTGAAATATCAGACTCAGGTAAAACCCCAAAGCCACAGTAAAGTAGTATCTTTTTAGGACCAATTAAAATGGCGCTATTTTATATTTATAGGCAATTACTCTGTGGCTTTTGGATTTTTTTTAATAGACCAGCTACCATACAGGTAGAAGTTTATTAATTTTTAAATTACAATTTGATGATATATCAAGTATAAATGAATTAGTAACAGTTTGCCTTTCTTATCCCAAAATAACAGCTTTATTCCAACTCTGGATTTAAGGCATTAACATTACCTCTGAGGTCTCTCTGCAAAAAACTGTGCTCTTTGTTGCCCAAACACAGCAAAGCTAGAAAGCATGTTTTATTTCAGTAGTTAATCAACACAGGATCTAATATGTTGCATGGTAAAGTGTTATGCCATTGTTATCAAGGAAATATCATCCCATACACAACCAATCAGAGGAGTTTTAATCTTTTCTATGAATGTATGAATTGCCAGCTAGCAATTGTAACCTGTGATGTTCTTTCTGCTGTGAACAAGTTAGAATACCCAGCCCCTCACTCACTCTACCAAGATGAGTAATGGTGATCAAGAAAAAATAAAGCCAGTGCTATACAGTTGTGCAAGTGAAGTCTTAGAAAGAATCTGGTATTAGAGGCTTCAGATGAAATATTAAAGGGTCTGTCATGAAGTGATCCCCAATCCATGAAGTCAGATGATTGAGGACAACATTAACAAATTCATTTACCCGAAGAGTTGCTGACACATCTAGTTGTTCCTCCCCCACCTCCACTTCCCTCTTCCCTTTTTGCAGAGCCAGAGTACAGCATTTCAGAACGAAACAAAATTTAGACAACTAGATGCTTCATGAGTTTCCCCTCCAGTTATCCAGTCTACATCCATCAATCCTTCTAATAAACGGAGCATACATTAACTTCACACTACAGGGCAAACTCCCACAGTATGAATATAATGGGGTGAAATTACAGGGAGATGGTTCATATTACAAACTAACCCATGCGAGAATACAGACGTTGTCAGCCACTCCTCCTGCCAGCCATCAAACTTACCTCTAAAATTATTCAAAGGATTTTTGCTCTGCTCTTCAGACAGAGTGGCTCAGAAAGATCAACAGCAAGGCAATATTTAGTCACATGCTTAAAAATATTGCTTAATCTGCAGAAAACACTAGCAGCCCCACATCTTTGGAAAGCCCTCCCCCAGAAGTCCATAATGCCCCTTTGCTGGCCTTCAGGAGAATTTTAAATACTTATTTATTCCACTCCACATTTAGTTAATTTTAGTGTGCTGTATGTGCTTTTATCAAACACTTTATCTGCTTTTGACAACCCTATTCATAGGGTCGCCATAAGTCAGAATCAACTTGAAGGCAGTCCATTTCCCATTTTTCATTTATTTTGTATTTTAAGGTATGCTGTGATCCACATTTTTACCCTGAAAGAAGACTAAGTCTGCAACCCAGTATGCGTGTACTCAGAAATAAGCTACATTGGGTTCAATGGAACTTACTCCCAGTTCAGCGTGTATTGGATTGCAGCCTAAGTATCTGTTAAATAAAGAAATAGACAAATAAGACAGCTATTCGGGGTATACATGCTCTACTTAGGTTTTACATAGCCCAAAATAAGAATTTTACCCTCATTATTTGTGTTTAACATCATTTAACTATAATGAAGCTAGTCCAACATTCCAGGTAAAACCGGATCTTACTTGGAAGTTAACCCCACAGCCTTCAAACAACACATCCAAGTAGGAATTCTTTGATTACAAGTTCTGTATGGCCAGCGCCTGTGTTTACTATCAGTTGCTTAAATAAATAGCAAGGACAATGATCCTTACCCTCGGACAGAAAATAATGTGAGTGGAGTACTTGGGAAAATAGGGAAAGTCCTATATAATATTTAAAAGCATTTACAGTGCTTTAAACAAGTACTTTAAGGCAGGGGTAGCCAACACAGTGTCCTGCAAACACTTTGGACAACTCTCTTCAGTCTCAGCCAGCATGTCCTATGACACGAGTTGTGGTCCAACATCTGAAGGGAACACATTGGTTCACTCCGGTTTAAGGTCATTCAATACAATCATGCCAAACGTAAAATTTTAACTGAGTACTTTCTGGTTCACAACTCATTTTCTTAACTAGCATATTAAAATAGCAAGTCAAATTACAGCACAATTCTTTAAATTCCAACTCAGAAGTAAATCCCATTATGGGGCTTACTCTCAAGCAAGTGCATATAGGATTGCAGCCATATATAAATATTTGTATTCTGCCTTTCCACATTTGCTCAAGGAAACTAAGGAAAAAGTACAATCAATTTAAATAAAAATGTAAAAACAAATAGTAACCAATGAGTCCCCCCTTCCCACTCCAGAAGCTGCACACCCCATCACTAGCTTCCCAAAAACTTTGAAAGATAAGCCTCACATAACTGCTTAAATCACATGGAAGGTTCACAGATGTACCTCCTATGCGCAGTTCCATGGAACTGGGAAAATCACCAAAATCCTGCTACAAAATGATCTTCCACTAAAAATCTGTATTACAAAAATATAAAACCTTTACGTGTGATCTTAGTTAAAAGAGTTTTTCATTTAAACTGTTAACGTATGTTGGTAAACTCCTGGAGTAAGTTAAGAAATATGACAGTGTTAAAAGTCAAACGAGTACTTTATGATTCACATATAGGCATCGAGACTCCTGATCAGGCTTTATTGGAATACTTTACTTTTAAGCTATAACCGTGAGTTTGCCCCCTTCCTCTTAATTGAATAAGAACTTTTCACCACTCTTTTCTCTTTTCAGTTTTGAAGAGGTGAAAAAAGGGGAAATGGGGAGAAGATTGGAAGCCTAACTCAGAAATCTCACGGTTCAATGGAGCTTATGTCCAAATAAGTCTGTATAGATTTACTCAGAAGTAAATTCAGTGGGTCTTTCTGTTGAGTAAACGTGTTTAGAATTGCAGCCTAGGACGACAATCATATGCACACTCAGTAGTCTACCGAAAGTAATGAAGAAAACAAAAATAGAAACAACAGTTAACATAATACCTTTATTAGGGTCAACTGAAAAGCCACAAAATGCTGAGCAAGGTTTTGTATTCACCAGAACTCTTTATTAAGCTGGATGTTAATCAAAAAAGACAAGGGGGAGAAAGAAAAAGATATTGCTCCACATGATAACACAGAAGTCTGCAGGGTTAAAACAAAGACAGCTTAAAAATCCGGAGTGGTCCTCATATTTCAGTTCAAGGATGATTTTGAGGAAAGGCTAATAACCACATTAGAAAATCACTACTTAGGCGAAAAAGACCAGATACAGGCAATCCAGCATCAACTCCGCCGCCCCCCCGTGAGCATGCACAATTCACCCGCCTCGGAGCCTAAAGGCCACAGTCAATTGGTTAGTCTTCAAGGTGCCCAAAAAGACGACTGTAGTTGCTATTGTTCGGGCGTGGACGCATAGTTTCTTCTTAAGCACACTATAATACAAGACTAATCTTCAGTCATTCTGCACATATTACAGTTCTCTCTCTCACACACACACGCGCAAAACAGGAGCACAACCGTTTGAGGACTTGTGCTGCCGGAAAGACTCCAGACATTCTCAAGGGAAAGCCCTTTCTCTTGCTTCTCTAGAAGAAAAGGTTCTGCCTTGCTTACCTCCGCCTCCACGCCTTCCTGCCTTTATCCCTCAGCCAGACCTGCAGGGAGAAAAGAGCGTCCCTACCAAGCAACGCCGTCGCTACTCGCCCAATCTGCTTTTCTTACTTACTTTCTGCGCCTCCATGGTGAAGCCGGATTTAACCAGGCAGGTGAGGGAGGGTGCACTCCCCAAGGAAACAACAACCGAGAGAAGAGAGCACAGCGTCCGCCCTACTGGCCTAACTGTTTTAGAAGCGCCGCACCAGCCTTTAAGACAGCGGCGGCAGCAAACCCAGCAGCACAAGAGCGAGCGTCAGACAAGCCCCGCCCACAACTCACCACCACCTCGCCTCGCCCTAGCATGAGCATGCGCAGCAACTAAAGACGCTGAGTAGTAGCCTTCGGGGCCGCTCTACAGAGCATGCGCCAGTGTTTTGTTGAGTAACGCCCGTATACTTTTGCTCCTTTACTTTCCCCATCTCCTGCCCCGGTAATATACGTGACATACAGACTTAAAAGATCTAGGACCCACCCAACCTGTCTGTATGTTTCTGTTTATGCGATTATATGACCAATGGATAGATGAGCTAAAGAGAAGACTACTGCCCCCTGCATAACGGGACGATTAAAACAACAGCTGAGTTAGAATTATTATAGATAACCTACTCCTAAATATTAAATGGAAGGAAGGCCCATTGATATCCTTAACCCTGGGAAGGTGTTGCCATGACAATATCACAAATGTTATATTTTATAATTATTAGATATTTGTGCTATGAACACCCCATATTGTGCAACCAAGCCACTTTGAATTTGGGGTGGGGTGGTAGACCAGGGCTGGACTTCTTCACTTTTTGTAATATACTATTGTGGGAGGGCGTTTCAGAAACACAAAGCCCCCTTAGGTGCACAGAATCCTGGCCATCTGGGGGGCTGGAGATACTGCAGGTTTTGTTTCTGTTCTTTCTTTTGTAATGTCCCTTTGATTACAACTTATGGCGACCCTATGAATCAGTGACCTCCAAGAGCATCTGTCATGAACCATCCTGTTCAGATCTTGCAAGTTCAGGTCTGTGGCTTCTTTTATGGAATCCATCTCTTGTTTGGTCTTCCTCTTTTTCTACTCCCTTCTGTTTTTCCCAGCATTATTGTCTTTTCTAGTGAATCATGTCTTCTCATGATGTGTCCAAAGTATGATAACCTCAGTTTCATCATTTTAGCTTCTAGTGACAGTTCTGGATTAATTTGTTCTAACACCCAATTATAATTATTTGTCTTTTTCGCAGTCCATGGTATGCACAAAGCTCTCATCCAACACCACATTTCAAATGAGTTGATTTTTCTCTTACACTCTTTTTTCTCTGTCCAACTTTCACATCCATACATAGAGATTGAGAATACCATGGTCTGAATAATCCTGACTTTAGTGTTCAGTGACACATCTTTGCATTTGAGGACCTTTTCTAGTTCTCTCATAGTTGCCCTAGCCTTCTTCTGATCTCTTGACTATTGTCTCCATTTTGGTTAATGACTGTGCCAAGGTATTGATCCTTGACAAGTTCAATGTCCTCATTGTCAACTTTAAAGTTACAGAAATCTTCTGTTGTCATTACTTTAGTCTTTTTGATGTTCAGCTGTAGTCCTGCTTTTGTGCTTTCCTCTTGAACTTTCATCAGCATTCGTTTCAAATCGATACTGGTTTCTGCTAGTAGTATGGTGTCTTCTGCATATCTGAAATTATTACTATTTCTCCCTCCAATTTTCACACCTCCTTCATCTTGGTCCAATCCCGCTTTCCGTATGATATGTTCTGCATATAGATCAAACAAATAGCATGATAAAATACACCCCTGTCTCACACCCTTTCCGATTGGGAATCAATAGGTTTCTCTGTATTCTGTCCTTACAGTAGTCTCTTGTCCAGAGTATAGGTTGCGCATCAGGACAATCAGATGCTGTGTCACCCCCATTTCTTTTAAAGCATTCCATAGTTTTTCATGATCTACACAGTCAAAGGCTTTGCTGTAATCTATAAAGCACAAAAATATAGAAAGCTGCTATGAAAATCCCATTATCTTCAACTACTCCACTGGTGTCCAACATGGTCACCACCTGTCAGATGTGGCAAAATACGCTGATGACACGCAGCTCTATTTCTCCTTCTCATCCTCTTCAGGTGAGGCTGTCAATGTGCTGAACCGTTGCCTGGCTGCGATAATGGACTGGATGGGAGCTAACAAACTGAGGCTCAATCCAGACAAGACTGAGATGCTGCTGGTGGGTGGCTTCTCTGACCAGATAGTGGATATACACCCTGTCCTGGACGGGGTTACACTCCCCCTAAAGGAACAGGTTCATAGTTTGGGAGTTGTTTTAGATCCTTCCCTGTCACTTGAGGCTCAAGTAGCCTCGGTGGCGCAGAATGCATTCTACCAACTTCGGTTGGTAGCCCAGCTACGTCCCTATGTGAGCAGGGAGGACCTAACATCAGTAGTACATGCTCTGGTAACCTCGCGATTGGATTACTGCAATGCGCTCTACGTAGGGCTACCTTTGAAGACAGTTCGGAAGCTGCAGCTCATGCAAAATGCAGCGGCCAGACTGATAACGAAGACCAAGCGGTCTGAACACATAACACCTGTTCTGGCTCGCTTGCACTGGCTGCCAATATGCTTCTGGGCCAGATTCAAAGTGTTGGTTTTGACTTATAAAGCCTTACACGGCGCAAGACCACAATATCTGCTGGAACGCCTCTCCCGATATGAACCTGCCCGTACACTGCGTTCTACATTGAAGGCCCTCCTCCGAGTTCCGACGCAGAGAGAGGCTTGGAGGGTTGTAACAAGAACTAGGGCCTTCTCGGTGGTGGCCCCTGAACTGTGGAATAGTTTCCCCAATGAGGTGCGCTTGGCGCCGACTTTGCTATCTTTTCGGCGCCAAGTTAAAACCTTCCTCTTTTCTAAGGCATTTTAATCTAGTTTTTAATTTTAATTTAGTTTTAAATTTGCTATACTGATTTTAGATTTTTTATTTTCTTATATGTGTTCTTGTATTATTATGGGTTTTTATTGTATGTATCTGTATTTCTGCTGTACACAGCCCAGAGAGCTATGCTAGTCGGGCGGTATAAAAATCTAACAAATAAATAAATATAAATCTACTGACTTGTGGCAAATTAGAGCTTCATTAATACAACCTATTTTTTAAACAGTTTTAATAAATGTCTTTTATATATGTACAAGTTCAAAAAAGTGTCTATCCTTCACCCTAAGCAATCACAGATTAGTCCTTGGGCCCTATATGCTGAAAAACACATTCTGTCATCTACAATTTTCAACTATCTTAAGAGATTGTGAGGCTTCTCTTTTGAAAAGGCACCTTTTTGAGACAGATGTGATCTTACTTCAAAGCACTCAACATTTGAGAGATGATTCAGTTATTATGGTGTGGACTTGTATTTTAAATCAAAATGAGTTCAGGTTCTAAATACAGTTATTCCAAAATTGTTTTCAATATTTGGTTCAATGTGGCTCTGCAATCAACTTCATCTGTAATAAAAATGGTGATTATAGGTCACAGATATTGAAGGAAAATTTGAAGGCGGCAATGAATTTAGTCTAACTGATTTTATGCCTGATTTCCCCACACTATTTATTATTTATTTGTTATATTTATATCCTGCCCTTTCTCCCAGTAGGAGCCCAGGGCGGCCAACATATGCACTAAAAACACTTTAAAACATAAAACAGACTTTAAAACATATTAAAAAGGAACAACCATTAAAAATATATTAAAACAAAACATCTTTAAAAACATTCTTAAAAGCTTTTAAAGAATCTTTTTAAATTTTAAAAAATATATATTAAAAAGCAATTCCAATACAGACGTGGACTGGGATAAGATCTCTACTTAAAAGGCTTGTTGAAAGAGGAAGGTCTTCAGTAAGTGCCGAAAAGATAACAGAGATGGTGCCTGTCTAATATTTAAGGGGAGGGAATTCCAAAGGGTAGATGCCACTACACTAAAGGTCCATTTCCTATGTTGTGCAGTACAGACTTCCTGATGAGATGGTATCTGCAAGAGGCCACAGAGCACAGTGTTCGGCTTGGTATATAAGGGATAAGACGGTCTTTCAGGTATCCTGGTCCCAAGTTGTATAGGGCCTTGTACACCAAAACAGGAACCTTGAACTTAGCCCGGTAGCTAATAGGTAGCCAGTGCAATTCTTTCAGCAGCGGGGTGACATGTTGGCGATACCCAGCCCCAGTGAGCAGTCTCACCACCACATTTTGCACCAGCTGCAGCTTCTGGACCAACCTCAAGGGTAGCCCCACATAGAGCACATTACAGTAATGTGCATGGACAACAGTGGTCAGGCTATCCTGGTCCAGAAATGGCTGAAGTTGTCATCAGTTGAAGCTGGAAAAGGCACTCCTAGCCAAGGAGGTCACCTTGGCCTTTAGTGACAAAGATGGATCCAGGAGCACCCCCAGACTACAGACCTGCTCTTTCAGAGGGAGTACAACCCCATCCAAAGCAGGCAACTGACCATTTATCTGAACTCAGGAACCACCAACCCACAGCATCTCCATCTTGCTAGGATTCAGACTCAGTTTATTGGCCCTCATCCAGCCCACCATGAAGTCCAGGCACCAGTCCAGGGCTTGCACAGCCTCTCCCAGTTCAGATGTTACAGAGAAATAGAGCTGGGTATCATCAGCGTACTGCTGACACCTTGCCCCAAATCTCCTGATGACCACTCCCAAAGGCTTCATATAGATTTTGAACAGCATGAGGGACAAGATGGTATCCTTCAGCACCTTACAGCACAACTGCCAGGGTGCCGAAAGACAATCACCCAATGCTATTCTCTGAAAACAACCCTGGAATTAGGATCGGAACCACTGTAAAACAATGCCTACAATACCCATCTCACCAAGTCAGCCCAGAAGGATATGTTGGTCAATGTTATCAAAAGCCCACTGAGAGATCAAGTTAGAATAACAGGGTCGCACTCCCCATCCTTCTCCTGATAAAGGTCATCCATCAGGGCGACCAAGGCAGAGTCAGTCCCATAACCAGGCCTGAACCCAGACTGGAATGGGCCAAGATAATCTGTTTCATCCCAGAGAACTTGCAATTGCTGTGCCACAACCTTCTCAATCATCTTCCCTTAGAAAGGGGTATTTGTGACTGGTCAGTAGTTGTCACAAACCAATGGGTCCAGGGTGGGCTTTTTCAGGAGCGGTCGAATCACCGCCTCTTTCAGGGCAGCTGGAACCACTCCCTCCCACAATGATGCGTTGACCCTGGATCTACTCGGTCAAACCCCCTCAGCAAGCTTTAATAAGCCAAGAAGGGCAAGGGTCGAGAGGACATGTTGCTGGCCTCATCGTTGCAAGCACCTTGGTCCACATCATCAGGCTACATCAACTGAAACAGTTCCCAAGAAGTTGCAGCAGACATTGCACTGGACACCTCAGTGGGGACTACTCTAGATGTGGATGAGGCATCAAGAATGTCTACTACTTAATGAAAAGATGTGAGATTTCTAACTAATTCTATCAATAAGTAATTTAAAACATTATTGTGCATTTTTCTACCCTCAAAAACACAGTGAGCTTTCTTGTTATGTGGAAAAATGTTAACCACATTCACCACAATTTTGGTGTATGAAAAAACTGTTGGACACTGCTGAACTAGACAAATGAAATAAAGTATGCAAATTAAGCTATGTGATGCATGTTGATGATTTGCCTTTTTCTTAATAACTAAAGGATTTTCCACATGCAATTTTGGGATTTCCTTCTTGTTGGAAGCTTGGTCTTCCCTTTCCCTCAGCATTTACAAAGCAGAAAGGGAGAGCTGAGCAATTCAAGGCCATATTGGTGGCTCTAGATACCTACCTGCTGCTCCAAGGTTGTTGGTGAAATCACAGGGAACGTCCCGAGTTTAGAGAAAGGGGAGTGGCTGAAGGTGAGTCAAGCAGTGGATGGACCAGATGCGAAGGCTCTCTTGTCCCCGAGTACAGAGGCAGTATAATGGAATATAGATCAGGTACATCTTGCCATACACCAATACAGTATTGACATAGGGGCACCATGCTTGACAATGTCCTGCATCCAAACAAGGTACTAAACCGGATGCAATTCAATGTCATCTCCTATGTTTATGTGTATGAGCTGTGGTGATTCAAGTTTATTGTAAGGTTCATACCCTTAGTTCCCTATTTGTAATTATCAGTTGGTGTCATCATGCATTTATGACGGTTGTACAAAAAGATAGTTCAGTATTGTACGCTGACTGGCAGCAGCTCCCTAGGGCAGGGTTCACAAACCTGTTTGGGCATTTTAATTTTGAGATAGTGCTGTGGGCACCAGTCACAATATGGCTGCCACAGGGGCATGGCATAACACAAAATTAGAGAGAATAGTCATTGCTGCTTTTCCCCATCTTGGACAACCAAGGCGTCAGCTATACCCTGAGATCACACAATATAAGAAGAGCCTGCTGAATCAGATTAATGGCCCATCTAGTCCAGCATCCTCACAATGGCCAACCAGTTGCCCATGGGAAGCCCACAAATAGGACCTGAGTGCAAGAGAACTTTCTCCTCCTGCGGTTTTAAGCAACTGCTATTAGGAAGCACACTGTGTCTGACTAAGAAGGCAGTGCATGCTAGAAGCAACTGATATCATTATGCTCCATTAATTTGTCTAATCCTGTTTTAAAGTCATCCAGGTTGGTGGCCATCACTGCCTCTTGTGGGGGTGAATTCCATGGTCTGAAGGGTACATAAGGCCAGCACTCTGCTGAAGCTAAGCAGGGTCAGGTCTTGTCAGTGCTTGGATGGGAGACTGTCTGGGAACCATATGTAAGCCGCCTTGTGTTTCTATGATGAAAAAAAAGGCAGGGTATGAATGCAATAAATAAATAAATAAAATAATAACTATACACTGTGTAATGAAGTACTTTCTTTTGTCTGTCCTGCATCTTCCAACATTCAACTTCACTGGATGCCCTCAAGTTCTAGTGTTATAAGAAATAAATTGTTCTCTATCCACTTTCTCCATTCCATACGTTATTTTATGCACTTCTATTATGTCACCTCTTACTCACCTTTTCTCTGAACTAAAAAGCCCCAAATGCTGCAACTTTTTCTCACAGAAGAGTTGCTCCATCCCTTGATAATTTTGGTTGCTATTTTCTGAACCTTTTCTAAATCTACAATATCCTTTTTGAGGTGAGACGACCAGAACTATACACGGTACAGTAATACCTCACATTAACGTACTCAATGGGACCAGAGCGAGTACGTAAACCGAAAATGTCCTTAAAGTGAAGCACTACCTTTTAAAACTTTTCCCCCTCTCCTTCACGCGGAGCCTCAAAGCCCTGCACTAAAGCCTCTGCTGCTGCGCTGCCGTGCCTCTTAGCTGATCACGATCGCACCTCCCAGCTGATTTGCGGTGGCACGATCACATCTATTTCTACCCCCATGTGCTAAAGCCTCTGCTGCTGCGCTGCCACGCCTCTCCCTAACCCTAACCCTAACCCTGTAAGTGGTTTGCTAGCTGTGTTTCTGGAGAAATACAGGCATATGGAGCATGTACATTATAGCGAGGCGACGTTAAGTGAAGCGACGTTAAGCGGGGTATGCCTGTATTTCAAATTCAGCCGCATCATAGATTTAGGTAACAGCATTATAGTATCCCTAGCATGGAATTTGCCTTTTTCTGTTTCTGCACACTGGGTCAAAATCTTCATTGAGGTATCGATTACAACCCCAAGGTCTCATTCCTGCTCAGTCACCGCTAGTTCAGTCCCTATATATATGTAAAATTAAGGGGTTTTGCTCCAATATGCATAATTTTACATTTGTTTATATTGAAGCCTACAACTTCATCTCTTCTCACCAGTACTTGCTTCCGTTTCTCAAACTCCCTTCCTGCAATAGTTAGTTCAAGGACAAGGATCTGCCTTATATCCTCTGCTGTGAAGACAGATGGCAAAGAATTCATTTTAGCTTCTCTGCAGTCTCCTTATCCTACTTTGGCACACCTTTGACTCCCTTGTCATCCAAGGATCCAACACCTTCTGAAAGAAACAGTGTTTTGCTTTTAACATATTTACAGAATTTTTTGTGTTTGGTCTTTATGTTTTTATCAATGTGCTCCTCAAATTCTTTATGTTCCTTTTTATTCTCCTCATTCAGACAAGACTTTCATTTTTTGAAGGAAGCCTTCTTGCCTCTAATAGCTTCCTTGACTCTGTTAACCATGCTATTATCCTCTTGGCCCTGGTGGTACCTTTCCTGATCCACGATATACACACCAGTTGAGCTTCTAATATTGTGTTTTTAAATAACTCCTAAACATGTTGGAGTGATTTGACCCTCCTGAATTTGCCTTGCAACTTTCTTTTTACCAATTCAGTCATTTTTGGGAAGTTTCCAAAGTTGATTTATCTCTGTGTCTCTCTGTTGCACACGCATGCACTGATGCTGTTGCTGTCTAAAAACATGAAACATTCCCCAGTACCAGGACAAATATACAAGGGTGGCCGTACCGCAGTCATTCTCTTGGGCACGCGCACATGCTCACTGCACACCTACAGACCAGACACACATGCATCTCTTTCTCTCTCTCACACACACTTTACATATAAACATCTTCCTCTCTCTCTCTCAGAGAACACACATAAACACACAGCCTCTCACACATGGGTGTCCACAGAATTTTTTCTGGCCTGTGGGGGGGGGGGGAGTAAAACATTTAAAGGGTGACACAGACTGATTTCTCACAAAAACTGATTCGAATTGTGTCTGTATTTTTTTTTTAATGAAAGCTGGGAATCTGGGGGTTATGGTTCATTCCAGGAGGCATCATCACTTGTGATCACTCGTGGCTGAGTAAGATTGTCTTCCAAGATAAGGACTTTAACAGTGGGTCCGTAAGTGACTGTGGAGGCCAATTCTGGATCCACACAGCCTCCCACAGTGAGGACATAGGTTTCCAGATGAAAGATGGTCGTGATGAGGATTTGTTTGACGTGCCTTCCGCTTAGCTTGTTTGTCCCGTTCGCCCTGTATTTGTGCTTCTTCAAAGTCCACAGTACCTTTGATAATAGCCAACCTCCATTTGGGATGTTCATGGGCCAAGACTTCCCAGTTGTCGATGTCCATGTTACATTTTTTTAGATTAGCTTTAAGAACATCTTTAAACCTCTTTTGCTGTCCACCGATGTTCTGTTTTCCATCATTAAGTTGGGAGTAAAGTAGCTGCTTTGGAAGATGGTGATTAGGCATTCGAACAACATGGCTGGTCCAGCGAAGTTGATGTTGAAGGATAATTGTTTCAACACTGGTAGTCTTTGCTTCTTCCAAAAGGCTAATATTAGTCCATCTTTCTTCACAAGTAATTTGCAGAATTTTCCAGAGGCAGCGTTGGTGGAATCTTTCAAGAAGTTGGGAGTGGTGTTTATAAATGGTCCATGTTTCACAGGCATACAGTAAGGTTGGTAGTACAATGGCTTTGTAAATAAGCATTTTGGTCTCCCTGTGAATATCCCAATCCTCGAACACTCTACGCTTCATTCGGGAGAATGCAGCACTCGCAGAGCTCAGACGATGTTGAATTTCAGCATCGATGTCAGCTGTTACAGAGAGATGGCTGCCGAGATAGGGGAAGTGATCAATGTTCTCCAACATCACACCATTAAGCTGGATTGATGGTGCTACAGAGGGACTGGTTCGCACCTGTTAATGAAGCACTTCGGTTTTTTTAATATTAAGTGAGAGCCCAAGCTTTCCATATGCTTCTGCAAAGACATTTAGGATAGTTTGAAGATCTTTCTCTGAATGTGCAGAGACTACATTATCATCGGCATATTGAAGTTCTATGACAGAGGTTGACATTACCTTACTTTTTGCTTTCAGCCTACTGAGATTGAAAAGCTTTCCATCTGTTCGATATGTGATTTCCACACCAGTAGGAAGTTTCCCCTCAAGAAAGTGTAGAATCATAGCAATGAAGATAGCGAATAAGGCAGGAGCAATGTCGCATCCCTGTTTTACGCCTGATCCGACTCTGAATGGATCGCTCTGAAAGCCATCGTTGTCAAAAATTGTTGCTGTCATGTTGTCATGAAGGAGTCGCAAAATATTCACAAATTTATCAGGTCACCCAGTTTTCAGAAGGATGGTCCAGAGAGCGGTTCGATTCACAGTGTCAAAGGCCTTAGATCAATAAACGCCATATATAAAGGTCGATTCTGCTCCCGGCATTTTTCTTGAAGCTGTTGTGCAGTGAAGATCATGTCCACTGTCCCCCTGGAAGGGCGGAAACCGTTTTGAGATTCGGGGAGGACATCCTCTGAGATAGGTAGGAGGCGATTTGCGAGGATCCTTGCAAGGATTTTACCTGCAGTAGCAAGAAGAGAGATACCTCGATAGTTCCCGCAATCTGTTCTATCACCCTTCTTAAAAAGGGTGATAATTATGGTGTCCCTAAAGTCTTCCAGGATCTCCTCCCTCATCCAGATTTTTTGATGAACTTATGAAGTTGTTGTGTAAGTTCAGGCCCATCTTCTTTAAAGACTTCAGCAGGAATCCCATCAGGTCCACTAGCTTTGTTGTTCTTCATTTGATTGATGGCTTTACTGACTTCATCCAAAGTAGGGGATACTGCAAGCTCGTCTCTAGTTTGTTGTGGAATTTGCGAGAAGACCTCATCAGCCAAAATAGAGTTGCAGTTAAGGAGGTCGTGGTAATGCCTTTCCAGCGCAGTGCAATAGACTCTTTATTTTATTTTATTTATTTATTTATTTATTTATTTATTTATTTATTTATTTATTTATTTATTTATTATTTTATTTATACCCCGCCCTTCCTTCCAGCAGGAGCCCAGGGCGGCAAATGGAAACACTAAAAACACTTTAAAACATCATAAAAAGACCTTAAAATACATTAAAACAAAACAACGTTAAAAACATTTAAAATACGTTAAAAACATCTTTAAAAAAACAGGTTAAAGATATTAAAAGACACATTAAAAGCAATTCTAACACAGACGCAGACTGGGATAGTTCTCAACTTCAAAGGCTTGTTGGAAGAGGAAAGTCTTCAAAAGGTGCCGAAAAGATAGCAGAGATGGCGCCTGGCTAATATTTAAGGGGAGGGAATTCCACAGGGTAGGTGCCGCCACACTAAAGGTCCGTTTCCTATATTGTACAGAACGAACCTCCTGATAAGATGGTATCTGCAGGAGGCCCTCACCTGCAGAGCGCAGTGAAATTGACTGGGTATATAAGGGGTAAGATGGTCTTTCAGGTATCCTGGTCCCAAGCTGTATAGGGCTTTGCACACCAAAACTAGAACCTTGAACTTGGCCCAGTAGCAAATGGGCAGCCAGTGCAGTTCTTTCAGCAGCAGGGTGACATGTTGGCAATACCCTGCCCCAGTGAGCAGTCTTGCCGCTGCATTTTGCACTAGCCCCACACAGCTCCTCTTTATCCTTAAGAAGTTTGCTACTATCAATTGAATGTAAGGGATTTGTACCGTAATTTGTTGGTCCATAGATGGCCTTTGTGGCATTAAAAAAGCCCCGTGCGTCATGAGCGTATGCAAAGTGCTGGATTTCTTGAGCATCAGAGAAACCTCTGTGGGTGACATGGTGTCTGCAGTGCTGGGTTGGTGAGCCCTGCCCTAAGGTTTCAGACAGGGATTGAACTTTGTGTGCAACGCTTGCACTCTGTATCTGAGCTACAGCTCTTGCTCAGACATATTTATTCATTTATTCCCCACCTTTTCGCTAAGGAGCTCCAAGTAATATATTTTGTTGTCACTCTTTTTAAGCTCACACCAGTCCTGTGAGATATGTTAGGCTGAGGTAGTGACTGATCCAACATCACCAGTGAGCTTAGTGGCTGAGTGGAGATTTGAACCAGGGTTTTCCCAGTCCTAGTCAGGCAATCTCTCACAACTACACCACAGTGGCTCAATACCATCATCAAAAGAAGACTGGGGGGGGGGACAGCAACCTCTTGAAGGAAAAAATAAATAAATCTAGAACCTTGATCGGCTCATTGTAAATGTGCTTTAAAATATTTTTGAATGAAAAAATGTTGATCTACCAATTTGTAAAGAGCTAGCAAAACTGAAAAGAGCCAGTTAGTTTTCTTTCAGCCTCGTTGTTGGATATGAAATCATAAGCCATCCAGAGAACTTTATGTCATGGGGCAGTAAAGAAATATAATAAGCAAGCCAATACTGCTTTTCCAAACTTTAGGGGTAGGTGGGTTGCATTTTATGTCTGAATGTTCCCTTAATAAGATATCACGTACGCAGGAAAAACGAAGATGAAGGTGGAAAAAAGAAAACCTTCCATAAGAATGTTTAAGTCTTACCTGCTTTTAAAGGGACCTTTTCCTCACACATATTTTATTTGAACACATTCTAGGAGGAGGAGGAGTAGTTGCAAGGGGAGGGGGGGAAAGTCTTCAAACTTGCCAAAACTTATGAGCTGTGCCTGACCTTTGTCATGGCCCTAATTTCTTTTTCTAAAAATCTGGATGGGCACAGAGAAGTTGGAAGAGGAAAACTATGATACTCAGAAAATAATGGTCTTAACTATATATCAAAACAGAGTACAAATTATTAGCTTCTCCAAACACTGGCCAGGGAAGGGTACAGGTAGAAGCTATTGGTATTGTTCGGCTGAGCTATCATCCATACAAGGGCCGCTGGAACTGCTCAGCAGAGCGGTTGGCACCTACGGTCACTGGCTCGAGGGATTCCAGTCGGTGAGCTTTCTGTTTTGTGTAGGGAAGAGCGCTCGTTTCGAACGCTGGATCATCCGGGCTCTTACCGCTGTGAGCCCTCCTGCCTATTTTGGCTGCCCGAGCACTGCTGAGTAAAACGTGTGCATCTGTGTGCGATTGCTTCGTCCCTTTTCCGCTTACTAGAAATTTCCTTCGGAGTCTTCCCACTCTCCCCCTTCTTCCCTCCTGTCACTTTAGGATTGTCCAATGTCTCTCCCTCCAAGTGGAGGAGTCCCCTTAAATTCCCAATACTTACATTGAAGAGAGTCTGCTGTCTTTTACCTTAACAGACCCCCTCCTTGCCCCTGCCACCTGGCTTGCTTCATCCTCTAGCTTCTGGCCACACTCCTGGCACTCATTCTACTGGCTGGACAGAGCCACCTGTCAATGAGAACCTTTTCTTTCAAAACAGGATTGGTGCCAACATCCTTTGTCCTTCCTGCAATCTGCAGATGAGGCTGAAACTGCCAGGAGTAGCCACTAATTTCGCTACGTTGGTTTGTGTAGGAACAGTTAGACCAATATTCTGGTATATAGTTTTATTTCCATTTTGATCTTTGTACCTGCTTTTCTTCCATTTTTCCCTATTTTATTATATTTCTTTTGAATAGACTGCTGAAGTGGATTTCTGGGCTGGGCTTGTTTCTGGACACAATGAAGGGCTGGTTGCTTCCCCGCATTGCTCTGACTGATTGGGCTACACTACTGGTTGTTAAATGATTTTTTTGTATGTTGTGTTTTGCTTATACCTCTGTATACCACCCTGGTATCTACAATGAAGGGAAGCTGAAAAATATTGTAAAACAACTGTCCTACAATGTGTTATCAATTGTTCAAAAAACATCCCTGTCAGCTGCAATGTATGAAAGGGCAGACTGCACAATGTCTTTGTATTTGTGCACATCCATTTACATGTGTGTGCTTTGGAGAAAAGACAACCCAATCCTTCCTCACAGAAATTTAACTTCTAGCCTACACTGAGAGGCAGCTGAACCCTGATGAATGATAACTTGAGCAACTCACACTAATAAGTTTTTAATGAGGTATCCCCAAAAGGCAAAAGCAAAGGAAATAGATTTACCAGGGACAGGAATCAGAAATGAGGGACTGTCCTTGGCATATGGAGACAACTGGAGGGCAATGCAGCACATGAACTGGCAGGTTGTGCACTTCGTAGCACTCTTAATGGCCATGCCTCTGCATTTATATGCTTGTTCATTTAAGACAAGATGCATCAGTAGATATGCACAAATGATGAATCTCTTCCTTTTTCAAAATGGCTGGAGAAATATGCCCTCCCGAGGTAGTTTGCAGAATGGTAATATGTTCTGCTAAAAAAAAAAAAATTCTGTCCATCTTATATGATCTTGGGGCCTTTATAGTACCTCTGCATTCCCCATTTCATTGCAGGACCTAATTGCCTCAGCATTCCAAAACTGTACTATATTTATATACAGCCCTTTTGGATAGGACTAAAGTTGACCTCAATTTTTGAGGGTGGAGTAGTGAACTGGAATGCCCAGTGCATGAAAGACAACAGAAGGCCATTTTGAGGATTTCCCAAGAGCCTGGTAGGTCTGAACTATGGCCTCCTTAAGCCAACAAGAAATTGAGGAGGAAGAAGCCTTACACCCCGGAGCTGGCCCCTCAAAGGAAACAAACAATGCCTCAGACTTTCGGAAAGCTGACATCCTATCCAAGTAGAAGCAGAAGGCTTTATGCACATCCAGAGTGTGCCAGGCCTTCTCTTTTGAGGAGGAAGGATTTGGGCAAATGACAGGAGTACCACCTCCTGTGCCCTATGAAACAGGGAGTTCATTTTTGGAATGAAAGAAGGGTCTGTTTTAGGAACCACTCTATCCAAGTGGAAAACACATAACTGTGCATCTGAGGAAAGAGCACTGAGCTCTGACATCCAATGAGCGGAGGTAATTGCCACCAGGAAAACCGTCTTCAGTGTAAGAAACTTCAACTCACATGTCGCTAATGGCTCAAAGGGAGGACCCATAAGCGCTGCCAGGACCCTGCTGAGGTTCCAAGAGGTGAAGCGATGAACCACTGAAGGATTCCTCAGCCCCCCCCAATGAATCGTTTAAAGAGTGGATGTGACAACACTGAGAAGTCCCCTCTGCACCCTAGAATGCTCCCAGTGGCCGCTGCTTGGCACTTAAGTGTATTAGTGCTAAGGCCTTTGTCCAACCCGGACTGCAGAAACCCCAGGACATCTGTTATGTTTTTGGAGGAGGAATCCCTCCCCTTAGCTTGACACCAAGTAAGAAAGGCCCTCCACATAGAATAGTATGCCCAGTTGGTGGATGCCTTTCTGGAAGACAGCAAGGTATCCAAAAGTGCCCCTGAAAAACCTAACTCCATTAACCAGATCTACTTAACCGCCATGCTGTCAGCTGGAAGATCTCTGGCCTGGGATGAACCACAGGACCCTGTCTCAACAAGTCCTTCCTGATCCTCCTGATTGTTTATAATAGGAGACTGAAGGGGGGAAAGGCATAGAGCAGGCTGTGATGTTCCTGTATTAATGTATATATATGGTAAGTGCTGTTTGGATACGAGATACATGGTAAGTGGAATGAAAGAGGAGGGGGGGAGTGAATGGGCAGTAGAATGCTGGATGGTTGGCTGAGTGTTTAGAATGGCTGAGAGTATAAATGGAAGGATGACAGTTAAATCTGGGTGGACGTTGGTGGATGTGAGAGGGTTGTTTTGGTGGGTTTGGAGAAGAGATTGTGTGGAGAGTTGGTGGATGTGAGGAGAGTGTGGCGTTCGGATTAATACTAAGACAAGTATCATAGCAATAGAAGAAACCATATGCTTATGTGCCTTTATAAAGTAATCTTGTTATCTTTGTTATTTAATAAATACTGTATTTGGTTTACCAAAGGACTGATCCTTGGCTGGGTTTCACAGACCAGAAGGGAGGGCAAGGTAAATACCAAGGCTGAAGAGTGACAAAAGTGTATTCATGGGAGAAGTGATGCAATGTATGTGGAAGTGTTGTGGTCTAAAACATCTAAAGACCACTACTTACCATCCCGCCACTAATGGGCTAACTGAGAGATTCAATGGAGTTTTGAAGGGCATGATAAGAAGCTATGTTCAAGATCACCCACAAGACTGGGATGAACGTTTGGGATGCTTCTTATTTGCGTACCGAGAAGTCCCTCAGGAGTCAACAGGCTTCTCACCCTTTGAACTAATGTTTACTAGAAAAGTGAAGGGACCTTTGGAATTGTTAAAAAATTCATGGGAAGGAACCCTGGGAGAGTACAAAACATCTGCAGTAGATTTTGTATTGGAATTCCGCAATAAATTAACATCAATGATGGAAATTGTGAAAGAGAATTTAAGTCAACCTCAGGAGAAGCAAAGTTACTGGTATGACAGAACAGCCAGGGAACGTGTGTATGATGTGGGAGATATGGTTATGGCGTTCATACCCAGGAAACATGACAAATTACAGGCCAGCTGGGAGGGACCCTATATCATAAGAGAAAAGCTTGACACAGTGACGTATGTAATTACCACAGACCAATTAAACAAAAACAAAGTGGTTCATGTAAATATGTTGAAACCTTACCATACCAGGGATGCAAAGGTGTTGCAAGTTACCTTATTCCCTGAGGGAAGTGGGCCTGAACTTCCAGATTTGGTACAGGAAAGCAAAGACAAAGGAGGGGTAGATCAAGTGGAATGGTCAGAGGAGGTGAAGGAGGAAGTAAAAGAAGAGATTCTGAGAGTTTTGAAAAACTATGGGGATCTCTTTAGCAATAAACCTGGACGAACCAGTATAGCCAAACATTCCATTGATACTGGAGATCATGCCCCAATCCGATCTGTGCCGTACCGTGTGAATGGGAAAGTTTTGAGTGAAATCAAAAGGGAGGTGGAAGATATGCTGGAACTAGGAGTGATCAGGGAATCCATCAGTCTCAAGTATTGTCCTGGTTCCGAAAAAAGATGGAACGACAAGATTTTGCATTGATTATCGGCTAATCAATAAAATTACTGTCCCAGATGCGTATCCTATGTCCAGGGTAGATGCAATGTTAGAGTTATTGGGGGCAGCAACCATTATCTCTACAATAGATCTCTGTAAGGGATTTTGGCAAATGGAACTAAACGAGCAATCTAGAGCCAAAACTGCCTTCAGTACACCAGATGGGTTATATGAGTTTGTGACCTTATCCATGGGACTAAGGAACTCACCAAGTTCGTTTCAGAGGCTAATCAATACTGTGTTGCAAGGCATGTCAGATTTTGCAGTGGCCTATATCGATGACGTGGCCATTTTTAGCAAGTCGGTGCCTGAGCATGTCCAACACCTGACAACAGTATTGGAGGCCTTAAGAAAAGCAGGCCTCACAATAAAAGCTAAGAAATGCCAGTTTGGACTAAAGGAAGTAATCTATTTAGGACATAAGGTGGGGAGTGGGAAAATCACCCCCTTATGGAGCAAGGTGGAGGCAATACAAGCGTGGCCTATCCCCTTAACCAAAACACAAGTTAGGGCATTTCTAGGTGTGGCTGGTATTTATAGGAAGTTTGTGAGAAATTTTGGGGAAATCGCAACCCCCTTGCATGAATTGACAAAGAAAAAGTGTTCTGAGCATGTGGTATGGACGGATGAATGTCAGAAGGCTTTTGATCTGCTGAAGCAAGCCTTGTGCCAAGGACCTATATTAATAGCACCAGACTATGAGAAACCATTCATCGTGGCTACAAATGCGTCAGACCTCGTGCTGGGAGTCGTCTTGCTGCAGGAGAGAGAAGGCACCAGACATCCAGTGGCATATCTGAGTCGCAAGCTGACACCGAGGGAGAAAAACTATTCGTCGGTCCAAAAGGAGTGCCTAGCGGTCGTGTGGGGACTGAATAAGTTGCGCCCATACGTGTGGGGACGAAGATTCACGGTAACAATGGATCATGGGGCCTTGTTATGGTTACAGACTATGAAAAACCATAATACTATGTTGCAGAGGTGGTCCTGGGCCCTACAAGACTATCAAGTGGACTTCCAGTTCAGCAAAGGCAAGGACAATGTATTGGCCGATGGACTGTCAAGGCAGGTGGCTGGGACTCCAGTGACGTGACCAGACGGAGGAACAAAGAAAGACATTTTCCCCAGAGAGACTTGTTTTGTTTGTTAATGCGGCGTATGAATCCTGGAACAGGAATCATACTCTGCCGTTATTTTAAGGGGGGGGAAATGTGATGTTCCTGTATTAATGTATATATGGTAAGTGCTGTTTGGATAGGAGATACATGGTAAGTGGAATGAAAGAGGAGGGGGGAGTGAATGGGCAGTAGAATGCTGGATGATTGGCTGAGTGTTTAGAATGGCTGAGAGTATAAATGGAAGGACGACAGTTAAATCTGGGTGGAAGTTGATGGACGTGAGAGGGTTGTTTTGGTGGGTTTGGAGAGGAGATTGTGTGGAGAGTTGGTGGATGTGAGGAGAGTGTGGCGTTCGGATTAATACTAAGACAAGTATCATAGCAATAGAAGAAACCATATGCTTATGTGCCTTTATAAAGTAATCTTGTTATCTTTGTTATTTAATAAATACTGTATTTGGTTTACCAAAGGCCTGATCCTTGGCTGGGGTTTCACAAACCAGAAGGGAGGGCAAGGTAAATACCAAGGCTGAAGAGTGACAAATGGTGGCAGCGGGGAAGGGAAGAATAACACCACAAGTATTCAGAGCAAACCAGGATTATCTGCATTGATACAAAGGGATTGGGACAGCTTAAGCATGCAGTCACAGAGGTAACCTGATAGAGAGACTCAGGCAGAGTCTCTGGGAATACGGGTTATAGGACGTGACTGGTGGTGCTGCCTAGCAGGGGGATCTGGTGAGGTCTATGCTAGAGCGGGGAGAGAAACCATAAAAAAGGACAGTCCGGACTGGTGGAGTCCCTGGTGGTGCCTAGTGACAGGCAGTAACCACGAGCAGGTAGGAACCTGACAGGGAGAGCCAGGGAAGGGCGTCACACAGGCCCTCCAGCTAAGCCCCCAATAGGGCATCCAGCCCCTGTGTCCCTTGAGACTAATACCAAGAAAAAAACCTGTCGACCTGGGTGTTGTGTGGATTTGCAAAGAGGTCGATGATTGGAAAACTTAACCGCCTGGCCACCTGAAGGAATACCTCCAGATGTAGCTGCCACTCCAAGTCAGACATTGTGGTCCGATTGAGCCAATCTGCCATCACATTCTGAAGTCCCACCACATGTTCTGCCCTCAGGGACAACAGTTGCGACTCTGCCCAACTAAAGAGGTGATGGGCGTCCCCCATCAATGACCTCAACCTTGTACCTCCCTGATGGTTGATGTACGCTTTGACCGAAACATTTTCTGTCCTCACGAGGACTTGGAATCCCTTGATGTGTGGTGCGAAGGCCAGCAGCGCCAGTCTCACTGCCCGTAACTCTAGCGAATTGATACTCCATTTGGTTTCCTTGGCAGACCACACTTCCTGAAACACCAACATCTCCAAATGTGCTCCCCAGCCCAGCACACTGGAATCCATTGTGATCACCTTGTGGTGCGGAGTTTATAGGCTCACCCCCTGTACCAGCCAATGGGGTTCCAGCCACCACATCAGATGCTGTCGCAGAACCGGGGAGACTGGGATCATCATGTGTCTTGACTCAGAAATCTGGAATTGTAATGGCATTAGACTCTGAAGTAGTGGACAAGAGTGGAACCGGCACTAACTTACCAAATCCTGACAGGACACTAGCATGCCCTGCAGCTTGGCCAAAACCATCAGGTCCTTTGAACCTGAAGCAATCACTTCCTGTGTGAGCACCTGAATCTTGGAGTCTCTCTCATCGGTAAGCCAGAGCCGGAAGCTCCTTGAATCTATCAGCACCCCAAGATGTGTGATCACCTGTGACAGTTTCAATACGCTGTTGCCCAGGTTTACTATGAACCCATGCCTCTGAAGGCATGTAAGAGTTGTTTCCACATCCTTCCTGCACTGAGCCTTTGATGGTGTCCTGATGAGCAGATTGTCTAGATACAGATGCACCCTCACCTCCAGAGTCCTTAGGTGTGCCACCAGGGCAACCAAGACCTTGATGAAGACCCTGGAGGAGGAGGTGAGCCTAAAGGGAAGATCTCTGTACTGAAAATGGAGCTGACCATAACAGAAGTGCAGATATCTGCTGTGTCTCCTGTGGATGGGGATGTGAAGATAGATCTATGGACACCATCCAGTTGTTCTGGTTGATGGCCTCTGAAATGGATTTGAGTATTTCCATCCGGAAGCATTTGTAGGCCACCCTCCTGTTGAGCCATTTGAGACTGAGTATGGCCCTGGTATCTCCGTTTTTCTTTAATACTAGATTTGATTGCTTGGATTGCCAGGAGATGACTGATGGTACTATTGACATTCTAAATGTTTGTCCGGTTTCTTGGACCGTGGTGTGGCCACAAATTTGTCTCTTGGCTCTATGGAAAACTCCAAGGAGTAGCCCTAGGAAACAGTTTTGAAGACCCACCTGTTTATCGTAGTCCCTACCCACACATGTGCAAACTGAAGAAGCCTGCCCCCAATGGCTCCCTACGAGGCTGGGGACCTGGCATCAGGCAGACTGTTCCTTCTTTGCTCCTTTCTGGAATTTGCTTCCCAAAAAGTAGGAGGGTGTGTGCTGGTTGTATGAGGAAGGAGCTCCTGACAATCTGTCTGACTTCCCCCAACGAGACTTGTAGCCTCTGGATGAACGTTGTTTGTTAAATGGCCTGGGCCCCCGAAAGGACTGAAGTTTCCTGTACTTGCGGCCATCTTTCTTGGCACTTGGGAGAGCTTTCTGTTTGTCTCTTGTTTCCACCAGCACCTTGTCAAGGGGATCCCCAAACAGCTTGTAACCACCAAAAGAGTAGCTTGCAAGACGGCTCTGAGACGCAGGATCCACATCCCAGCTGCGCAGCCAAATGTTGCAACGTGCCATTGTGACCCACCGTCACTCTAGCACTGAACTGTAAGGCATCCCTGGAAGCATCTGCTTGGAAAGCCAAAGCTAAAGAAAGCTGCTTCAGCCTATCTTTAATGTGTTTGGGAACATCCTCCCTGGAGGCAAGCTCTTCTGCCCAAAGCTTGCAGGCTTGTGCCATAACTGATGTAGCTGCCGAAGCCTGAAAGGCGGCTGCCTCCACTTCAAAGTCCCTCCGCAGAGCTACCTCTATACGCTAATCACAAGCGTCTCTAGAACTCCCCTCTCTCTCTAACAGGTGACAATGATAAAGTGGCCACAGGCAGGTACACTGCTGGAACCTTCAGTTGTTCCATCACCTTCACTGGAAAGGAATAGTGCTTGTTGACAAGGCTATGCACCGGTTTGTGCTTCGTAGGGGTTGTCCATTCTTGTCTCTACAGGTCATGAAAGAAGTCTGGAAAGGGAAGGGTAGCCATTTGTGGTTGGCTACCTGGAAAAGCTGAACTGGAGCCTTTTGAAGAAGAAAGTGTTGAGGCTTCTGTGTCCTTCTCCTGTTCTTCTGGAAGTTCCAGGATACGCCTAGCCTTAGCTACTACTGCTGGAAAAAAATTATTCCTGGAAAAGTCTGCCTCTGGAGGAAGGAGCCTCCAGGTCTTCCTCTGAAAGCTCCCCCTCCTCCTTGTCCTCAGAGGAAGATGGGCTCCCTGAGTCAGGCAGTAACCCCAAAGCAGTAGTCACCGCCTTACTATGCCTCGTCTTCCTACCCAGTAAGTTTTTGTCCTTGGCCACTGTTTTGCCCTTAGGAATATGCTTCCAGCCCTTACTGCTCCTCCTCCAGGGCTCTGGGGACGATTGAGAGTGGGAGGGGGGAGTATGGGAGGAGGAAGAGGATGATGAAGGAGAATACTGGAGAAGGAGACCTGGTTCTCTTCCTCTTTGCCTGTGCACTCTTCTGGGAGTGCTTTCTCTTTCCACTTTTCTTTTCTTGTGAAAGGGGGGCATTGGGTGGTGAACCCACAGTGGAGGACGGACCCGCAGACTGCCAGGATTCCACTCCCTGTACTTCTCTAACCACTATGCCTTTAATCCAGTCAAGGAATTTAGGAAACTCCTCTTCCCCCGGGAAATGCATACATTCAGTACTCACTCACTCCATTTGTGAACTGTGCACGTTTGGCGCCAAACCTTGGCCCCACCCCTCTTCTATAAGGCATGGGGCTGATGCCTCTGGTTCCTCTGGAAGGCAGCCCAGGTCTTCCTCTACCATGGCGCCCACGTGTGCTGTGGCCCCACCCGATCCTATGGTGGGGGTTGGACCCCTCAAACAAGCCGCTCCTGTCCTCCGTGGCCGCCATAGAGCCCTTCACCACATTCTGTGCTAAGGCGGGAACAGGCACGGTAGTGCGGCAGCAGCCGCTTGCTTTCAAAGCGGCCGTGTCTCTGCTGAAGAGAAGACACAACCTGCAGATAAATCCCTCTTCACGCTGCCCGTGTTGGCACCTAAGTGGAATCCTCCCCCCGCTCTAGGCTAGGGATGGCTGGGCAGGAGGGGTAAGGAGGGGAAAAGGAAGAAAGAGAAAAGGTGAGATTTTGAAAAAGAAACTACTGAGCTCTTAAGGAGTTCAGCAGGACCTGACCGATAGCTGCAGCAGGCAGGGCTGGTCTGGGGACAGCAGGATGGCCCCTCCCCCAAGGTGAGGTCATCTGAAGTGGACCCTGCCTGCTGAACCAGAGGGAGGTGCCATCCTGAGGCCAATGACTGGCCTCCAGGAACCTCCGGGGAAGGTGACAATCCATGTTAATAATAATAATAATAATAATAATAATAATAATAATAATAATAATAATAATAATAAATTTAATTTCTTCGTCGCCTACCTGGCCGATGGCCACTCTAGGCAACTTACAAATTTGTTAGAATACAATTGATAAAATATAATAATACAATATAAAAACAATACATCTGCAGCAACAATATTAAAACTGGGCAGGAGGCATTACAGTTATAACAATTAACCCTCCCCGGATACCCCAAAGGCCTGCTGAAAGAGCCAGGTCTTTAAGGCTTTCCGAAACACATTTAGGGAAGAGGCGTGCCGGAGATCTTGTGGGAGGGAGTTCCAAAGAGTGGGGGCCGCCACTGAGAATGCCCTCTCTCTAGTACCCGCCAATCTGGCTGTTTTTGTTGGCGGGATTGAGAGAAGGCCCTGTGTGGCCGATCTTGTCGGGCAGCATAATTGGTGGCGTTGAAGGCGCTCCGTGAGATAAACTGGGCCGAAACCGTGTAGGGATTTAAAGGTCAATACCAACACCTTGAATTGGGCTCGGAAAACAACTGGTAGCCAGTGTAGGTCGAACAACACTGGTGTGATGTGATCTCGGCAGCGACTATTCGTAAGTAGTCGAGCCGCCGCATTTTGTATCAGTTGTAATTTCCGGACCGTTTTCAAGGGTAACCCCACGTAGAGCACGTTACAGTAGTCCAAACGAGAGGTGACCAGGGCGTGTACCACTAGTGGGAGCTGGTGAACAGGAAGGTAGGGTTGCAGCCTTCGTATGAGGTGTAGTTGGTACCAGGCTGCCCGGCTCACTGCCGAAATCTGAGCCTCCATGGACAGCCTGGAATCAAGCACAACCCCAAGGCTGCGGACCTGGTCCTTTAGGGGTAGACTCACCCCATTGAACTTCAGGTCAATGTCGCCCAACCTTCTCTTGTCCCCCACAAGTAGTACCTCGGTCTTATCAGGGTTCAACTTCAGCTTGTTCCTTCCCATCCATCCACTCACAGATTCCAGGCACTTGGACAAGGTCTCCACAGCCAACTCTGGTGAAGATTTAAACGAGAGATAGAGCTGAGTGTCATCCGCATATTGATGACACTGCAGCCCAAATCTCCTGATGACTGCCCCCAGCGGCTTCATATAGATGTTAAATAGCATGGGAGAGAGGATAGAGCCCTGTGGCACACCACAATTGAGAGGCCAAGGGTCTGATACCTCCTCCCCCAACGCTACCTGTTGGTACCTGTTGGAGAGAAAGGAATGGAACCACTGTAATACAGTGCCTCCAATTCCCAATCCCTCCAGGCGAGCGAAGCAGAAGGATACTGTGGTCGACAGTATCAAAAGCCGCTGAGAGATCGAGGACAAGAAAGGTGGATTCTCCCCTATCTAATGCCCTCCTCAAATCATCTACCAGAGCGACCAAGGCTGTTTCAGTTCCGTGACCAGTCCTGAAACCCGATTGGTATGGATCCAAATAATCCGTTTCATCCAAGTGTGCTGACAACTGGTTGGCCACCACTCGCTCAATGACCTTGCCCAGAAATGGTAAATTCGAAATTGGGCGGAAGTTATCGAATACTTGGGGATCCAAGGAGGGCTTCTTTAAGATGGGCTTTACAATTGCCTCCTTGAAGGCTGATGGCATCACACCCTCTTTCAAGGATGCGTTTACCACCGCTTTGATCCCCTCGCCCAATTTCTCTCTGCAGCTCACAAGGAGCCACGAAGGGCAAGGATCAGTAAGACAAGTGGTTGGCTTCACAGATGAAAGCACCTTGTCCACTTCCTCAGAAGGGAGAAGCCGAAACCGATCCCAATTTACCGGCATGCAACTGGCCAACTCTGGTTCATCCACTGTGTCCACGGCGCACGGGATCGAGCTCCGTAAGTGTTCGATTTTATCAGCGAAGTGGTTTTGCTAATAAGTCACAGGAGGCCTTTGACTGTTCCAAGGGTTCCTGAGCAACTGGACCGACCAGGCTTCGGACCACCTGGAACAGCCTCCTGGGACAGCACTCCGCAGACGCAATAGAGGCAGCAAAGAAAGCCTTCTTTCCTACCTTTATTGCCACTTGGTAGGCAGCTACTGCTGCTCTAACCTGTGTCCGGACATCTTCAGAGCGGGATTTCCGCCACCGGCGCTCTAGTCGTCTCACCTCCTGTCTCAGACTACGCAACCGCGGTGTATACCATGGTGCTAGCTGAGTTCTATTCAGGGGGAGAGGACGTTTCAGAGCCACCTGGTCTAATGCCCTGGTGGTCCCCACGTTCCACTCCTTCACCAGGGTTTCGACCGGGCGACCTTCAGCAGGTTCCAATTCCCCAAGCGCAGTCAGGAATCCATCCGGAACCATCAGGCGCCTGGGGCGGACCATTTTAATAGGTCCTTCACCCCTGCGGAGGGGGCATGGCAACGAGAAGTCCATATTTACCAGGTAGTGGTCTGACCATGACACAGGAGTGGCAAGAATCACTCCCAACTTCAGACCACTTCTCTCCTCTCCCAGGACAAATACTAGGTCGAGAGCATGAACGGCTACATGGGTGGGCCCAGTATTACTTAGGTACAGTTCCCAGGAAGCCATGGTTTCCAGGAAATCCCGAGGGGCTCCTATGAGAGCGGCCTCGGCATGCACGTTAAAGTCACCCAGCACTAACAGCTCTGGGGACAATGCCCGTACAGCCGAGACCACCTCCAGCACCTCGGCCAGGGAATCTGCCGTGCAGCGGGGTGGGCGGTACACCAGCAAGATCCCTAAACTGCCCTTCGGGCCCAACCTCCAGTACATATAATCAACAAATTGAGTCCTATGGAGGGGAGGTCTGGCAAAAACCAAGGACTCTCGATAGATGACTGCCACACCCCCTCCCCGCCTTCCTACCCTTGGCTGCTGTGCGTAACGGAAACCTGGCGGACACATGGCCTCAAGAATTGGAGCAGAGGCTTCGTCCAGCCAAGTCTCCGTAATACATGCCAGGTCTGCGCGCCCATCCAAGATCATATCATGGATGAGCGAGGTTTTCTGAGCCACAGACCTGGCATTACATAACAGCAGTCGAAGGTCGGTAGGAACCTTGCATCCCCCAGTTTCCATCTGGTTCTGAGCAGACCCGGAACATGGGATGGATATAATGCATCTGTCCCGTGTTCCCCTATTCCAGCATGGTCTGCTAGCAGCACCCTTCCAGTGCCTGCCGCCCAAACTTCCTATAACTTGGCCCCCCACCTCCCTCTCCGGCTTGCACATGCCTCAATCCCTATCTGCTTATCAGCAGGCCACCCACCCTAATAAAATTAGTCCGGAGACCCGCCTCCGTACCCTATAGCAGCAGTATTTACTAATTTAAAATAAAGTAATTAAACCAATTAATTAATTAATTAATTAAATTACATCAAATTAAATTAATTAACTAAATCAATACAATTCAGTCCATACACATTCACACATTCATACAACTATACATACATACATACACCAATTTAAAACAGGAACCGGGTTATGATAGCCATTCATCTCAACCAGATCAACACACCAACGCAGTCCGGCACTCTTTGCGCGTAGGAGCAGGCTCCGAGATCTCTCCTAAACAGTCAGATGGCAGTGGTGACAAAAGACATAGGCCACCAACAGGAAGCAACAACCGCAGCGGCGATGATGGAAAAACATAAACACAGCCGCAAAAACGCCAGAAGCAGCAAGGAACAAAGCCGCCACCGCCACGGGGCACAGGCTGCAATGCAGGGTGAAGCTCCTAGCAGGGGCAGCAACAAGGGCCTGATCTGCCGCGGCGACAGAAACAGGAGCGGGCGGACCACCCATCTATGACAAGATGGAAAAAATGTTGCTATATGGACTTCCTAGACAAACCTCTTTGCATAAAGCAAAGTTAGCTTGTCAGTGCCACTCATACTTCATAGTGGTACTGCTAGGTACACTGGCTGAACTTTTCCCTCCCTTACCTTTTCCCTTTCCCTACCCCCTGTGTGTTGTTTATTATATATTTTCTTTCTCCTCAAATAAAATGTTAACATCAAATAAAAACGGTTAATAACAAAAAAGACAATATGTTCAGAAATGCAACTCACAGGATGGGGGACAACTGAAACCTGAAGAATGGCAAATCAAGCCATTCACGTTATCACAATAAGGCATCCCATAACATAAAGCAGCTGTGGGAAAGCTTTGGCCCTCTGTATGTTGCTAAGCGACAACTCCTGTCACCCCTGGCCATTGGCTATGCCTGCTGGGGCTGATGGGAGCTGTAATTTAGCAACATCTGGAGGGCCAAAGGTTCCTGACACCTGTCCTAAAGGCAAAAGTAGGGATAGTAATTTACCACAAACATGTACCAGAAAATCAGGACTGTCTCTTAAACAGGGGCAGATGGAGCACATGCATTGCAGTAGACTTCCAGTCTTTTGTGCTTTTACTAAAGAGTAAGCAGTACTGACTGTAGTGGTCTGACGTCTGAGTAAACATTAATGGGATTGGGCTGCATGGTGGGCCAAGCAGAGCTTGGAAAAGTTACTTTTTTGAACTACAACTCCCATCAGCCCCAGCCAGCACAGCCACTGGATTGGGCTGATGGGAGTTATAGTTAAAAAAAGTAACTTTTCCAAGCTCTGGGGCCAAGGTCTGAATTCCTCTCTTCCAAAATGGCCTTCTGCCAATACCCTTTATTATAAGTGTCCCCTGTTCTGAGGTAGTGTAGGAGACCAAGGTGATACCCTACAGTGATCTGGATTTGTTTCACAGGCCCTCAGCAACTGATCTCTAATGCAAAGCCAGGACATACTCCATAAGTAAGCATAAGCTTCCCAACAAAATGTGTTTTCTAGCAGAAGGTTATTCTAATATTTGGTGCCAGAAGCATGTACCAGTGAAAGCATGCAGACTGTTTTAGCGGCATATATTTATAACACTGGAAGCAAATATAAAAATAAAAATGGCATTATATATTAATTTCAACATGCAGATCTAAATATAAAATTAATTCCTTTGATCTCAGCGTGTTTAGGATTGCAGTCTTAATACCCAATTGGGGGACGGGACAAACAAATGTATTCTTACCTGCACACTGCCCTCTGTTGGGCATATTCTGCTGTTGGGAATATTCATTGGGGTTTATGCTGATTTCAGGGTGGATTACTTCCTAATAAACGTTAACAGGATTGCAAGTAGATCTGCTGGCCTTCCTCCTAGCCCTCTATCTGCAATATAGAGAGATTAAAACAGGATTATTGAGATTATGTATACAAGAAACTTGGAACACCTAAAATGTACTAGATGGCTGATAATTATATACATGCCACTTTTTCTAAGTGGACAAAATGCTTCATACAAGTTATTTCAGTTATCTTCACAGCAACCCTACACATGTATATGAGTGTGCGCATGCATGCAAGCACATGTATGAATAGTCATAAGAAGCTGCCTGATTATGTGCACAGGGGCCCAGTCAGAACAGAGTAGTATTTCAGCAATGATGACACATATCTGTGATGCGTAGGACTTTGGTTTCCATACAAGACCAAATGTTAGTGAGTGTTGAGAAAGATCGAACAAAGGGACTGTGGCTATTGGTTATGTGTGTTGTAGTATAAAATAGACATGCTAACATTAGTCATAAGTGCCTTTCTGCATGCCTCTTATTCTTCCATCTCAGGGGAAAGCATCAAGGATCTTCACAGACATAAAATGGATTGCCTTCAAGTCGATTCCTGCAGGGTCAGTCTTGCTATTTGTGGCTTGCCTCAGTAAATAAACAGACTCCAGATGCTGCTGCATTACCAGACTATAGAATCAAATGTTTCAACCAATCAGAACACAGGATTTCCTAAAGCTATTATGCAACAAGGATTATTTGCTGTCCTGTTAACAAGCTCAAGCCATTCTAATCTTATTCTTGCCCTGCAGGCCAGTTCCTCAACCTCTTGAAAAATGGACACATAAAGAGCTCTTTTGCCCTGGAACTCATTGACTGAGCTAGCTAAGATATCACCCAAACTAGGCAAGGTAGGATGCCTTTTTTGCACTCAAGAGTGCCTGGGGCAAGCCTCACAAAACTTCTCATCAAGCTGTAATAGATAAAGCAGAAGTCTGTAAAGCTTGAAACATTTTGGCACATGCGTAACAATAAATATCTTATTTTCACTGAATCCTATCCACATTAATTTGTCTACTAGATGACTCCACATCTGCCACAGAACTTCCAAATGTCTGAGAAGTATCTGAGAAGTGACCAGACTTGTTGGGCTTCACCATAGTCCCATGTAAACTGGAGCAGCCATCCTGTGCATACTCATCTGGGAGTAATCCCCCTTGATCACAGTGGGGTTATGTTCAAGTAAACATATATAGGCTTTGGCTGTTAGACTAATCTAGAACACATTCACGATTAATCTCTGCAACTGCATATTATAGGTAATGGTTGGCAGGATCTATTTTAACATGTGGGTAGATGTCAAGCTAGCAGGATCTACTTTGTTTTTTATAGAAACTCAAGATCCACCAGCTGTAAAGTGCAAAACAGTGGCTTAGAAATATGGGGGTGCTGGGTGGAGACACTTAGAATTAAAGGATAGAGCTCCTCTGAGTATATTTTGGGCCAGAAATATGTTTTCAATACCAGAATTGATCTCACAATCCTCTCACACAAAAGTCCATTCCTACTTTACCCTCAAGCTTTCTTCATTTTAGCAGTCTAATGTTGGGGGAAAGTTGTTGGTATTGTTAAACAGCTGGGAGTCATAAATCTTTGGTGACATGCTGTTAATCACTAAGAGATCTAATATTAGATACTGATCTTCTTTCTGCCCACCCCTGTTTTAGAGTAGCTGTTTCATCATTTCAGATGTTTGTTTCACAGATTCCTTGATAAGCTAATGAAGAACCAATATGATTCACTAATAGGCAAAAAACCTTGTGGTCACCATATTCTCAGAAGCACATGTTACCAAATTCTTCCAAGCTACATAGGAATTGGATTGGACTGTGAAAGACCAACCCAAATTGTGTTTGCATTTTGTCAAATGTGCTAGGGCAGTACAATATTTCAGAGAGGAGGTCAGGTCTCCTGCTCCCCTGGTGCACTCACTATAGCTGCCCAATTTCTCTACTTTTTAAAGTTTGATAAAAAAAATCTGTGGGCTATAGGTGCGTTCTTAAACCGCAAGGTTTTGTGACTATTAGTGAATTTCTCTGCTTTTTAATCCGGAAGGTAAAAAATGGGACCCTGTGCAAGTTTGCTGAGAATGGATTGATAATTTGCATGCTTATTGAGTTCAGTGGGATTTGCTCCCCTGCAATCATGCTTAGGGTAGGTGAAACTGACCACAGGGGATGGGGAGGGAAGGAGGAGGGAGGGGAGGAATGGCAGAGAGGAGGAGGGGGATGGGAGCAGGCAGGAGGGGGAGGCGAGGACAGGTTTGATCATTTGCATGTTTATTGAGTTCAATGGGATTTACTCCCATGCAATCATGCTTACGATAGGTAAAACTGATGGGGAGAGGGAGGGAGGACTGAAGTGGGCAGGGGAGGAGGAAGAAGAAAGAGGGGAGGGGAGGAGGAAGGGAGAGGAGAGGGAAAGGAGGGGAAAGGCAGGTCTGATTATTTGCATGCTTATTGAGTTCAATGGGATTTACTCCTATGCAATCATGGTTAGGATAGGTAAAATGACCATGGGGGAGCAGGAGGGAGGGGGGAAGGGGACAGAGGGGATTGGAGGGGGGCAAAGGGAGGAGGAGGGGAGGGGAGGTTTGATCATTTGCATGCTTATAGAGTTCAATGGTATTTACTCCTGTGCAATCATTCTTAAGATAGGTAAAACTGACCATAGGGAGGAGGAAGGGGAGGGGCAGGAGGGGGAAGGGGAAGGGGAAAGGAGGGGATTGGAAGGGGATGAGGATGGGGAGGGGCAAATGAAGGGGGAGGGAAGGGGAAAGAGGGAGGGGATAGGAGGGAGAAGGGAGGGTGGGTTTGATCATTTGCATACTTTTTTAGTTCAATGGGATTTATTTCCGTGAAATCATGTTTGAAAATGGAAATGGACTGCCTTCAAGTCAATCCCGACTTATGAATAGGGTTTTCATGGTAAACGGTATTCAGAGGTGGTTTTACCATTGTCTTCCTCTGAGGCTGAGAGGCAGTGACTGGCCCAAGGTCACCCAGAGAGCTTCATGGCTGTGTGGGGATTCGAACCCTGGGCTCCCAGGTTGTAGTCCAACACTGACCCGGGGAAGGGGCAAAGAGGGGAGGGGGAGGGAGGAGATTGGCTCGGTGGGCACTGGGCAGAGGGGAAGCACCTTACCTTTCCAAAAGGAAAACATTGTGAAAAGTATCATTGCTTTTCAGCATTTCCCCCACCTTTTTATTCTACAGCAGGCACATGTAGCCTCCCACCCAAATTTAAACCAAAGCTCTCCCTGGCCACATCCACACCAGGCCTTTAGTTCACTTTGGACAGTCATGACTTCTCTCAAAGAATCCTGGGAAGTGTAGTTAGTGAAGGGTGCCGAGAGTTGCTAGGAGATGCCCTGTTCCCCTCACAGACCTTCAATCAGAGTGGCTGACTGTTAAACCAGTCTGGCCACTGGAGCTCTCTCAGGGGAATAGGAGTCTCCTCTCAGCACTCTTCACAAACTACATTTCCCAGGATTCTTTGGGGGAAGCCATGACTGTCTCACGTGAAATCAAAGTCTGGTGTGGGTGTGGCCCCCTTATTAGCCAAGCCCAGCAGCTGTGAGTCTGGCTTTTAGAACACTCCGTTCTTACTGAGCATGCCCGACACTATCATTCAGTTCAATGCAAAATTTCTTAAATTAATTAAAAATCAGCCAGGCATTTTTTAAACTTTTAAACTGCAGAAGATGACGGTCAGAGTATGGGGCAAGGTCAGTAAAAGGATTACATGTACTCTGTGAACATGGCTGATTTTTAATTAATTTCAACAGATTAAGAGAACTCTGACAGAAAAAAGTCCAAAAGGGGTCTGGGTTTTTCCCCTCTCTTTTTAGACTTTGAACTCTGTATTTTCTCTGACTGTTTTGTGTATCACCATGAAAATTTAGAGGGTTGTTAAGCAAGTGTTTCTGAGTTCAGGACTATAAATTATGTAAGGTTTTGTTTTGAAATGAGATTATGGGAAGCATCAGAATGGCATGGGGGTATTTTCAATTTAACATTGCGGAATGAAAAATCCACACTGGCTATAGTATACAGCCACTGTCGTGGCTCTATAATAATACTGTCTTGTGCCAAAAACGGTGCCAACCATTCTTATAACGGGCAAGGGGGACCTCTGGCCCGCAGGCCAAATTAAGTCAACCAGGGCTCCTAATCTGACATATAAGGCTGTTTTTCCCAAGCCACGCCCACCTTTTATCAGGTATGAGGCAGATAAAGCAGCAGCTACTGCAAGGCTCACAGAGTACTAGTTAGTTCTGGACATTGTCACTGCTGTAATTTCATAATGGTAACTCAGGTTCAATTGTTAGGTGTGAGGAAATAAAGCTGCACTCTCATTTTTGCCAATAAGAGGGATTCATTAATCAATACGCCAATAAAAATTAAAGGGCTTTTCTGAGGTATTGGACTATGACCTGGGAGAGCAGGGTTCGAATCCCTACACAGCCATGAAGCTCACTGGGTGACCCTGGGCCAGTCACTGCCTCTCAGCCTCAGAGAAAGGCAATGGTAAACCCCCTCTGTATGCCACTTACCATGAAATCTCTATTCATAGGGTTGCCCGTAAGTCGGAATCGACTTGAAGGCAGTCTATTTCTATTTTTCTTAAGCTCACATATTAAGGTGCATTTTGCTAAGCTGCTGAGGAAATAAGACACTGTGTCAGCTAGCTCCTGAAAAGGAGAAGTTGCGGTTAGAGAAAGATTTTATAACTGTTAAAGTACATTTTGAACTGGAATCAGCTAGAATTATAAGAACATGCCTATGTGGCATTTAGAAAGCACTCATCACATGCATTGGAAAACCCTTCTCTCGTTAATATGTTAATGAATATGTTAGTTTGCCATGGGTATATAACTGTGTGTAACTATGTCATAGGGACAGAGACTTACTCTCTCTCCTGATGTACATCAGTATTTTCTTTATTGCAATAAACTTGTCCAATTGACTGCTTATCCTAAATTTTATTTTAAAGAGAGTTTCCTTCCACAGGTCCTTGGTAATTTCCAAGACTTGAACTGTTGCTTAACATTTCAACCAACATTGTAGCTAAACCCTTAGGGTAAATTCAGACTGTCTTAACAAATATGTCACATAAGAAGCTACTTCTGCTTGGACTGCTCTAACTTTTGTACAATTCCTTCCAGCTTTTGCCAGTGTACTTGACATGTTCATGCCTCTGATCCTGTTGTTACCCTAAACTAGACCTCAGGTGATAAATGAAAATGGGTGTAACCTTTCCTAGATATGTCAGCAAATGCTGAACCTAGTTGTAACACTTGCTTAGCTGAGCAAAGGCCCTATACATTATTTGTATCAGATATTGGAAGTAATGTATTACGGTTTTGAGGAACGAGTGAATAATTTCTTTACATTTTGATTGTAATAGAACGAGGAGTAATTTCATTACTTTTGCACTGTAATTGTAATGTTCCCAGTGTTACTTTTGGGTATTATTTGGGGGGGGGGAGCAGGGGACACATTTTGCTCCTTTCATTTGTGGATAAAAATTGCGTGCTTCTGTGCAGCATCGCTCTTCCCTCGTGCTCTGTGGGTGTTTAGGAGGCAATGAGGAAGGAGGTGGAGAGCAAAATGGGTGGAATTGAGAAAGGATGGTTTAAAAATGGATGGTGGTGGAGAAGAATGGAGCGGAGGGAGAAAGGAGCTGAAGGGCAAGAAGGCAGCGGCAGAATGGACATGAAGAACTGTGGAGGTGAGAGATGATATTAAGTGTGTGGGTTTATACTGTGTTTGCACTTGGTGCAAGGGAATAGCCCTCCCTGGCTATTTTGCTGCATCTGCAGCGTTTTAACTTTTTTGCATCCCAAGGGAAAATGTTTGCTTTGTGACAGGGCAGAGTCTGGGAGGTGGCTGAGTGAAAGAGACTATGCTTGCTAGCTGAGGGAGGGTATGCACATAGTTTGGCGTGCAAAGCTCTGAGCGGTGGCCTCTGCCTCCCTTCCCACCTCTCTCTCTTACCAGCACAAGGTGGAATTCTCCCTTCCCCCTGCACAACTTTTAAAGATACAGAAGACTTGTTGGTTGCCAGGCCCGGCCTCCAAGAGGTCTTCTGTATCTTTAAAAGTTGTGCTGGGGAAAGGGAGAATTCCATCTTGTGGTTTTTCTCATTACAGTGTTGCAAAAACACCTGCACTTGGCTGAATTTCTCTTCTCCTAAAGATACAGGATCAGTCTCAGGCCCTGAACCTGGCAACCCTACAGCAGAGAGATGAACCAGGCAACCCTACAGCAGACCACCACTGCTAGCTAGCTGCCCAGAAGTAGCAGGGCTGCTGAGAGAGCAAAGAGTAGTCAAAAGCCTTCTCACAGGTGCAGCTTGGGGGTGAGCAAGGGGCAGGCAGAAGTTGCAGCAGCAGGTAGCCAGGGTCCTACAGAGCTACTGCTTCCAGTTTTCTTTCCTGTCCTTCCTTTCTTCCTAACAACCAGGATGTCTCTTCATCTTCTGAGGAAGGTATTCCCTGAAATCCCCCTCCCCAAGGCAAATGCAGAGTTCTAAACAGGCACTTGTCCAGGAACTTGTTAAAAATCATTGTACTATTAGCTTACAGTACAATATACAAGTCTACTCAGAAGTAAGTCTCTTTATGTTTAATTGAGCTTACACCCAGGTAAATCAAATTGGGTATAGGATTGCACTAATTAGGAGAAACAGAGCTTGGAAAAGTTACTTTTTTGAACTACAACTCCCATCAGCCCAATCCAGTGGCCATGCTGGCTGGGGCTGATGGGAGTTGTAGTTTAAAAAAGTAACTTTTCCAAGCTCTGATTAAGGACTGGTTGAAGCCTTGCAGCTGTACTAACTTGGGGGTGGGGAGAGAGAAAATATGACACTTTATAGTACAAAGATGCATCAATCTGGTTAAGGTAAGTAAAATTTGATGCCTATAATACAAGGACTAACCTGCAATCTAAGACATGTCTACTCAGAAGTAAGTTGCATTGTGTTTAATGGGACTTACTCCCAGGCAAGTGTGTATTGGAGTACACACTTACCTGGAGAGTAAGTCCCATTGAACCCAATAAAGCTTACTTTTGAGTAGATTTATTGGATTGCAGCCTTGGTTTCCTTTTGCAGCCATTGTAATTCTGTCTTCTGTATCTTCACAACAGCCATGTGAGGTAGGTTAGGCTGAGAGTTAGGGACTGGTCCAAGGCAGTAAATAAGCAAAAACATTGATGAGTAAAAATTTAAAATATGATCAGAGTATTTTTGTTGCTCTTTGTCAAGGCCTTGTGTGTGGGTTTTTATGTTTACTGGCTCATAGCTTCTTTTTGCCTGAGAATGTCATATTTCATACTGTTACAGATGTTCTTTTTTTAACAAAATTGCCCAAATTCTGTGGGTTTTTTTTTTAACTTGAGTTCTTTGCATGGTTTAGGGGTGGCATTGCAGGACATCAGGCTCTTATGGATTTAACAGCTGTGGGGCAAGCAGAAATTAAATGGAGTAAGCCTTTTCTACTATGGAAATACAGTTGTGTGGAAAGCTGTCAGACATTTTATTACTTGTGTGTGCCCCCCTCCCCAGATTAGGGGCTGTGAAGCAGGCTAGCTTACAGAGCTCAGGAGGAACTCTGCCTAATGGTAGGGCCACCCCTCTCTATCACATCATTCAAGCTAAAGAACTGCAACTCTAGGAACTATCATTCAAATTAAAAGTGGCTGCATTGTATATAATGTAATACATACCATATTAATCATATTCACAAGTTCAAATAAGAAACAAGTGTTGTGAATTTGGGGGTTGGAATGGATGGTCCCTGTGAGTCCCCTTCCAGCCTCTGATTTGGAATCCTGTGCCTTGTGGTGAGGGGCTGGTTCTGCTGGCCAGATGAATTTCTTTTGTTAAGCTAATAGAGTGGCCAGTTTGCTAATGGGTCCTTCAGGTGCCCAGCAACTGGTGAATGTGCCAGGAAGACCCTTTTGTCATTGAAACTCTTCAGGAGAGCCTCCCCCCCTCCTGAAGCCAAGGAGACGCTTGTGATTTTAGTTGTGTCTGGAAAAAGGATGGGGACTGGAGGCAGGCAGAGGGGCTATCTCTCTGTACCATGGCTTTAGGATGCCTCCTGTAACACCGATGGGAAAGCTGGATATTGGACTGCTGATGCCTCAAACCCCTCCATCCTAAACTCACGTTGGAATGTGTGTAAATAAATAAACCATATTTCATAAAGACACCACAGTCTCTGCTGACCTTCTTCCCAAGGAAACCAAGCCCAGGACGAGTGCAGGGACCCCTGAAATCTCACCGCTCAGAGATTGGGGAGGCACGCAACACAAGTAAGAGCAAAAATGTGTTTTTCACGTTATTTCAGAAAATGCCACACATTAAAGCTCCTTCTACACATTATAAGGGAGATCCATTATAAAAATTCCCTGTGTTCCTTTCTTCTCCTAAAAGCAGTTGCAAGAAAGGGGATGTGGATTTGGGCTGCAGCACAGGGGGGAGCTGTTAACTGCCCCATTCCCCAGTGCAACTCCCCATTCTTGGATCTCCTATTAGCAACAGAGTAGAAAAGATGGAGACACCCATATGCATATTGCTTTACAAATTTAGTTCAGGGTTGTGTTTTTAAAAAGCATAAATGATATATTTATTATAAACTAACAAAAGAAGAGCCAAAGGTCCATCTAGTCCTGCATCCTGTTCTCACAGTGGTCAGCCAGATGCCCATGGGAAGCTTGCAAGCAAGACCTGAGTGCAACAGTGCTCTCACTTGTGACTCCCAGAAACTGATATTCAGAGGCATACTGTCTCCAACAGTGGAGGTAGTCTGTCAGAGTTAATAGCCATTGATAGCCTTATCCCTCCATGAATTTGTCTGCTCCTCTTTTGAAGCCATCCAAGTTGGTGGCCTTTATGACAACTATTTGTGTGTTCTGGAAACATATTGTAGATTCAGTGTTTGAGATTAGAGAGTGCATGGCATCCTTTTTGGGCTCCATAGTAGACATTCCCTCCAAGATTCGCCTGCTGCCAACTCTCTTTCCAGGTTCAAACATGGTTGTTTACCCATACTTTTGGAAACAACTAGGGTGCAGCTGGGATCTTAAACAGAGAAGCTCTGTAGTTTTAAGCAGATTTATAATTTTATCTGCCCGTATGCTTGGCATTATGCACTTGCTTGTTTACATAAATCTTATTGTTCCTTGCCCTGAGATCATGTGGGATATAAACATTTTAAATAAAATATCCAATTAGTAAAATAAATGTCCAGCAGAGGGTGCTATGAGATTACTGCAGTAACCTTGGCAAGTAGTTAGCAGTCTGTTGACTCCCAGCGATGATCTGAAAAACATTAGGAATATTAAAAGGTTTCTCTGAAATCAGTACCAATGGTATGTCTGGTTGGCTATCACTGATTGTTTCCTTTAGCAAACTTTCACCTGGATTAAATACTTCAACTCATTTACAAAATTCAAGCTCAGTTGATGTAGGAAAAGAAAATGTCTCCATCCTCATGTTGTCCTCGGTCTGGATTATGTTTGTTGCCTTTGCAGCTGCCTTGTCCAATGCAAAAGTCTCCTAGGGCATATGTACATTGCAGTCTTAAACTGGTTTAACACAGGGAACTCTGGGAATTACTGTTTTGTGAGAGACAGGAAGGAAGAAAAATAATGGAAGGAAAATTGGGGGGAATGAAAAAGACAGTGTGGGAGCAAGAAAAATAGAGGTGCCTTGAAAAGAATGGGGGAGTAAGGGGATGCCCCTCAATTATTTAGGGGAAGAGATAATCGGCCTTCCTTAACCTATAGTGGTACTGAGATTCCCTTCCCCCACAAAACATAACTATGAAACTGAGCCTCCACTCCAAATTATAACTTTTCTAACTAGGATTTGCCCTCTGTTACAAAATGGCTATTATCCCTGTAAAATATGTAGAAGGCTCTGTTTATAGTATGTACTGTTATGGTATACTAAAGGTTAATGCAGGAGCTTCATAAAATAGATACTCAGAAAATGCATATTTGCTGCCTCTAACCCATGTATTATTTACAACATTGTCTAGAATAAGGCCCAAAACACAAACGTATTGTTATGGGTCTGAAGTTGAGATGGATGATATCTATGAGTCCGCTTCTAGCCTCTGATTTGGAACCCTACACCTGGGGGTGAGAAACCCACTCTGCTGGTCAGATGAGTCCCCTTTTGTTAATCTAATAGAGTGGCCAGGTGAGTTAATGGGTTTATCAAGGGCACATTAAATGGTAAATGAGCCAGAGAGATCCTATAGTTACTGAAACTCTTCAGGAGAGCCTCCCCTTCCTGAGGCCAAGAAGAGACTTGTGATTTTTAGTTGAATCTGAGGAAAGGCTGGGAACTGGAGGCAGACAGAGAGGCTGGCTCTCTGCACCATGGCTTTAGGGTGCCTCCTGTAAGCCTGAGAGAAAAGAAAGATCTATTGGACTGCTGATGCTTTGAACCCCTTCATTTCAAGCTCAGGTTGGAATGTGCAGGGCCGGTTCTGAAGGGCCACCAGGTGGGGCACTGGCCCGAGGACCCCTGGAGCTACAGGGGCCCCTCCACTCCCATTCCGTGATCCAAGGCAGGAGCTGTGGATTGCAGTACAGGAGGAGCTTCCGAGCTGCCCGCCATCCCCCTGCTTCACCTACCTTTCTCTCTGCTGTTTTTTGCAGTGCACGCAGGGTTGCCATCAATCAGGATGGCGGCCGAGGTTTCCGTAAGGGGCGGAAGCCTCTGCTGCCATCTTGATTGATGGCAACCCTGTGTGCACAGTGCACACAGCTGCAAAAAAACAGCAGAGAAAGGTAGGTGAAGCAGGGGGATGGCGGGCAGCTCGGAAGCTCCTCCTGTACTGCAATTTGTATTCTGCCTTGGATCGCAGAAGGGGAGCGGAGGGGCCTGGGGCAGGCTGGTGCCCAAGGGCCCCGGCATGCCTGCAGCCGGCTCTGGGAATGTGTGTAAATAAATAAACCGTATTTCATAAAGACACCACAGACTCTCTTCTTTCCACGGAAACCAAAACCTGGGTAAGCGCAGGGACCCCTGGAAATCTCTCACCACTCAGATATTGGGGTGGTGCCGCAACCTTATTAATATTTGCCTGTCCTTCCGTTTGTCTGGAGTCTCGGCCTACCTTTGTCAGTCAATACAGCCTTGCAATCTGTTGAGCCTAGCGGAGTGAGAGAGGCCTTGTCTGAGTCTGGGAGTCTCTCTGACATGTTGCCTTCAATTTAGCTGACCTTTATAGAAGTCATGTCATGCGAGATGAGTCGTCTTCAAGAAGTAGTTCTCCAGCATAGGGGAAGGATAAAACTAATACAGGCAAAGAAGAACAAGGAGCCAGGAATCCTGGGAACTGTAGTATGACACAACAGAGACCTGCGCTACGCTGCAGCTGCCCTTCACTCAGAGCTGAGAGGAGAGTTGGGGGCCTGTTCTGTGATTTGCCAAGCTGCCTGTTGCAAGAGAGAGAACTAACTGTGCTATAGGAAGGAGGTACTTCAAGGCCTGAGGAAAACTGTAGCTGCTGGACCACAAGCTGCTGAGCACTAAACTGCACCACTTTGCCTTTGGAAAGAGTTGCTTGCTGCCTAGGACAAGCGCAAAGCTTGTCTGTAGGCCTGGTTAGAGAGGGACAGAGGGGGGAAATGGTTTTACAGCTTTCTTGAAACCCCTGCTTTCCATTCAGCTGCTTTAGTTGCTAATCTTTTGTATATCCTTTCAACCTAAAAGTTCCTTTTCCCAAGTCAATTGCTATACAACTTTGTACCAGAATGAACAAATATCGATCCAAGACTGCTGGTGAAAAACCAGCTCCCAACAGCCCTGGGTAGTCTCATCCAACAGTTTGCAACAATCACTACCTACAGTGGCTCTGCAAGCCGATGTTCCTCATGCACTGCTACCAATACCATATTTGCAGCAATGTTCCCATTGGCACCTGCTAATGAACATCAAGAATCTGATACAACACCTACTGAATATGTGTGTGCCCCCATCAACAAATAAGTTCTCTATTTGCTTTGTACTGGTATGTAACATTTGTATACCTAAATACTGTTTAAGTAAAGTTCAATATGAATCAAGTGCCTTTGACTATTATTATACCATTAATATAGAGTTTTGAAGATTTGAAAGGAACCAGTATTCATCTTCATCATTATTATTAATTATTATTATTATTATTATTTAATTTGTATCCCACCCTTCCTTCTATTTCTTTTCTCATTATTTATTTTTTTAAACTACCTCGCTCCTTAGTAACTCCCATGTGCCCACCTGCAAAAAAACTTATTTCACACTGCACATTTTTTTTTGACAATGCACAAAATGTGTCTAGCTGCACGTTTGAATAAACCTTGCTGCTGCCAGGAAGCTATTATTACAGCTCCAGCCCACTGGGTGAGCTGCTCCTGATGCCCAGAATTCCTTGGGAAGCCACGACACTGAACATGGTATATAATCAATATGCATTTGTAATTATACAGCCACAAGAGTGGCTGTATACTTATAGCCAGCATGGATTTTTCACATTCCACAATGTTAAATTGAAAATATCCCCCATGCCATTCTGATGCTTCCCATAAGCTCATTTCAAAACAAAAAGGTACAAAAAAATCAGAAATGCTTGTTTAACAGCCCTCTAAATTTTCATGGCAATACACAAAACAGTCAGAGAGAATCGAGGGTTCAAAGTGTAAAAAGAGAGGAAACAGCCCCCAGACCCCTTTTGGACTTTTTCCTGTCAGAGTTCTCATAATTTGTTGAAATTAATTAAAAATCAACCATGTTCACTGAGTACCTGTAATCCTATCACTGACTTGCCCCATACTCTGACCATCTTCTGCTGTTTAAAAGTTTTAAAAAATGTCTGCCTGATTTTAAATTAATTTAAGAAATTTTACATTGAACTCAATGATGAGACCGAGCATGCTCAGTAAGAACCAACTGTCAGTGTTCTAAAACCCTTACTCACAGCTGCTTGGCTTGGCTTGGCTAATTACAGTCCAATCCATGTTCTGTGTAGCTTGGAAGAATTTGGTAAAATGTGCCTCTGAGCATATGGTGAGTGGTGGCAATACCTGCAATCAGCCCAAATAATAGAAACAAGACATGTGCTGTGCTGATCTTGTTTTAGCAGGGAGGAAGCAACAATGTTAAGATACAGTTGATATAGTTCAGATAGTCACTTTAAATATGTTTGATTTACTTCGCACTTTTAGTGAAGTTTCCTAGAGGAAATCATTTTCTTTTGCTTCTGTTTCTGTGAATATGTGAAGCACAGCAAGACTTTGCAAAATATACACTAAAAAAAACCTCCAAAAGCAATTGTGGAATAATAGCACTCACTATTTTGCAGAATAGTCTCCAGTGGACACGAGGAGTGTCTCAGTTTGCACAAGATTAAACAGTGGGAGATGAAATATATTCTAGCAGATTTCTAGGTGTGCTCTATGCTTTTAATTGACCATGCCCACCTTTCTTTAAATGAAGTGGTTTAAACATAGCAGGCTGAAAACATGCATCTTGGTCAGGCCAAGTATGTTTTTTCCAACAGCTAGAGTTATTGCTTACGCTGGTATAGCACAGTGGGGAGGAGAGCCTGGCTGGGAGTCCAGAGTCTGTGAGTTCAAATTCCCGCTCGTGTCTCCTGGGTATAAAGGGCCAGCTAAAGATCACCCCCACAGTGAGTGGCTCAGGGGTTATGTGCCCTGCCACCTGTGCAGCCGTGGGCAAGCTGCATAGTCCCAAGGAGCCCAGTTGCCCCCCAGCTGGCAGTTGCGGACAAGGAAGGGGCTGGCTTGTGCAGCTGTGGCAAGCTGAGCAGGCCCTAGCCAGCTGGGGAGAACTAGCCTCAGAGTGCAATGGTAAACCCCCTCTGAATACCGCTTACCATGAAAACCCTATTCATAGGGTAGTCATAAGTCGGGATCGACTTGAAGGCAGTCCATTTCCATTTCAGAGTAATTGCTTAAGTAGCAACATATTGGAATCAGTCTGATTTTACATCAAACTGCAGTTTCAGATTCATCTGTTAATGCACACAAAATAGAAATAGAACATAACCTCCAATTTGAAATACAAAAGTCTGTCTTCACCATCATATGACACTGACCTATAAAAAGACTTTGAAATTAATAAAAATAAATTTGACAGAGATTTCTAGGATGACTAATGAGGGAAATAAACTTTTCTAGTTTAGATTATCTGTAGAAACATTAGTAAAACAGGAAAGAAGTTAAGCAGGAAGAACACCAACAAACATACAAAAATGTAATTCTCCATCTTTGGAGATGGCAGATGTTGCCACCACTCACCGTATGCTCAGAGGCACATATTGCCAAATTCTTCCAAGCTACACAGGAAGTGGATTGGATTACGAAAGACCAACCCAAATTGTGTTTTCATTTTGACAAATTTGTAGGGCAGTCCAATATCTCAGACAGGAGGTCAGGTCTCCTGCTCCTCTGGTGCATTCACTATAGCTGCCCAATTTCCCTGCCTTTTAATGTTTGATAGAAATATCTGTGGGCTATAGGTACATTCTTAAACCACAAGGTTTTTTTTGCCTATTAGTGAATATAGATATGTTTTAGGAAGTCCATGGTTATCAGATACCAAATCTTTATTGGTGAGGAACAGAATTATCAGTAGGATAATACTTAAGTTTATATACTGCTGCTAACCGAATTCATGTTTCTTGCCTGGGTGAATGTGAGTAATCATGGCATGCTTGAGTTAAGCTCACCAGGAATGAAGCATATATCTGTCTACCTTACATCCCACCCTTCATCATAGGACCCCAGTGTGGGTTACATCAATAAACATATAAAAACAATCCTTTAAAATACAGTAACAATTTATCGAGTTAAATAAAATATCAACAATTTGTCATTTTTTACTACTGTGGCCAGTTCTTTAGCATTCAAAGGGCCTGACAAAGGGGGGGGGGGGAAGGCAGGCCTTCAGAGGTAAAGACAGACAGTTCTAGTGCCACTCAAACCTCTAGGAAGATTTGGGATGCTATTGCTAAGAAGGCCCCTTTGATTAGTCACAGACCCAGCCCACCCTCCCCGGACTTCACTAAATTTATTTATTTATTTTATTTATTTTATTAGATTTTTATACCGCCCGACTAGCATTAGCTCTCTGGGCGGTGTACAACAAAATATAAAAATACAAACATCTCAAAATCTCATAATAAATACAGCATAAACATATGTAAAAACAAGAAATCAGAAACAATTACAACAAAATTTAAAACTAAAACAAATTACATATTAAAACGCCATAGCAAAGAGGATCCTCCCCAGCAGATTTCAAGGCACAGGCAAGACAGTATGGAGAGAGAGATTCTCCCACATAACAGGAGCAGGAAGCAGAAAGGAAATGTCACACTATAGGAGCGGATCCGTTTTGTTTAGATGAAAGGATCTTTGCTATAGCCTGTGGGGGGCAAGCTGTGACTTCAGTGTCACACAGCAACAGTAACCTTGATGGTGTTGATTTAGGTATCCAGAGACCATGCAGTCTGCTGATAAGCTAACAGACCTAGTCAAGGACAGTAAAGGGGCCAGGTCATGTCCCCACAGAGCTATTGCAAGGAGAGTGATGAATTATCTCCTGATCTTCTGTTAGGCCAGTCAATGAGCAGTATCTTATCTATTCTGGATGCTTCCAGCTCTCATAGGTCCTAGATTGTCTGGTAAGGGATTAGGTCAGGCAGTCGGACAACCGTCAGTGGGAAACAAATATTGACAATTATCAAGCTGTTCTAAAATGGAAAGCATGGAGAGTAGGCAGGAATTTGGTTAATGACTCTGAAGAATATACTGTACAAGATACTGCTGAGTCTGCAGATGGCACAGTCCTACCAATAATACTGGCTGCTCCGTTGCTCTTGTCCCTGTCTATCAGAAAATTGTGTGCCATTATAATTAACATTTTTATTTCTAAAGTCCCCAGCCTGCATTGATCAGCTTTAATAAATATCTGAGGGACCTAATGAAGTGGGGGTTGGGAACATTTAAAATTTTTTTAGTTTGAATGCTTCCAGGACAAGGACCTCAATATGAGTCACTAAATGCTGCTTTCTGCACACAGTGTTTATGGGTCTGATCAGATGCCGATATAATGTGGATCTGATGTTTTTTGTAGATCCTTTTAATTTTGACAATTTGCATGACGTTTTTGCCAACGCGATTCCATTCAGCTGCTTTTGCCTTTAACTCCGGATTAAATCGATGCGACAAAAACCCAAAATTGCTTTTAAAATCCGCACCTGCTTTGGTGCGCTTCTATCGTGTATTGCCTTTTAAGCGCCTTTTTTTGGCTGCACAGTTTCTTCACCATTTGATCCTCCGTTTTCTCCGCCCCTTTAACTGTCTCTGGGCGTCATTTTGTTTCCTGCCATTGACAAAGCAACTTTCGGTCACTCTTGCCTTCCTTTCTCCTGCTTTCTCCCGCTTCCCCCCCAATACATTTCCTCCCCCGCTCCTTTAAACAAAACCACATTCATCCAAATTATTCATCCTAGAATATCTAATTCTGTGAAAGCTCTCTGCATGTGATGAGCAGGTTTTTCCCCACCCCTTCATTCTCTCTCTTCTGCAGTGACACCAACAACTCCCCAAGGGTAGCAGGGAAGAGCTGGAGCTTCGGAAATTCCTTCCTGGCCACCAGAGAGGGAGACTCCCCTTCAGCCTTGGCCGGCTCTCTTGCTTGAGCTGCAGGGGGGGTTCCGCAAGCCGCTACGCGCCGCTCGCTGGAGCTACACCCAGGCTTGGCATGTGCGCAGCCACGCCAAGAGGAGGCTGGCGAAGGCACCACTAGGGTAATTTATAAGAGCCCAAAAGCACAGGGGAAAGGGGAGCTGCCTTGGTGTCTCATCCCAGTATCTGCTCCACTCATCCCACTCACAGACAGCGATAATATTAAATGGTCAATGCTTCCTTTAGTAGCTGGTTTTAATGTCTCTCTAAAGATAATTGTTTGGGTTTGTTTATGTTTCCCAGAACGCATGCTGAGGCTTGTCCCGGGGTGCCAAAGGCACACCAATCTCACGCAGGGACAGCCTAACAGCCACGGGTGGGAGCAGGGGGGACGGGAGGCGGCTGCAGGTGATTCCCTTTCTCTCAAGCGCCTATTCCTCCCTTCGTTTAGGGAAACACCACCCCTTCCCCGCCTCCGCAGTTATCATTCTAATGTGTGGGCGAGACAACAAGGAAACGTTGATAGCAATAAACGCACATGCATGTAAATGCTAAAAAGAAAAACAGCCAATTTATTCATAGCGAGGGCAGAAGTATGTGAACTGTCAAAATCAATCGCGAGTGGAAAAAGCAGCATTTTTAATGCGGATCTTGGCTCATATGTGAACCAGCCCTATGTCAGTGTTTGCATTTTTGGATCTGTAATTTGAATGTAATTCCTGTCCTGGCCAGAAGATACATTCCATCTTCTATTGGCTTCTTTTCACTTTTACTATAAGATTCACATGTGAGAGAGGACAAATTCCTTTTCCAAAGGAATTGTTTGTTTTAGATTTGTCTAAATAGAACACTGCAAACCAAGAAGTCAAAAATGTCAAGGTAAGGATTCTCAGTCAAACCTTTTGTGATTGTCATGGAGCAAGAATTGCTAGTTGTAAGTAAGCGAGATAGTTTATACTGCTTTCATTTGGGATATGTGTAGGCAAACATTTCCAATTTCAGAGTGATCACTGGAGGCATGTATGCTTTAAGTTGGATTCCTGCTTTTAGCAGGGGGTTGGACTCGATGACCTTATAGGCCCATTCCAACTGTACTATTCTATGATTTTATGATTCTATAATCAGAATGTTGTGTTCCCCTTGACAAAAATGCTCTGCTCCCTCTTCTATAAGACAACAATGGGGAAGCACTTTTTTCCCCTGAGGGCTGCATTCCCTTAAAGGAAATACGTTGAGAGCCACATGCTTTCCTAGATTCATGCCACATGGTATGGATAGCCAGTGTGGTGTAGTGCTTAGAGTGTTGGACTGGGGCCTGGGAGACCAGGGTTCAAATCCCTGCTCAGCCATGAAGCTCACTGTGTGATCTTACGCCAGTCACTGTCTTTCAGCCTAACCTACCTCACAGGGTTGTTGTAAGGATACAACTGGGAGGGGGGAAACCATGTTTGTACGTCACCTTGGGCTCCTTGGAGGAAAGGTAGGATATAAATGTAATAAATAAATATATAAATATATAAAATGCTGGCAATAGGTGGGGCTAAAGGCAAAAGTAGGTGAGGCTTGCAGCATTGCATAGTGCTCTCTCTGTCTCTCTGCTTCCCTCCCTTCATTTCAGCTTTCCATCCCCCTTCACTAGCACAAATCGTAACTGATAGCTTACAAATGGCTTCACTATTGGTGATTCCAGACTGTCAGTATTTTGCAGGAGAGATTCAAGGACATACCAGAATTTTAAGTTTGTGCTATTAAAGTGGATTAAAGCACTCTGTTGCCCTAGCACCACAAATCCACTTTTAAGAAAACCTGAACTTTTTGCAGTTTGGAAAGTGACGGGGAAATGCATTGAAAAGTGTGGGATGCACAAATCACTATGGGTTGTATTCAGTGTACCGCTAAAGTGAATGTTCCATCAGCACAATAATTTATCTTTGTGCAACAGAACATTCTCCCCCTCTCTTCCCCTTGCATGCCCCCAAAATCTGTCCTGGGTTTTCCCCAAATTTCTGGAGCAGATTTTAAGGTGGTGTGTGTGCACATGGGGGGAGGAAAAGGGGAAAATCTCATTGTGCTACCTCTAATCTATGTGCTCGTACAAGAATGCAGTCGAACGTTACCCTTTAAGTCTGTTCTGTAGAGATGCTCCCAGATCATATCGCTTCTAGGCCGCCATCTCCTCACTTGTGCTCTGCATTGGTTTGCTTTATTCATGGAAATTTCCTGTCCAAGAATCATGTCTAAAGTTGAATGAGAAACAGAGCTATGCAGTGTTGCTGGGATATGTTGAACTATAAAGCCAAATAAAGTGTTACCCAGAACCAACAAAATTTGCTCAGCCTCCTTTGATCACAGAGAGGTGATGAAAATAATACATATATTTATGTCTGTTGATACATATTGCTCTGCCTGTGATCAGCCAGGAACAATGAAACTTAGTGTGAGCCTAGGCCAGGCAGGTTTGGGCTGTGCATTTGCCACCTGACATAGCATGTGTGGAATTCCAGCACTTTAATGATTATATAGCCATGAGAGTGGCTATATGTATACTATAGCCAGCATGGATTTTTCTCATTCTGCAATGTTAAATTGAAAATGCCCCCTGTGTCATTCTGCTGCTTCCCAGAAGCTCATTTCAAAACAAAACCTTACAAAACATAGTCCTGAACTCAGAAACACTTGCTTAATAACAACCCTCTAAGTCCCTGTTGGACTTTTTTTCTGTCAGTGGTCTCATAATTTGTTGAAATTAATTAAAAATCAGCCATGTTCACAGAGTACCTGTAATCCTATTACTGACCTTGCCCCATACTCTGACCTTCATCTTCTGCAGTTTAAAAGTTAAAAAAAAATGCATGGCTGATTTTTAATTAATTTAAGATATTTAACATTAAAGTTTATTATAGTGTCGGGTATGCTCAATAAGAACCAACTGTCAGTGTTCTAAAAGCCAGACTCACAGCTGCTGGGCTTGGCTAATCAGGGGGCCACATCCAGGCCAGACATTTATTTAATTTTAGCAGAACTTGGAAGTAATTAGTTACAAAAAAACAAATTAATTGTAATTTATTACTTTTTTGAGGAACAAGTGGGTTATTCCTTTACAGTTTGATTGTAATAGAACAAGGAGTAATTTATTACTTTTGAGGAGTAATTATAATGTTTCCAGCATTACTTTTGGGCATTACTTGGGGGGGAGCTGGGGAAATATTTTGGTCCTCTGATTTATGGATGTAAATCATGTGCCTCAAACTGGGCTTCTGTGCAGCATCGCTCTTCCCTCGTGCTCTGTGGGTGGGGTAGGAGGCGATGAGGGAGGAGGTGGAGAGCATGACCGGGGGTGGAGTGGAGAGAAAAAAATGGACAGTGGTGGAGAAGAATGGAGTGATGGGAGAAAGAAGCCGGAGGGCAAGAACCAGGGCCGGTTCCAAGGGGCGGCCAGGTGGGGCTCTGGCCTGAGGGCCCCTGAGGCTACAGGAGCCCCTGAGGGGCCCCTCTGCTCCCCTTCCATGATTCGCAGCAGGATCGTTGCCGTGGATTGCACAGCGAGAGCTTCGGGGCTCCACCATTCCCTTGCTTAACTTACCTTGTTCTGCGGTTGCGCACGCAGAGGTGCCCTTAAGAAAGACGGCAGCTGAGGTTTTCCTAAGGGGCTGAAGCCTTTGATGCCATCTTGGTTGATGGCATGCATGCATGCTGTGCGCTCGCATCCCTGCCATGAACCAAGAGTCCCGAAGCTCTCACCGTGCGCGAATCGTGGAAGGGGAGCACTGGGGCCTGGGGCAGGCTTTTGCCCAAGGGCTCCAGAGTGTCTGGGGCTGGCCCTGGGTGTGTGCATGCAAAGCAGCCACCCTCCCTGGCTGCTTTAATGCATTTGCAGTGTTTTAACTTTTTTGCATCTCCCGGGAAAATGTTTGCTTGGGTGAGTGTCCCTTAGTTGGTGGCAGTGCAGGGTCCAGGAAGTGGTTAAGTGAGAGAGATTATGCTTGCTGGCTGAGTGTGTGTGTGTGTGTGTGTGTGTGTGGACTGTACTTGGTGTGACTGCAAAAACCTAAATAGTGGCCTCTGTCTCCCTCCTCACCTCCACCACTGCTACCTTATGGATAAAAATAATTATTCTACTACCTCTCTCTGTGTGTGTTTATTTTTAATGTTGTTTTAGGGGACAGTGTGCAGTAGCCAAGGCCAGCACCTTGTAGGCACTCTAGGTTTTTTAAAGTAACTTTTAAGTAATTTAAGTGTAATTGTAGACAGCCAGTGTGGGTTAGATTGTTAGACTACGACCTGGGAGACCAGGGTTTGAATCCCCACACAGCCATGAAGCTCACTGGGTGACCTTGGGCCAGTCACTGCCTCTCAGCCTCAGAGGAAGGCAATGGTAACCCCCCTCTGAATATCGCTTGCCATGAAAACCCTATTCATAGGGTAGCCATAAGTCGGAATTGACTTGAAGGCAGTCCAAGTGTAATTGTAGTGATTACTTTTGAGTAACGGCAAAGTAATCAATTCATTTCAGAGCAATTGTAATTGTAATGGTAATTTTTTCCTTTTTGGGGCCATGTAACAGTGTCAGGCCCAGGATGTGACTCAGGAACCAGACCAACGGCTGTAGTTAGTTCGTGTTTTATTAGGGTAATGTCCAAACAAAGACTGCGTTTTCTCATGAAGCAATACAGGGATACAGGTCCTGCGGCATTGGGAGAAAGTTGACAGAGCAAGGGACTTCTTCCCGCCTGTTCTTTAAGAAGGGGCCAAACGGGCGCGCAATCTTTCGCTCCTCCTTAACTGCCCCTCAGGTACTGCCCACCTTCCCCCCTTCTCTCCTGTCTTTTCAGCTGTCTGCGTGTGCGCGGTGAGGGGGGAAGCATCACCCCCTCCTCTTCTGAAGTTTCCGATTCCAGGATGGGGGATAGGGGAGGGGCTGATGGTAAACTGCCTCCCCGCTTTTCGGCTGTGAGCAGCCCTCCCTCTTCCCCCTCTTGCTCTGAGCCTGAAAGAGGGGGAGGCGTGAGAATGTCCAGGGAGGGCTCAGGCTCCCCGTTGCTAAGCGACCTTATCACTGGCAGTTCCTCTGTTTCGTCTTCGCTCCAAAGGGGGGAAGTTCCTCCCCCTTCCCTCTGCCATCCATCCGAATACTCTTCTCCCAACTCTCCGGGATCCAGCTCCCCGGGATTGGGACCCCAGCTCTGCCTTCCGACAAACAGTAATTAAATATTAGGTGCCATCTCTGTTATCTTTTCGGCACCTATTGAAGACTTTCCTCTTTCAACAAGCCTTTTAACTTGAGACCCTATCCCAGTCTGCATCTGTGTTGGAATTGCTTTTTAATATGATTTTTTAAACCTTTTTTTAAAAAAACATATGTTTTTAACCTTTTTTTCTTTTTTAAGATGTCTTCAAAGCTTTTTTAAAAATGTTTTTAAATATGTTTTGTTTTAATGTATTTTAAACTGTTTTTATGATATTTTAAAGTTTTTATAGTGCTTTTGGTTGCTGACCCGGGCTCCTGCTGGGAGGAAGCGCGAGACAGACAGACAGACAGACAGACAGACAGATAGACGGATAGACGGATAGACGGATAGACGGATAGACGGATAGATGGATAGATGGATAGATGGATAGATGGATAGATGGATAGATAGATAGATAGATGTAATTTATTCCTTTTTAAAAGTAATCTTCCAAGCTCTGCACTTTAGACAGTCATGGCTTCCCCCAAAGAATCCTGGGAAGTGTAGTTTGTGAAGAGTGCTGAGAGTCGTTAAGAGACTCCTATTCACCTGAGAGCTCCAGTGGCCAGAGTTGTTTAACAGTCAGCCCCTCTTCTGGGGATTGCAGCTCTGTGAGGGGAATAGGGTGTCTCCTAGCAACTCTGAGCACCCTTCATAAACTACACTTCCCAGGATTCTTTGGGGGAAACCATAACTGTTTAAAGTGGAATAAATGTACAGTGTGAATGTGGCCATTGACAGCCAACTCAATTCCAGTGAGTAATAATTGACAGAGAGAAAACACACATGGTTTGTTCTACACAGCCAGCAGCTTGGGAACAACAATTGCAGCCTCACTTCCCAGTATCTGAATTCTCTTTTACCACTATTGGGCAAAACACAAACAAAAGCAAAATAAAGATCTGGTGTGGATCTGGCCAGGGACAGGTTTGGTTTAAATTTGGGTGGGAGACTACACATGTCTGCTGTAGAATATAAAGGTGAGGGTTCACAATATTTTTGTTTTGGAAAGGAAAGGGGCTTCCCTTCTGCCCATTGCCCACCTATCCAATCTCCCCTTTCCCTCCCTCTCCCTTCCCCTCCTCCCACCTCTCTGCCCCTCTCCCAGATCAGTTTCACCTTTCCTAAACATGATTGTACAGGAGTAAATCCCATTGAATTCAATAAGCATGCAAATGATCAAACCTGTCCTCCCCTCCTCCTGTCTCTTATCCCCTCCCTTTTGCCCCTTCCCTCCCCTTCCAATCCCAAGGCGACCAAAGCAGTCTCCGTCCCATAACCAGACCTGAAACCAGACTCTGTGCTATGAGGTGGAAATCTGGGTCCCAATAACTTATCTAGGGATCATGGAATTTGTGGCATAGGGGTACCACTGAACATGTGCCAAGCACTAAATGCTTGTTCAGTAGTAATGGGGAATGAGGGATTTGTGAATCTTAAATAAGGAATGACATTTTGTATTGTGTTCTTTTTTGTGTTTGTAGTTGTAAGGCTGCAACCCATTTACCCAGGTGTAAGACCCACTGAATTCAGTGGGATTTATTTTTCAGTAGACCTGCATAGGAATTGTGCTGTTAGTGATGGACAAAGTTTTCCATTCTCATGTATGCATATTTCATTTAAGACACCAATGGTTGTCTGAGGGATGCCAATCCCAGGCATGCTCATTCCAGTCTCACACACCCAGGAGCCACTGTTTCAGTCCCGGGACTAGCAATTCCAGACCATCATTCCAGCTCTAGGAGCCCCTAGGAGAGGTCATTCCAGTCTTGCATGGTCTGTCCTTCCTCTTCCCCAACATTTCTCCCTATCAATGTGGTTATTGTGGTCTGTCCCTGAATCTTATTCCATTTCCTCTCATTCTTTGCTTTATTTGCAGCTTGCATTTATTTCAGTGGAGCGCAGCAGCATCAATCGGCATTCACAGCTCCCATTGTTTCCCATGAGCCTTCAGATAGTTCCCATTTAGGGTTGCCAGGCTCAGGGCCTGATCCTGATCCTGTATCTTTAGGAGAAGAGAAAGTCAGCCAAGTGCAGGTGTTCTTGCAACTCTGTAATGGGAAAAACCACAAGGTGGAATTCTCCCTTCCCCCTGCACAACTTTTAAAGGACTGGGACTAGAGTTGCCAGGTTCCTGGCCTGAGACTGATCCTGTATTTTTAGAAGAGAAAGTCAACCAAGTGCAGGTGTTCTTGCAACACTGTAACGTCTTGGAGGCCGGGCCTGGCAACCAAGAGGTCTCCTGTATCTTTAAAGTTGTGAGGGGGAAGGGAGAATTCCACCTTGTGGTTTTTCCCATTACAGAGTTGCAAGAACTCCTGCCCTGAGCCTGGCAACCCTACTCCCATTGTTTTGAACGGGCATTCTTATCACTTGGTTTTAGTACATCACTTGCTAAGGGCTCATTTCTCCAGCAATTCACTTTGCTGCTTTGCTTTCTCCTCCACAATATCACACACACACACACTGATGTTTTCCCCAGCTTTTGAGGATTCGTTCAGCTTCTCTCCTGATCTCAGAGACTGAGAGGTAAACAAGGAGCTGAGGGTAGCTTTTTGTCTTTCTTAGGTTAAGCATCAAAATAACAACTAGGTAATTAGAAATTAAACCAGCTATTTATAATACTTTATTTTCAAGATAAACTATTTCAGCATGTTTTCAAGGCGGCAGATGAAAAGGACAGCCATCAGCTTGCTACCAGACTTAGTAAGAAAAGCAGCCTTGGCTGAGTGACATCTTTGTAGTTTTCCCATTTGCTGTTGGCTTCCAGCCTAAAGCAGTAAAGCATATTAAGTTACTGAACACTATTGGCAGGGAAAGAAGAAAAAACCAACAACCTTGAGGCAGACAGACCTTTCCAGATTTTACCGACGATTCTCCGGAGTGGGGAGGTTCTCCTGGGCTTCTCATATGCGTCAATGCTCACCCGACAGCAGGGCCAGAAAAGCCTTGGCTCTTTATCTTCTTCTTTTTTAATGTCTAGCCTTCGCTCCTGTTTTTGGAAGGCATGGTTTGACTGCAGTGAGGCAACAGGGATAGGGACTGAGATATTCATGAACACCCCACCCCCCGATAATGCAAGCATTGGAAGGCATCAGCGACAGGCCTCCTTAGCCTGGACAAACAGGGCCCACAAGCTGAGAACTTGGCATTTGTGGAAAGGACAAAGGCAGTGCTGGCAAGTGGTTGGCCCTTTGCCTGTCTTGGGGTGCCTTAAAATGCCTAAGTTCTGCAGTCTCTGAAACCTGCCCTGCAAATGGCTCCCCCCACCTTGTTGCTAGCCATGACCGCCATGCCTCTTCTGTTGCTGGAGGCAGCAGGTGGAATTCGACACTAGCTATCCTCAGAGTAGACCCATTGAAATTAATGGACATGACTTCACAGATTCATTGATTTCAATGGGTCTGCTCTGAGTACAGCTTAGTTAAATACAACCCAGTATGTCTCTGAATACCAATTGTGGGGCATTTGTGTCGCACTTGGGTTACACCTGCAGGCTTTCCATAGACATCTGGTTGGCCGCTATGAAAACAGAATGGACTAGGCTGGCCTTTGCTCCGATGCAGCAGGGCTCTTATGTTCTTGAGCAGTAAAATAAATTGGAAGCGTATGGTTTCACTGCCAGCCATTGAACCAGGAGCATAAGCAAATGCAGTATGTCAACAAGTTCTAAGAACTACAGCCTACGGTCCTCTAGCCTGTTATGGGTCCAGCGGGCTCTGCCTTCCAAAACATTGCCTTTGTAATTTAATGGTACCTGATAAGCTGTTCAGTTTCTACGAAGCTGACAGAGCCAAGTGGTTTCAGCCTTGACAAACTGTGAATGACTTTCAAACCTAAAAAAAAAAAACCTCCCCAGGGCACGATTGTATAAATTAGAAAGCACTGAGACTTGAAGCAAAAATAAATGGCATTGCTTGGACTATGATGGGGCTGTGTGGAAGCTATAATCCTCTGTCTAACATCTAATGAAGTGGCCTCTAGTCCACAAAAGGTAATGTCACAATGTGTCTGTTAGTCTTTAAGGAGTCACAAAGTTGTTGTTTTTGCTACCTATTTTATTATTTTAATAGTAATCATGATATTAACTTTATTTTAAATGTTTGCATTTTTTCTGGCTGTCATCTGAATGTAAAATGTCCATAGGCGTAGAAAGGCCCATTATTGAGTTCTGTCACATTCTAGCAACAACAAAAGAGTGGAATCCACAGTGGAGCCATAAAAATGAAGGAGCCATAAAGGTGAAGGAGCAAGCATGATTCTCAGAGACCCTCTTTCCTTTCTAAGACTGTTGGAGGATGGGCAAAACCTGCAGTCCCTGAAGTCCCAAGGGGTAGGATGCCCGTTTAGTGCCCATCTCAATGCTGGTCCCAAATATAATCTTTCATGGGAAGGGGGGGGAGTATATTCTAGACCACATAGGTAAAACCTACTAAAAATAAATCATTGTTCCGCGACACCGGATTGCCCAGACTCCACTGGGACTTCATCATTCTTATCAGCAGACCATCTTCCATTCCTTATACAAAGCGTTTATACAGTCCACTTAGCAGGACTAACATGCTATGTGTCCCTATTACTTCTAGCAGGACAATCATTTCTGTTCCAAGCGTGACTGCTAACTGGTCATCATTATCTTCTGTCTTGGCATGAAAGTACAGAGGGCTGCAGCATATATCTGTGCGCAGAACCATACTAGATGCTCCAGGTTCTCTGCCATACACTGGCCCTTGCTGTATGCCAGCGGTGGGCAACCTTTTTTCTCTCAAGGGCCACATTCTCTTGGGGGTGGGGAGAGTGATCTGTTTGGCATCAGGGCTGAACCTCGTAGTGGTGGGACTACAGCAAAAAGTGGGTGCGCTCACCTTCGCTCTTTGGCTGCATACACACCATACATTTAAATCACATGGTATCCCCCAAAGAATCCAGGGAACTGTAGTTTACCCTGCACAGCTACAATTCATAGCACCCACAATAAACTAAAAATTCCCAGGATTCTTTGGGGCTTTAAATGTATGGGGTGCATGCAAGTCTTCTGGACCCTCCCTTTCATCTCCTTTCCCACCCTGTGGGCAGTTGGGGGAGAGGTTGTTCACTCTTGCTAGAGATCGGAATTAATCACTTTCAGGAGGCTTCTGAAATTAAGCCACAGGCTGCTAGTTACCCATTCCTGTTTTCCCACTTTCCCAATCATTACTTGACATTTTGCTAGTTCATTTTAAAAACGGTTCACTTACACTTTCTATCTCATATTAAAGACGTATGCAAAGAAGACATTCCAGCCTAAAGAACATTCTTAGCATTGCAGCTTATAAAAATACCAGCTTCCCCCCCCCAAACGGGGTAATTGCATGGTAAATGCTCTGTGCCGCAAACTGTCACCTGAAAAATGACATTTGACAGTTGAAATAAACTCATTTAGGAGTAGTTAGTTCCACAGCATGTGGCTCCAAACATATGCAGGAGGCCTGGTTGATGAAACCCATCCATAATTCAGTGGATTTTCACAATAGTCTGGACTTCATGCAACACTCTCAGATAAATTAAAACGCTCATTGTGAAAAATCATTGCTTAAGTGGCTTGCAGTAAACAAGGTCAGGAAACAACTCTGCTCGACTGGCTCCAGTTAATTAGACAACTGGGGAGAAACAAAAGGAGCAAGCATACACTAGGAGAGAGAACAGAAATACCTGCAGAACAGATAGTAACACACCTACAGAGAAATAAGTGAGCTCTTCTCTGATTGGGCTGAAACAGAGCCAAGCTATTTATCCCCAAATCAGTAAATAGTTGGCTTCATTGCTGAACTACTTCAGGTAGATGTTCAAAATAGATCAAAGCAAAGCAATGGAGAGAGTTCTCTGGCACTTTGCTAATGGACTGCTTTGAAAAATTGCCACCTGCAAAAACCTAGATGGGACCCATGGGGGAACCTTTTACCCTATGGGTCCCTTGCAGAGTGATGGGCTTTTGACGCCATCTGCAATTTCTCTAGGGGCAAAGAGTTGCCTCCTTGCAAACTCATGAGAGACCTTAGGAAGATAGGCAGGCTTTCCTATGTTAAAGATGAAGCACAAAATGAATCAAAGTTATTTCACGGAGCTGATTTAAAACAGCTAAAAGACCACCTCCTCAATATTTTTTGCCAATGCAGAAAATGGAGCCACACTCTCAGATCCAATCAAGGCAAGCAGCTCATCAGGTGATGAAATTGTTCCTGGGCTGGACTGCTTCATGCTGAAGGTTGGCAATTGCGTACGTGAGCTATTCTCCATACTACAAACAAATCCAGTCGTGGAAAACTAGATGTGAAAGAGAATGGTTAAACTTAGCTTAGCTTTCTTCCCAACATGTTCGTTTTCTACATGTACAGAGTTTATTTTACAAGGAAAAGGATGAAAATATCATCCTTTACCAGCAGTCTGAAATGATTTAGTCTAGGAAATGTTTCAGTGTGTGGTTAGCTAGTTGTATAGGCAGGGTTTCAAGTTTCCACTCTTCAGAGGAGCGCAGGAAGCGGCTTTATTCTGTCAACACTCACTGCCAGTGGCTCTCCAGGGTTTCAAGACAAGGGTCTCTCCCAGTCCTACCTAGAAATGTCAGGGATAGAACCTGGGACCTTTTGCATGCCAAGCAAATGCTCTATGACTGACCCTTCCCTGAAGAGTGCTCATATCAGAGATTGAATCATAGAGTCCAACCCCCTGCTCAATGCAGGAATTCAAATTAAAGCATACCTGACAGGTTGAACTGGTTGAGATTCCCAGGAAATCAGAGTCATGGCACCTAGCAGTTACGACTGGATACATGGGGCAGGGCAGAAAGCAAATGAGATCAGAATACAATGGTGAGAATTTCTGAGAGAATATATCCCCAAACTGTAGCAGAACTCTTGAGAAGAGTTGCCTCTTCTCTACGTCAGCTTCAGTGAGAATGAATTAGTTACTGTAAACCGCCCAGAGAGCTTTGGCTATGGGGTGGTATACAAATACAATGAATAAATAAATGAGAAACCGCAATGAGGCCGCAAGCTTTAATTGTTTTAATCAGTAGGTTAGACATCTTAAACTTCAGGCAATTAATTGGAAGGGGATGACAGTGAAGGGCACACATTTCTTGAGGTTGTTTTGGTTAAGGTTAAGGTATCTGATTGCAATAAGGATTTTTAAAAGGACTAGCATCAAATGCATGGCAATTGTGTGATCCAATCCTTCTTGGAGGGGCTGGAATCTTCTAGAAGAGAGCCCCTCTTGAAATGGTCAATATTCCACTGGTTACTGTTCTCATGCATTAACACTTGGCCAAGCATATTGATTAGTCTATGTTCAATAGACTATCTGAGAAGTTTCAGGTAGCAATGCACTTTTGACCAGAGTATATGCATATGGACGAAAACTTGGGCATGGCTTCTATAGAAACTACAATCTGCCTGAGGGAAGTAACACCCATAAAACTTTTTAAACACCATGTTAAGAAACGAAATTTATTTGTAAAACAGGACCTGTATATAAAAATGCTGCACAATCAAGGTATACAAAAATACAAAATTTTTGTTTCTGATTACAATTCTAGTAGCAAGTTCAAACCAAAAACATCTCTCTTTCCAAGGCTTCCAACAAGCAGGGAACACAAGCTGGTGGAACATGGCAAAGCAGGAGTTGTGATGATGTCAAAGGTGAGCCAAATCCAAGCCTCCCATCTTGAGTGATGATTTCTAGAACAGGTTATAACAGCAGTTAACCTCAGAGGAGCAGCATCCACGTGACCCATTTTCCTTGCTTTGGGATCCAGTTTCTGTGGCTTTCAACCTGCTGAGCCCAGGTTTCTTTCATTCTTGTTGTCATACCCCAGGGACTTAAGCAAACTGTGTTCAGTGCCAGGGCAGAGCCACTCACTTCCTCCCACAAATTAAGGCTCCTCTTAATTCTCCTCCTAAATATCCTTACAGTAACATGTAATATATACATTAAAAGAGACTTAAAGCAGTGCTCTAGTTTAAGCCTAGACTAATGCCTTGGTTCCTGCTAACACACATGCATTCAAAACATGATTCATGTCAACAAACCTAATGAAGTTACATGGCATTAGTCATGCCAGAAAAGTTAAGCAGACTGGGTTAAAGTGTTAGCAGGAACGCAGGCTAATCTAGTTTGCTAGTCTTAAAATGTACTTCCATGATTGATTTCTGTGACTGATAGAGAAAGGATTATGCCCCCCTTTTTTTACTTGTCCTGAATTTTATTGCAAGTATTTTAAAAGATTATGATGTCAGATGATTTATAAAAAATGAAACTGAAGCATTTAGTTACACAGCAAAGACCACCAATTAATTACAGAATGCTATGTATGTTTCCTTTAGCAGCAATTTTAAAAGGTCTGATCCTTTGAAAGGAAGCACAGAATCAAAACAGCCATTTATAAAAACACTGGAGGCCATTCATATCTCCTGGGTGTCTCTGCGCCCATTTAGCTAAGCTTATCTAGAACATTAGCTCTCTTTTTCAAAATAAGGTTCCCTTAAGGAGTGATCCAACTGTTGAGGCATTACTTCTCTCTCTCCACATTTGCATTTAGTGCAATAAAGTTTAAAATTCTGCTCTGAAATATTTTTTACATTAACAAAAATAGTTCTTTTAAAAAAATTGTAACAAAACTGAATATATCACATAAACAGATCATGAAATTATTCTCTGCAGTTGCACTGTAAGCATTTACCATTACAATAAGCGAAACAATGGAGTATCAGCATTCATTATGTAGTAAGTGTCAGGAATGAAGAAAGTAATTTAACACACATAGAAACGGACACATTCTTATTACTGGATAAATGAAAGCTACTTACCAGTAATGAAGTTCTTCAAGAGGCCTCTGTGCATTTGCATTAATGGGGATTGAGCCCTGTCAAACTTTGGAACCTTCTGGGAAGCAATGTCTGTCCATTGCCACACTTTTTGCACTCTATGGGCTGGTATACACAAATAGCAGAGGAGAGGGCTAAATCTGTTCTGGAAATGTACTCCTTCAGGCTACAAGGTGAGGAATAGCATGGTTTAATGCTTCCCCATTTAAAAAAAACACCTCTGCTCAGAAGAAAACTAGATGTAAGGAGAAGGGTGTTAACCTTGTCTAACATGATACTTTTCTGTATGTAGTGATTTTGTATGTGTAGGTGGTGTATATTCAAACATGCAACCTAAACACTACACTTGCTGCTTAAGGTGGTATAATTCAAAAGCAGTCTTACTATCTGATCTGCTGTATGTGAAAGCCATGTAATGGAATTCAGAAAGTGCTCTTAATTCTTTCCAACCTCTACAAGAACCCTGCACTCTTAACTAGGACATACATCTAACAAGAAGCTTTTCTACATAAAGTGCTATCTCTTAAAACATCCCAATTACCTAGATAGCTGATGTAGGATAGGTTTTAACCTTTTAAGGAATCAACAGCACTGGTTCCTACTCTTTGCTTTGAAAGCAACTCAGGAACACAAAATAAAGGGCTGCAGAGAACATAAGCTTCACTTCTATTGTGTGGAATGAAAATGATCCCAGAGTTCAAAAGGTTTCCTTTTGAGAACATTAGAACAAGAATATCTCCAGCATCAATAGAATCCACTTTCAAAATCAATCTCCACATACCATAGGATAGAAGACGTCAGATCAATTTTGAAATCTTTTATGAAGCATCAAGTGGCTCCACATATTTGCACTGGTAGGAAACAGACATGATCAAAAACTTGTATTATTGCAAAACCCAAAAGAATAAGAAATGCTTTCCAGAATCTACATTGGGGTGGGGAATTGGATCCAGTTGGAGGACCAGGTCCAGAACTCACCCGCCCTTCATGGGCCATCTTGACAACTGGCCATTCACCTGTCAAATCATCTGATGTCAGGTGACTCAAAGTTCAAGCTGCGATTGCAAAGGAAAATTCTTGAATTCAAGCTAGGGATGCAAAGAATCTTGGAGATGGGTGGAAATGTTGCATTTTACTGTCAAAGTCTGATCTTAGTGTGTGGAGCCATAGCGCTAAGATCAGAGATAAGCATCTGCCTGCTCTTTGACAGTAAAAGGCAGTAGCCAAGGCATATCTCTGATGTTAGTGCTGTGATGCTTATCACCAAGAACAGAGATAAGAGATCCCTTAGCGCTAAGAGAACTTAACACTTAGTGCTCAGACTGGAGATTATAGATCTCTGCACCTGATGTCATATGCCATCAAATGACTGACAGGTATGTGTGGTTTGCCCAAAATGGCATCACAGGCCAAATTCAGTGGCCTGCAGGCTGGAGGCTCCTTGCTTCTGATTTTGGATAATATCTGGAACGTTCTAAACTCTTTGAATGAAGAGACCTAAGAGAGAATTCCATATGTTTTCACTTTACACTAAAGAGCAACTGGACATAAACAGCAGCAGACCTGTGTGTTAAAATGGAGGCTGTCCCAACTTCCTGTAAACTGGAGGGATGGGAGGGGATTTAAAGTGCAATATGGGTGGGCAGCAGAGGCCACTGGACACTTCTCCCCCAGTGCTTTTTTCACTCACCCCCTTTTCTCTGGGCAGAGTCCAAGATTTTTGGGGGGGGGCAGGGGACTTCTGGAATGAAACTGGGTTTTTGGGGGGTGGGAGCATGGGAGGAGTTAGAGTTCATCAAGCCCCTTCCACATGCTGATGCCATGCTTTAAATATCCCCCCAATTTATAGGCACTTGGCATGTTCAAACATACAGGTTGTGCCACCACGACATCTAATTTGCCACTACAATAACTGAAATAGCAGACTGCCCCTTTCTTTTTATAGCTTCATTCTTGAAGTGTAGGAAAGTAGAAAAGGACACAGATAGTGCTACCTGGAAGTTTCTGAAGTATTCATGTGGCACTCAGGTACCATAAGCAATGCATGCACAGAGGCCACTTCAAGAACTACTTTAGATACTAAGGCAGAGACATTTAAAAACAATGTTCATCTGCTCTTTCCCACCATATTCCACTAATTACCAAACATACAATGAAAACCAAGACAAATAAATGGTTTCAACAGTAAAAACAAATAAACCCACAAATGACTTACAGTACTTAAATTTTTTTGTATAGTTATATGGTTTGTCTCTGTATACTCCCAAGTATCTTTCCATGTAGTCATGGCTGAACAGTAACGGAGTATATGTAAGGCTGAACTTTAGAAGCCTCTTCTCCAACTGCTTATTTAAAGAATTTGCGTAGTTCAAAAGAATGACGATGTGCAAAGGACAAAATTGAACTCAAGGGGAAATAATAAGATAACACAGGACAAAAGTTGCATATAAAACTCATCCTCCCTCATATGCCTTTAGTTTGTCCTTCACAGATTCAGGGGCTGTTTCAATATCTAAATACCTGAGGAGTTGGTTAGTTTTTTAAAAAAACGTTTTAGATATAAATTGTCTAATGGGTTAATGAGGAAAACAAACTGAATATGTTAAACTTACTGGATCCCATTAGCATCCCATTGCAAAAGAGCAAGCAAACTCCCAACATGATTAATGTATTATTCATTCCAGTTCTTTAAAAAAAAATCTATGAAGGGTTTCCCCCTCCAGAATAGTCATTATCCATTGCATTTTAAAGATTTATGCTAATTAAAAATAACTATGAGGGGAAATTACTTGACCCACTTATGTTATTCCAAATTTGTAATCTTACATGATCCTTTTTAAATATTATGGAATCCATCTCCATTTATGGAATATCTCCATCAGATTACAATCATAACATTGCCACAAGCCACAATGATTAGATTTTTAAATGGAACAATGATAAAAGTTGCTTGTAAAAGCCACCCGTATGAAAAGAGTACATGTTTCACAAAAATAATCGTTAAAAAAGTATTAAATCCCTGTTCCTTTTCTCTGATTTTGGCTGCTTTTTTAAATAATATATATAGATATATATAGAGAGATAGCTAGATAAGATAGATATTGTTTTGGAATGTCAATGGTTTCCTTAATGGTTGACCAGCTTCAAGATGCTCCAGAGGCCTAGAAAATAAGAAGTTATAAATAAAGTTAGGAAAAGGTAAAAAAGGAAGTGATGTTTACAGACAGAAAAGCATCAATACAAATAGTACTATCATTTTGAAAAGATATCTGCGGTTCAAGCAGGCAAATCTAATGAAGTATTACAATTTACTAAAGAACCAGAAAAGATTATGGGTTTTTGCAACAGAGAATATCCTCAAGAAAATACGTCCTTGGAATAATCTGTAATGTTTCATTAATTTAGTGTGTTGGTAACATGTGCTGTGTAGATATAATGCATTTCATTTAATTCTGTTTGTTTGATCTTGTGTTGCACTTTGATATTTAAAAGCTAACAATAATTCTGAAAAGCTTCTTTTAAATATAAATAAATAGAAAAATACTTCTCTGGAGCTCTTTTGCAAACTTTATCAATCAACGCCGTGGTAAAGGAAGCATAAATACAAAGTGCTCAGCAGAAGGTACAGTAACCCTGCAAGCGTCCATCTAGTATACGCAAACAGTAGAAGCTGGTCAACGGGGAGGGGTAGCAGCAGAGCTTGGAAAAGTTACTTTTTTGAACTTACCTGACCTGACCTCCCATCACTGGTGTAGCTGTGGCTTACCAGGAGTGAGGTGTGGTGTGGTGTAAACACTGGTGGGAAGTGCTGGATTGGCTCTGCCGGTTAACTTCAACAACTCTCCTCTTCCTCCCAGTAAGCTGCAGCAGCACCCATGACAGGAAGTCAGATAAGCATTGCTGCCCCTCTCTGCTGATCACTACTGCATCCAAACTATTGTCAGGATTACTGGAAAGGATGTAGGCAGATTAGTTCATTCTTCCACCTTGGATGAGAATGCCCAACTGTGTGGGAGTTTGGGAACATGGCTGCTGATTACTGCCAGAAATTTCTCCAGATTAGACCACCAATAACTCCCAAAACTATGCTGCATCTTAATTTTGAACCTAATGGCCAAGGTTTCCTGCACAGACTCTCTCAAACAATTGCATATAGTGACAAACTTTCATATGGCATGTAATTTGAAGAATCTAAAACAATCATCTCAACAACAGTGGACTGATAAAATTTGGGAGACAGGTTATATACAAACTTACTCAAGTGCTACAAGCAAGAAATCCTCATTAATATATATATATACTATGGCACCATGGTTACTATTTCTTTTCCAAGCCCTAACATCTAATCTTTTCCAAACATCTAACTTAATTCCAATAAAGAACAGGTGGCAAAATGTTGCTATGATTGATATGTCATATCATTTATATATAATAATAGTGGTCTAGCTTTCCCACAAGTATGATATACTAAGGATTGTAATCAGTGAATTTCTATGTTTAGTATGTTTGCTGTATTGTTTTGTGTGTGTGTGTGTGTGTGTGTGTGTGTGGTGTTTGCCTTATTTTCATCTCTATTTCAAAATAAAATTCCATTAAAGTATGACCCCCCCTTTCAGAAATTAGATCATTCATATGCACTTCTTTCCAAAGCCACGTCAAAGGCCAGGATCCAAAGAGCTATTTTAAGCATGTCTGGTGGGATTTTTAAAAACTTTTATTCTTTCAAACAGAAGACTCCTGCTCCAGATCTCAAACTGCTCTGAGTGTACAGAGTTTCAAAAGCAGCTTGCCACAAAGATTTGGGGGGGATGCTTTTCAAGAAACAGAAGCCTGTATATCCCTGGAGTGCATAGAACTATTTCTCTGAATCTTGCTCAGAGTTTACAAATAGGTAATTTTAATAAATGTAGAGGGCTACAAATAGGAATACTTCAAGTTCTTATAGAATCAAAGCTCATCAACAACAGCCTAACAAGCTTTTAGAATTATAAAATTAAAAAGGTTTATCACCCTAACATTTAGGAAATATGAAGTTTCAGTTTCTTTGGTGTCTGCATTGGTTGAATAATTGGATCAGATTCTCTACTAATCAACCAAGTGGACCTGAAGAACACAAACCCTCATTTTTAAATGCAATAGCCACTCAGAACTCCTGAAGGCAATTTATTATACTCCATTTCACATTTGTATACTGCTGTTCATTCAAGAAGCTCAAGGTGAGCTAAATTGGGCTGAAAGATTATGGGTGGTCCCCAAAGACATGCAAATAAGCTTTGTGACAAAACAGGGTGTCCCTGGTTCAAATCCCACACTCTTGTCTACCTCATGACACTTGCTACAGTATACATGTAAACACATGATCTGCTAATATACTGCCAAGTGATGAAAAGAATTTGAACACTTCATTGCTCCCTCAGATCTGTGCAAAAGCAGAGACGTGTCAGAAAATTCTTCACGTTGCTTGGCAGAGCAGTACAGATGATGAAGTGATTAACTATTTGGCCCTCCAGATGTTGATGAACTACAACTTCCATCATCCCTGGCCATGCTTGCTGGAGGTGATGGGAGCTGTAGTTCAGCAACATCTGAAGGGGAAAAAGTTCCCCACACCTGTACTACCACTTGTTGGGGGAATCATAGCAGGAGCAGTGGAGGGCAGACAGACAAAGAAGAGACTATGGGACAGATCAGAGAGTGTTGTGGGCCTTGGTTTACCCTTTTTTTACTGACTAAGCCAGGATCATAAACAATGATTTTATCTTTGCTTGGTTGAACCAACTCTAGGCAGCTTGAGTTTGGATCTAACAGTTTGGATCTATCTGATGGAGATTTATATACTATGCACAGAGCGGCCCTTTTAGCAGTGGCAGCAAAAACCAGGCAAAAGGTTTGGATTAGGGTGTGTTAATTGCAGAGGTAATTTCTTGTTCTACTGTTTTACTGTGTATTATATTTCATAATCTTCCCCATCATTATTAAGCTCAGTTGGCGTCTTTTACTGGCCTATGACAAACACACAAAAAAAAAAAAAAGGGAGAAAAGAAATCTTGAGACACCCTGTCTAAGAAAGGAATACCAGAACTTTCTTGCAGAATCAGACCAAGGATTTACTCAAACATTCTGCTTACAACCTTGATCACCCAGAAGCCCCCATAAAGCTCGAAAGCAGAGCATAGCAGAATCGTTTTGACCAAGCATGCCAGATCTTTATCTCTCCCCACCTCACAAGCAAACTTTAACAGGTGGGCAGGACCACTTGTCTCTCAAGCACCTGACATCATAAGGATAGTCACTAAGCAGGAGTGAATTCCCTGCACATCAGCTGATATGCAGGGCATATGTGTTTCAATACTGCTTTCTGAAGAGTCTGGACATGTGAACCATGCAGGGTTGATTGGCGGGGAAGCGTCGATCCTGCTTTCTGTGTCTATACATATGATGTACCTGGTTGGCCACTGTGAGAACAGGATGCTGGACTAGATGGGCCACTGGCCTGATCCAGCAGGCTCTTCTTAAGTTCTTATGTTCTTACGTTAGGTGTGGGGCAGGTGGGCATGGTTTGATGAAAATGGCCTTGTGGACCAAATGGGAAGGCCACTTTCCCACCCCTGCCCTATTGCCTACCCTCAAATAACTGGCACATGGTAATCAGAGATCTACAGGCTCTAAATACTGAGGTCCCATTCTGAGTTATCATTTATTACTAGTAGTCTTTGAGAAACCCAACTTCTATGAATTTCTCCAATTCTTTTCAGGAGACATCTACGCTTGTTGTTATTATAACATCTATAGCAATGTGTTAATTATGCACTGTGTGAAGTAATACTTCCATGTGTTTGACTTGAACTTCCCACTGATCTTAGGATACTAGAAGTTCGGTTTCCTGAGAGACTCTCATCTTTTTATAAACATGCATTTTATTTATTTATTTATTACATTTATATGCTGCCCCATAGCCGAAGCTCTCTGGGCGGTTCACAGCAATTAAAAACAATAAAAACAAATATACAAATACATTTGTGTTGCCCTCTATTGTGAGTTCTATTCAGTGGTCCCCTATAACTTCAGACAAGCTGGTCACATGGGCATCAGCACACGCACACACTTTTAGCAAGTATTATATTTAATATTTCTATTATATGCTTATCTAGCCAGCAACTCGTATTTAAGCCTCATGAAGTCTCAGACATGGTTATGATAATTAAACAGCAAAATAAAGTATCTTCTTCTTGCCTCACTCGAATATCCACCTCAGAACCAAACTGTGATGAGTGCCATTTACAGTGAATGTGTGAACTAATCTTAAGAGCTAGTTTACAAATGCTTTATATCACTTAATCTCTCATTTCTTGATGACTCAGCCAAATGTTTGAACTGTCTCCAGTGAAAAGCAGTGATCAAATTATGGAGGGGAAATGTCAGGGGTCCATAGTGAAACTCACAAGCCCCAGCTTCCCTCCCCAATGTTAGTCAAATCATGGCCACCTGGGAATGAGAAGAACGGTCGCTTAGGGGGGGCAGGCCCCCACTCCCTTCCCATTAGAACACTGGTAAAAAGGAATCAGTTAAGACGGTCTTCCCTAATCTTGTAGTCCAGCAGTATCAGGGGACCCAGCTCCCATCATCCCTAACCATTGGCCATGCTGGCTGACATGTTGGAAGTTGCAGTCAAGCGACTTCCGGGAAGGGTGACTTAGCCTGTGCCTGCTTTTGAGACGGGCTCCTGCCTCAAAAGAAGCTTATTCAGATATATCAGTCAGATTTTTTTTTTTTTTGACTGATTAAACTTCTCCCGGGTAGGGAGAAACGAAGAGATTAACCTCAAAGCCTATTTTTGTTGGGACGACCAGATCTCATTAATTTATGGGACGAGGTCCAGCCGACGAAGGTGGGACGGATTTTCAACAACAAGCTCTATCTGATAAAGCGAACGTTCATCTTATCTTCTAAGAGAGAACGCACTAACAGGCAAGCACCCTTCTTTCTATATTTTTCTTTTACTTGACTTAAATTGTTGCTGTTTAAAAGAGATTTGCCAGATTGATCGGTTTTTGACATCTCACTGGGGAGCCATAACTTCTCTCTGCTACTCACTAATTAATAGCTTATCTCTGTTTTTGTTGCAAAAAGCTGTCCTGGATTTGCATTCTAAAGATATACACAGAAGAGGGATTTCTATTCCAGATTTTTATTTTGAAGAATATTATATTGTCTGAGACTACTCTCTTTTTGGTCTATTTTATTTTGACGAATCTGTTTCCTGACGACCGCCATTAATTGTTTCGATCCTGGGAACTGCATTTTGTTTACTTAAGCATGGAGAGATAAGGCTGTCTGCTCTGTTTATACTGTGATGTCACCAAGTTTGGAGTATTAACCCAATTGTTGCTGAAATAAGAAGTGGTTTTCCTATATTTTTCTTTTAAAATGGCAATTAAGAAAGTGGCTGAGAATCTGGAAATAACTATGTTTCAGAAAATAATGGATGAGATTGAGATAACGAAACAAAACCTGCGACAGGGTTGTAAGGAGCTGAAAATTGAATTGAGTAAAATGAAGCAGGAGATTAAAGATATAGGGGTCCCTGTGAGAGAGGTGACCCTGGAAGGGGTCCCTGTGAGAGAGGAGACCCCGGAGATTGGAACAAACGTGGAACAGGAAAAAGATTTGGAGTCTATGGACTTTAGAAACAAAATCTATTGTTTGGAGACACAGGAGATTAAAGACTTAGGGGTCCTTGTGAGAGAGGAGACCCTGGAGACTGGAACAGGGGTCCCTGTGAGAGAGGAGACCCTGGAGACTGGAACAGGGGTCCCTGTGAGAGAGGAGATCCCGGAGATTGGAACAAACGTGGAACAGGAACAAGATTTGGAGTCTATGGACTTTAGAAATAAAATCTATTGTTTGGAACTCAATGTTATCTCTGAAGAAATTAATGAAGATTCTAGAGATAAAGTTATCAATGGCATGGATAATCTTCTGGACTGGAATGATGTGATGGAGCCCAATATAGAGAAAATCTATGGAATTAACTGCAGCCATGTGACAATGGAAAAACTTTCAAGAGATGACCCAGTGTATTTTGAAAAAAAGAACAGAGATATGATTTTACAGCAGTATTTCAGCAACCTATTCAGAATGGATGGCAAGAAAATATTTGGGATAGAGGTAATTCCCATCAGACTCTTACTATATGACTATGGCTTTGACAGCAAGATTATTATGGAATACTGATAATGGAAGATTGGATACTGAAATTACTGGACTTAACAAGACTACTGAAGATGGAAGATGGAAAATGGAACTAATAGGGATAATAGAACAATGGCTACTGAAATTACTGAATCTAACAGATTCTGATGTGATGGATTAATTGAAATGTTTATTTTGACTATGGTTATGACAATAAGATTATCATAATTAGTAATGAGATGGATTAATCGATATGCTTATCTGGAAAAAAAAATTGATAGATATATTTCTTAAAGAATTGAAACCTCTCTTTGACTTTTTGTGGAAAGAATAAAGTAATGTTTATGAGATTTGATGATTAAGTAAGATAACTACTGGAGGAAAGTGATTTTATAATATGACTTAAGAGACAGGATTGTTATATATTATAGACTTATAACTGATTTGATCTTTGACAAATGGGAAGTCAATATTTTACTCTTTATTTTTTATTTTTGTTTTTTTTTTCTTTTTTTTTTTTTGTTTAACTATTTTTGATTTTGTTTTTTGTCTTTGAATGTTTTATGATTTCGTCTTGTATGTTTTATGAAAATCTGAATAAAAATTATTGAAAAAAAAAAAAGGAAGTTGCAGTCAAGCAACCATCGGGGGAGTCACAGTTGAAGAAGATTGTGTTAAGAGTTGAAAATCACAAAGCTGATGGCTTACTCACATCCCTTCATGCTACTATCAACATGCTGTCAGGGAAACTCTCCCTATGCCAACACCCACTTGGGCTGCCACCAAAAATACATTTTCAAAAGTATTAAATGAGAAAGGAAAGCCTTCTCCCTGAGAAACCGTCAAGTGTATGACCTATGCTTTCCAGCTTCCTTTGTTCCTCAGAATAGGTTTCCCATTCCACAAATTCACTTCCTGTTCTCAGTTTTTCAAGGGAGATGATGACAGCGTCAGCATCTTTGAGAAGTACAAGCTCATTTGTATATTTTACTCATGCCAGGTCAATGTATTCAACTGCAAACATTTGCTGCAATGTATCACGTAAACCAGACACAAGTATTACAACTGCGTGGTGGGGGAGGGAAGGAGCATTTACACATATGTTGCCACTTCAGTATCAGTACAGAATATATTATGTACAGTAATGAAATTATTTTCTTATACTGGTTCCTGGCTTCTTCTTATTCCCAGGACGTTCATGCTTTATGAAAAAGGAATTGCATTTCAGAATAAAACAAGGAAGTGTCGAATGGAAAGTGCTCAAATCCACATTTGTCCACTAGACACAATGTTAAACACGGAAGGAGCAATGACAAAGAGAGAAGGGAGGGGGAGAGAAGAAGTAGAATTGGGAAAAATGTTACTTTAGCAGGTTGGAAGGAGTAACTGTATCCATTTCCTTGGTGACAGGGTAATGTGTGGAAACTTTAAAATGAGTGATTGTCCAAATCATGCTGCAGTGAGCTGGTTTGTATGCTTAAAAACAGGGAAGTGAATTAGCCAGAATCACTCCCAATCACCTCTGAACTCCTCAGTCAGATATATCAGGTACCCAATTGCAGCAAAGTAGAGTGGAGGCTGCTAATGTGCTGGCAAAAGGCTAATCTTCACCACTTTAAAGGTGGGAGGTCAAGTGACTCACAGACATAGCCACTGTGCCTTCCAGAATCCTATTAGCAACTCAGTGCAGGGTCACATTACCCAACAGAAGAATAGTAAATATTATGTTAAGTCCATAGGCAAGTTTTGAAACCACTCTGCAATGAAAAGAGACACCACAGAAAGGATACCTGAGCACGTTGTTATCTATGTTTGATATTGCTTTCAAGACAAGGACTATTTTTCTCCTGTGTGTATACAGCCCCAAGGAAATTGTGAGTACAAATAATGTCACTACTGAGAGAATTCGGGTGTGCTCTGTGGTTACAGAAACACAGTAGAAGAATGAAGATACAGTTCCTTCCAGCTTACTTTATGGGAGATGGTCTCAGCTGTAACAAAAACTCTGCCTTCCAGGTGATAGGCAAGCTCACAAACAAAAAAAGCAAAATATCCTGAGCGACACAAATGACAAAGACTTCTCCTGAAGAAGCATAGTCAGTGGAAATAGAAAGGGACAAGAAGTACAAGTGAAACTCTTGGAAGAGAGCAGCCACCTCTTTCATTGGACCTACCATTGGTTTGAGCTCTCTGCCTTCAGCTCCACCTCCCCGGCCAGCTTCTTTCATTGCTTTTCTGCTGTTCTCCACAAATTCCTGAAAGGCAATAAGGAAAAGGTCCTCCATCATGGCTCAATACCAAAGACCGTTGGTCTTCAACTGTTGGGGTGGGATCCAATGCCGAGCCATAGCATTATCTAAAGCAACAACAGCACTACAAAATGGGTCCCCAAATGCATGGTTGGGTTAAAGGTGGGCCCTGGGTCTGAAATGGTTGAAGAATATTGCCACAGACAGTCTTGGAAAACTGGAGCAGAGTAGTAGTAGAGAGAACGCAGAGAACTTCACAGCCAAGTGGTGATTTGAACCGGTTTGCCCCTGCATCTATCTTGACATTCTCACCACTATGCCACACTGGTTCTCAATTAGTTACTTCCTGGTTTGTGTCAAACAACAGTTTAGTATTACATCTAAACTGGAAAACCATGGTTTGCAGTTGCCCTGCAAAACAGGATTGAAAACCAAGATTAAACAATTAACACCCTTGTTATGTCAGCACCCTGCCAACATTCCACTTTTAGCAGAGGAAGACGTGGTTTCCCTTTATAACAAAGCTGCTATTAGGGACTCTGCCTATTTCCCCCGTCCCTTGCTATAAACATCCAGGTTTCCAATCAAGCCTCAATGCCCCGTCCCCCATGTATCTTTGACTCTCAAAGATAACAGCCCTGGTTGGTCCTCTGTAATCTGCTACAGTTACTTTCTCAGGTACTTCACAGCCACCGTTGATACTGTCTCCCCCTTTTGTTTTGCCACCCTTGTATACTTGTAATAGTTGGCCAAGAACCAGGCATGTTTCAAAAGAACAAATAAATTTATTATTTATGTTTCAAGTACTCAAGCATGTCCTTTCTAAACATGTTTTTACTTATATAGTTCCAACAGTCTTTACTGTATTGTCAGTTAATATTAACCTACCTATATAACCCTCTTCAACCCACACACCCACACACCCTCCAGCCCTCTCCCTCCAAATGTCAAACCCTGTCCCTCTCCAACTACAATTCCTATCCAACTGTCAAACCTTTTAAATATATATCAATCATTCCACATTCACCCAGCCAATCACGCACAGCATTCATCAACATTCCATACTCACCTTCCCCATTCCCAACTCTCACTACTTACCATACTCTCCCTATTAAAACCTCACTTACCATAAACAATGAAATAAATACACAACTATTATTTACATAGAAATATGGAACATCACAACTCTTAAAGCAGTGATTCTTAAACTGTGGCCCAAGATTCAGCAACAGCCCCCCGTCTTCAGTACAGCTGAGCAACTACTCCACAGAACCCTCAAAGAAACACCTGCTCGAGTGCATGGTTCTACCCACTGCAAGGTAAGCAAATGCAGCGGCCCACAAAAAAACAAGACAAACTAGAGTCCTTAGTATCACTACTGCAAGTATCACTTTGTGATTCCTCATATTTAGATTCACAGAAAATGATAAAGAGCTTACCATAAGAACTTTATCCATGTAGAACTCCTTCCCAGGGCTGCCATCATTATACTTAGTGTCAATGGCAAAACATAAGAAAAGGACATCCACTACCATTTCATAAATGGATAGGAAGCAGTGAGCGACCAAGAACGCAAACAGGCAGACAATGATGAGCGGCAGCACCCACACTGTGTAGTCTCGTTGGTAGTTCAGCAGCATGATCCCTGCCAAGCCCGTGCTGCACACTATGAGAATCTAGAGAGCAAAGAGAGTGTTGACTGCCAAAGGCCACATTGCATCCAGGTTTCAGTTGATGTGAAATACCACAGGAAGCTTAATGCTGCCAAGTCTCTATTTAAAGTATTTATTTAGTAGAAAGATTTTAAAATCCGATTTATGTATTCATTTTTTAGTGGCCTACAAGTAGATTTATAGCAGGGATTAATTGAATTTTGTTTAGTGTTCCCAGACAAATGACAAGCTGTGTAAACCACGGGACACACCTTGGTTACATCTTGTGGTTTATCTGAAGAGAGCTAAACCACAAACCTGGGTTTGGACAACAGGCAGCCAAAACCATGGCTTAGTACATGCAGCAGTAAAACAACCAGGATGGAGCAAACCATCAGTGATCTTCTTTCTGGGAGCCCTCACATTTGCTCATTTAAGCTAAACCATGGTTTTGCATAGTGTTATGTGCAAACTGCGCTGGGTAAAATGCACCTATTTAACTATATAATTAATTAGAAAGTCTTTTGTTCCTATAGGACAGTTCCTATTCTCTCCTGTTTTAACACATTACACAGCAACAAACCTGTGTTTGCCACTGATTGTACTTTTGACAGGAAGCCACATCTAATCCTAGTTCTGCATACCTGCACAATACATGTAGTCACACTCTAGTTGTACACCTTAAAAAAACCATAGTGTGTGAAGAGGCCCTTAAGACATCTGCATGGTTTGAGAAGTACCCATAATGAGTCATCTCTACCTTCCCCAGCACTTTCTGAGGGAGTAAATATATATGTCAGCACTTAGGGCTGTCACTGAAAAAGGACAGAGATTTAAGTTATAGAAAAAACATTTAGGTTGGCTATCAAGAAATGCTTGCTGGCAATATGCATAATTGAGCAATAGAATAAAAGGACTTTGCGGGTTGCCTTTGCCACAGTTTTGAAGAAGAGAGCTGATCAAAGTGTGGCTATAGCCCACAAACCTCTTTTGTTGCAGAGCTCAGGTGAGTTTGATTCCAACTCTGACTCCAAGGAAAGAATCAATGATCCTAGTTATCAGTGCTAACCCTGATCCACAATTTCCCAGTTGGCAACTTTTAAGAGTGTAATCGTACCTCCGTGTGTGTGTGTGCACGCATGTGCAAGTGCATGCTCATGCAGAAAACAGTAAAGCCCAAAACAAAAAGTAGCAGTTTGAAATTTTGAAATTGTTGCCTTTGAACAAAATGGAGTGATGCAGAGGTAGAAATGACCAACCTCTAAATTCTTAGGGACCATTCAGTTCTCCAGACATCTATATGGGGCCTGGAACTCTCCAACCCCATTGTAGCTGGCCACACACTATCAAGTGTGGGGAACCTTTGGTCATCCAGATGTTGCTGAACTATAACTCCCAAAAGCCCTAACAAGTATGGCCAATGGCCAGGGTTGATGGAAGTTTTAGTTCAGCAACATCTAGAAGGCTAAAGGTTCCCCACACCTGTACTGCTACTGGCTGGAGTAAATCATAACAGGAGCAATGGAGAGAGTGAGACTGACAAGAGGCAAGACTGTGGGCCAGATCAGAAGGTTATTTGGGCCTTGGTTTAACCTTTTTTTAGTGAATGAACCAAGATCACAAACAACAATTTGGTCTTTGCTTGTTTGAACTAACTCTAGGTAAGGGCTTCAGAGATATTTGGATGACATGAACATCAACCAGGGGTGGAGAACTGAGGGGATACAGACATCCTCTGTGGCCCTTTGCCTTTCTAGAATGGGTGTGAGGTACTGCCCACACGTCATAAAATGATATGAAACACACACAGAGATCTCATTACTTATTTCAAAACAAGTGGAACTTGTGAGCATTTACACGCACACACACCAGGAACTAATTAAAGTTGTCTTTGGAGCCATCCCTACTGTATAGAGCAGTAGCAAGAAAAAGGGTATGTGTGGTGCAAATATCTCCAAATGACAACATTGCTATTTTCTAAAACATCAGATTCTTTCAATCTCTTGCCTCATTTGTAAGAGGAAAGATCTTCTCTTGTACAGTTCCTAAGAATCCTTAGCATGTTTTAGAAAAGTAATGTAAGCCATTTCAATGCTTCTTTCATATATGTTTACCTTAGAAATGTATGGCAGTTACATAAAAAATGGATTTTCAATGTATTGTCTTGTGTGAATCCTGCTTATCATGACCACTACATGCAAAAATTGATCTTTGCATCTTTCTTCAATCTGTATCTTCACTTAAGCTAAAAAGCAGAGCTAGTTTGGTATGGGCAGCCATGTTTGACTGACATTAAGGGAGAGTGTTCCGCAGAGCTAATGTCAGCATTTACTATCATTCTTTTATTTTCAGCCATCCGAAAAACATGTCGTCGTCCCCAAGGGAGACCTTCATGGTACATGTCAAATCCATTCTAAGCAAACCTCACTGTGCACTCCAGTCCCCCTAAGGCCATTATATCTAATTATGCGCTCACTCCTACTGTGACTTATTGATTTGTTTATTTGGGGGATTACAAAGTCTCCTCTTGGAGGCTCAGTTGGATGCAGTATGAATTAATGCACAACGAGCTGAAAGGAAAGAATGCATAACTAGGACCCTAGTGCCATGAGGTGGCTTTAGACATATTTGTCTTTGAGGACTGGTGCAAAGAGCACTGCAGTCAAAGAAAATGTGCTTTGAAATATTAAAAATATGCTTTGTTCACTGGTTACCTAGTAGCAAAAGTTAAGATCAAAACTGAACCAACTGGGACTTCAGAAAGGGAAACTATGTTGGAAGCAGAGCCTAAATCATAAGCTGTCAAATATGTATAAAAATAACAGCTCCTTTTTACCCCTCAACACATTCCTATGGCCCTCCTTCCTGGCCAGTTTCTCCTAGTTGCATCAATTGAAACGGTCAGACTTGCTCCTCCTTTGGCTCCTCTTCAAAACGGAAAGGAAAAACATAAGAATGCAAGCAAGGGCATGTTGTTATTCTGCAGAAGTGCAGAATGTGGTGTCAGGTGAAGAATTCAGCTCCCTACGAATCTCAGTTTTCAATTAACCATTCCCCCTTATGGCTGTGGATAGACTTGAAAGGAAAAGCTGCTGAAAACTGAGAAGCCAGAGGCTGGAAGAATAAGATTTCCAGCAGGAGACAAGTTTTCTTCTTCCTATGACTAGCAGAATCAAAATAAATTATGTAGATTTAGTTTTTTAAAAAGTCCTCCTCAGAATAAGTCATACAAAAGAAGAAAAATTACCTTTGTTACACCAAGAGTGCACTACTGTCATGCACTCTGTGTGGGGCTGACCTCAAAGAGTCCTCAGAAGCTCTTGGCAGCTAGGGTGCTGCTCACGGAACATGGCTGTGTAAACATTCATTTTATAGCATCTGCACTGGTCACAAATACACTTCCAAGTACCATTTAAAGTGGTTGCTGTTATCCATAAAGTTCTAAATGGACTGGGTCCTGGGTACCTAAAGAACCACCTCCACCCATTTCATCTTGCCTGCACCCTAAACTCCAGTATGAGAAGGCCATCTTCGTATCTTCACATGGATGGATGCTAGGGTGGTTGTGACGTGTGAGAAGGCCTTTTCTATGGCTGCCTCCCAGTTGAGGAACTCTCTCCTGTAGGAAATCTTCTTAGGGTTTATTCATTTATTACTACATTTACATCACATTTTTCTCGCAAGGAGTTCAAAGTGGCATACATGGCTCTACCCCTTCCCATTTGATTCTCACAACTCTGTAAGGTAACTGGTGCAGTGACTGGCTCAGTGAGCTTCATGGCTGAGTGGGGATTTGAACCCTGGTCTCCCAGGTTCTAGTCCAACACTCAAATCATTACACCACACTGGCTGTCAACTGATGAGTTCAAGAATTGAACCAGTCCCCTCTCAGGATTATCAGAAATCCTGCTCCTCCTTTGGGCTCGACTAAGCAACTGCATGCTATTTCTGTTTCTTGATTTTCATTTTTTAATTAGTGGTTATTTGCTTTATTGTTCCTAGAATGTTGTCAACCACCTTGAATGCTATTCTGGTAGATAGAAAGACAAGACATAAATTATTCTAATAAACAATATTTTTTTTCTTGACATAGGATTAGAATTCTGCACACAACCAATTATAATCCCCCCCAACATAGAGTACACATTGCTCCAAGGGTAGGTAAAGAAAAAGAGAGTATTTGAGGAGAGCTCCCAACATTTTTGGCACAGGCCTACCTTTCCTAGAAAGAGCATGAAATCTCCCACTGTGTTTATGGCAGCTACTCGCAAAGCATTCTCCACTAGTATCACAAAGGCATCCTTTGCTGAGGTGCAGAAGCTGGTGCTGTTGATAGCTGTGGCTGTATATGCATTCTGGGCAAAGAAAGGCAGAATTCCACTGGTCAGATCCTCTTCCACCCAAACTCCCCACCTCCCATCTAAGATCTTCACAGACCTTTATGTTATTTTTGACAAACACATCCTTTTACTTAGTCACTGTCATAGCAAACAATGAAGGTTTCTGCAGATCCGATAAATAGACGGAAAAGGTATTCTGGAAAAAGGGGTTGGGGAAAATTTCATCTCTGGCCCTTCTGCACACAGAAGGCAACAGGACACAACATGTCATGTTTGCCATTAAACTGTCTCTGAACACATGCCCATCTCTCATTTCCATGTTTCTGCACTGATCCTCTGAAAATAGAATTATGCTGTACAGAGGAGGGGAAGCCAGTGTGGTGCCCTCCAGATATTTTTGGACTTCAGTTCCCAGCAGCCCCAGTCAGTATGGCCAATAGCCACAAAAGATTGGAGTTATAGTCCAGTAACATCTGGAGGGCATAATGTTGGCTACTGGGGTATAGAAAACCATTAATGTTTGAAAAATCTCCCTGAGAGTTTACCAGACCTTAGTGTGTCAAGATAATCATGTTGATTGAGAGTGTTGGGCTTGTTTGCTTTTAGTAAAGATGCAGTAAAAGGGGAAACAAATCCCATTTCCAAATCTCATATTCTCTTTTAACTCCTGATGCAGAATATTTATATGAGGACAAAATAGATTGAAGGTAGTGGCATTAATGTTTGGAAAAATCTTGTAACTCTCCAGATTTTTGGAGGGCCTAGGATAGATTTTACATATTGGGGCTTAAGCTTTTTTTTATATATATACCCAAGAGTGACTGGAGGGAAGATAGATAGGTTCAAGGCTACATAGCTATGAGAAATAGAATATACAAGAATATCATTATATAAAACTGTTCTCATAAAACCGACAAATAATACTATAAGCAAAACGGGGGAAACGGTAAAATTACAGCATTAGCTATCAAAGGAAATCTTTACAAAACAGGTTATGATTATAGTTAGTCCACTGCAATTCACTGCAGATGCCCTCAGATAAGGGCCAGACAATCGCGGATGCTTGCTTTCTAAAATGCATGGGACTTTGAAGTCCAAAAATGGTGGAAACCTTCACTCTTGCTGCAATAGGCACACACTGAAATAGGCCCATATTCAACTGTTGCACAAAATTTGCTTCAGTGCTCAGATGCAATACCATCACAATGGCTTCTCATCCAAAACATTAGATTTGCTCTTGTTTACAGCCAAGAGACCTCTGAGAGATTACAGTGCACCTTAATTTCAGCAAAGGCTCTGTGCCTGCAGTCCAAAAGTGCATTCAAATGTTAACATACAAATTGATAACCTGAGGGAAAATATTTCATCTTTCAGTTTAAATCTAATTGCAAGAAGGCTGAGGTTAAACTTTCCAGCCTTTGAGAAAGACTGCCAGAGAACTATAAAATCTTACCTGATTTAAGTAGTTCAGGCACTTCTCTAAACACCAAAGGCAGCAAATGCAGGCTTTCAAAATACATCGAGCACAGGCATTTTCCTAACATGAGGAGAGCAGCAATAACAAAAAGGAAATAATAATCAGATGAAATGTTAAATTGCATGAGTGCTAGGACATGGGATGCTTTTTAAATTGTAGGATGTTTCATATACTAATCTCATTTTACACATATGCGTCCCCTGTACAAAAGGTTGAGGCACCAATTTTAACATGATGGTTCCTGTAACTACATGGCTACATATAGTCACACATGCAGACCAGCTGCTTTCTGTCTCCATGTGGAGAAACAGATCATATTGGACAAGATCTTTGGACCCATCCCACTCACTGACGAGACTCTGGCAAGGGCCAAGCACCTCATTATTCACTGCCCTGAATAAAGTTGTTACAAGACAGACTGCTTCTGTGAAGAAACACTGCTGAATCCACTAAAGCAGGGCTTGGGAATCTTTGGCCCTCCAGATATTGCTGAATGATGCTCTAAAGTCTGGCTTTATTCCTTTATGAACAACCTGAAAATATTGTAGTATTGACACAAACATTAAGATTCCTCCTTTGTATTCAAAATGGTTAGAAACTCTCTGAGGTACAGTGTTTGTGCTAGGATTATCAAGAACACAGCCTTTATTGTGATAATTCCTTTTTGAAACAGGCTGAGCTTTAAATCATCACAGAAGTCTAAGAAAGTAACACAAGTGTTCTCACACTCATGCAATTATAAAACTGCAGTTAAACCAAGCAAAAATATTCATCCACACCACAATCTATTTTCTGTGCTTACTCCATATATCCCAAAATAGGTGCTTGTACCAACTGTGCTTGAGAAGGGTGTTTTACTCATAAGGAAGAAAAGGCAATTCCCTTTTTAATCCAGAGGCATCTGGCTAGCCACTGTAGAAAACAGAATGCTGGATATGTTTTGGAGATCCAGCAGGGCTGTTCTTACGCTCTATTTATGTTTTTCATCTGACAGTTCCACCAAATACCATTACTTATATAGCAAAGTGTTCTCCTTACTTTTCCTTTGACTTGGGTATGAATATACATTAGTATCATTCGTGGAATCTTCACTAAGGTAATAATGAAAGACCCTTTAGCCACAGTTCCCAGGTGGTAACAGATCAAGCGATTGACAGATGCCAGAATAGGTGTGAATGGCAGATTCCTTTTTTCTCTATGGAGAAAAATATTAAATAATATAAAAACAGTGATAACCGATAGCATCAGCAGACAAAAATGGCATTACTCAGAGGGCATCTTAATATGTGAAGGACCCTAGATTTTGCAAGTCCATCAGTCCTGCACTCATTCAACCCTTACAAGAGTAGTTTTGTAACAAGTCTCAGACATAATTGAAACTCCTGTCCGTAAAGGCCCAAAAAACAAAGAGACTAAAGGCACTCATGATAAAGGCGGCAGATAAAATAGTAACATGTCTTGTCTATTACAGTATTAACTGATCTTACATGTTTTCTTGTTCAGTTTTGAGTCTTTATCGTCTCATGGTAACCTCCTGCTGACTTTGTACTGGCTCTGAAGCCCTGTTTCATTAGCAGAAATAAGATTTTTATTTCACGTAAAACTGATGCAATCTTTTGCACATCCTAAGGCAGTCTAAATGAAGGCACCAATTCAAACCTGTGCAAAAGTCTCAAAAGACAAAAACCACGTTGACCAGGATCTGAAACTAGGATTTTAGATTTTAGTTAGTAAACTGAAATCAAGCCTCAACTTCCCAGTACAGATGTAACAGGAAACTGTGGTTTAGACTATCCTTAACGGAAGTGCTGGAGCACCCATGTGAAGGGAGAGGGAAGAAGGACAAAGGACAGCTGTTCTCGGCTTAATAAACCATAGTTTATTAAGCTGATATTGCAGCATCTGTGTCTTGCTCTAATGAAGGGTATTTAATGAAGCTCTGGGTGTACAATGATTTTATTGCAGGATCAAATTCGATCTAAAGAACATGTGTCTGACATTAGCAATCTAGACAAAAAACATTCAGGGAATCAGTGTACACATATTATTGAGCTAAAAATAAACAAGCAGTTTTGATGAATGGTGAACTTCTACTTGTCAGCTTAACCATTTAAACCATTTTTACCCATGCTTGGGTAAAAATCTTGCAAACTGGATACTACTTTTCACCTGTGGTTAAAACATCTCATGTAGTCTTTATCCCCTGCTCTGGCTCCTTGCCAATTCTTCTCATTTCAGACAGGGTTGCAATTCCTCTCTTAATACATTGTGTAATTATGCAAATATTCTAGATGAGCACAAAAAATGTCCATGACAAAAATAGCAGAGAACATACAAAAAATGTTTATTTACAAACAGACCTGTGAACAAAGCTTGAATTCAAGAGAGAGAAGGATTCTGATATTTATTTATTTTTAAAACTTATATACCGCCCGACTAGCAATAGCTCTCTGGGCAGTGAACATAGATACAATAAAATACAATATAATACAAAACATCAGTCTAAAATCAAATTTCACAATCTAAAAACAGCAAAGGCTAAAATCAAATTACAAACATTACAATCATTAACAAAAAATTAAAATGCCTCGGAGTAGAGAAAGGTTTTAACCTGGCGCCGAAAGGATGATAGTGTCGGCGCCAGGCGAACCTCCTCGGGGAGACTATTCCATAGTTCGGGGGCCACCACTGAGAAGGCCCTTGATCTTGTCACTGCCCTCCGGGCCTCCCTATGAGTCGGGACCCGGAGGAGGGCCTTCGTAGCAGACCGTAGTGTACAAGCCGGTTCATAGCAGGAGAGGCGTTCCGACAGATATTGAGGTTCCGCGCCGTATAGGGCTTTATAGGTTAATGCCAACACTTTGAATTTGGCCCAGAAGCGTATTGGAAGCCAGTGCAAGCGGGCCAAAACAGGTGTTATATGGTCAAACCGCTTCGTTCTTGTTAGCAGTCTGGCCGCCACATTTTGCAGTAGCTGTAGCTTCCGAACCGTCTTCAGAGGTAGCCCTACATAGAGCGCATTACAGTAATCCAAACGTGAGGTTACCAGAGCATGTACTACTGATGTAAGATCCTCCTTACTCAGGTAGGGACGTAGCTGGGCTACCAATCGAAGTTGGTAGAATGCATTCCGTGCCACAGAGGCTACATGAGCCTCAAGTGACAGGGAAGAGTCTAGAACGACTCCCAGACTACGAACCTGTTCCTTTAGGGGGAGAAATTAAAACCATACCAAGGCACCACTAGGAGCCTGTTGTCTTAGGGGCTTGCTTTCATCCACTTTATTCACTTGGGAGTGGTCCATTTGCATGAGAAGTATGATGCCACATGATGCCAGAGCTTCAGAGACACGGAAGATGCCACAGCTGACACATACCGCTCTCATAAGTGTCAAAACTAGCAAAAACAGCCCTCTCTGGTGATACCTTAAGATGCTTAAATTTATGAACAGACTGGAAGAGTAAATCACTTCAGTTTGGGGAAATACTTTCAGTTGGCCGGAGTTCGATTCCAACGAAAGGAGGAATTCGAATCTCCGGTAAAAGGGGTCGAGGTCCACTCAGCCTTCCATCCATCCATGGTCAGTAAAATGAGTACCCGGCATATGCTGGGGGGTAAAGAAAGGCCGGGGAAGGAACTGGCAATCCCACCCCATATATACGGTCTGCCTAGTAAACATTGCAAGGCGTCACCCTAAGAGTTGGAAATGACTCGCACTTCAAGTGCAGGGACACCTTTACTTTTTAAGAATACTGGTGTAAGCTTTAAAAGATTTTTAAATAATGCCCTTCTTGATCAAGTTTGGCATTTTTGATAATTTCTGTATTTTAATAAAAATAAGGAAAGTTTTTATTTGGAATTATTCATATAATTTAGATAATATTTAACAAAGCTTGTTGTCTACTTCTACACTGAATTTTATTCAATTTAGACAGAAGACTATTCCCTTCAAGATTTAAGTATCTGAACAACGGTGATCCTTAACAAGTAGAGATGCAAACTGTATCCCCTTCTCTATGGAGGCTTATTCTGACATACTATATGGGTGGTACACTGTTCAGAACTGTGTAATTTGGCGTGTGTGTGTGGAGTCAGTATTTTCTATTGCTCATCTAAACTTCAAACATGTCATTTTTTCATATTTAGCATAAAGGCCCAAAGAAACAACGCACCACACCAGCAGTTTTGAACTCTGATCACAAGTAATTACATAATCATACAAAACAGCCACTCCAGATGTATCAGATCCGATATTGACCAAGATGTTGTTTACATATAAACTGTGCCTTAAGTAAGCAAATGATTGAACTGTACTGGAGCAAGTGCATTTGTAACAGTTCAAAGCCAGCCAAAGCACATTAGTAGACGCTTTGCCTTTTCGTTTCATTTTCTTATTACAGCATCTACCTATGCCCAGTTATTTTTGAGATTTTAGAAACCCAGCCTCTCATGATTAAACTGCCCCCCAATCTCTCACCTTGTAAAGTAATATGTCACAACAGCTCCTGCTACAGTCATCTGTTGACAGGCAAGGATAAATTCACTGATCCAAACTAACCCCACAAGGTGATACCACCACATGTACCTCAGTGGGCCTGCAACTCGGAACTCTACAAAGCCTTGCTCATTTGGGACAGGACTACCTAGAAGGAGAAATAATGAGAAGGAAGGTGGGCATTTAAGATATTCATTCCACAGTGCACAGCATTTTTAATACTGGAACAAGAGTATTATGCTCACAAAGCAGCTCCTCACTTTATAAGCCAACAAAGTTTGCAACAGGCGGATATGTGTGTATATTTAAAAAAGAGCTCTAAAGTGGCTAACAAATTTTGGGGGGGGAATTATGACAAATCCAAAACTTACTAAGATTTGCCAAATGACAGTTAAAGTAGCCAGGATACTACATTATCCTACAGCCCTTCCCTACACTCTATAGAAGAGCCTTATCTTTACAACATGGTGGAAGGCCAGCAGTAAAGGGTGCAAATGGGCCTCTTTCAAGAGGCCATTCCACAATTTTTGCACCACAGTTGAAAAAATCCTCTTCCGTGTAACAACCCCTTATTTCTTAAGTGGTGGGGGGAACGTAGAGAGGGTTCTCATGCTGATCTAAATCAGCGGCAGAGATCTCCTGTCTGCAGGTATAATGAAGCCCGCCAGGACTCCTAGTTCATCCAAGCCATGCCCACCTGCCCTATACCACACCATATAATGACACCAAGGATGGGGCAGGGAAAGACATGGCTTGGCCAGACGGGGGGTTGCAGGTACTGCCAATCAGTTGATCACTGGCTCCTGCAAAGCCCTGTGCATCGCAAGTTCTGATGATCAGCTGATTGCCACATCTTGCGAATACTTATGCACAGCAGTCCACAAGCACTGACAGTCAGCTGATCATCAGGTCTTGTGAAGCCCAGTTGCACTGTGCTTTGCAGGCTGTGCCACTGCCCACACAGTTTGATTTCAAACTGTGCAGGCAAAAACACCCTGTCCACCTGTCAAATATGACCTGTGGGGAAGATAATAATCTGGCCTATGAGCTGGATCCAGTTTTCGACCTCTGATCTGAGTGGTTGGGTAGGTACATATAGGAAAAGATGGTCCTTCAGATATCCCAGTACCAGAGAGTTAAGGTCCTTAAAGATTAAAATCAACACTCTAATTGGGCTAAGAAACAAATTAGGAATGGGTGAAGATCTTTCAATACTGGTGAAATGTATTCACCTATGGCAGATATTGATTTTAAAAAACTGGCTGTCATATTCTGAATTAGCCAAAGTTTTCAAATACTTTTCTTGCAAATACAGAGTGGGAAAGATCAGCACTTGCTGCAGAACTACAGCACAGTCAGCTCATACATAAAGATCAGCCATGGTGTGTTTACAAGCACTCATGCCTTATTTTCTTTTCATTTATTTTAAATGTAGACTCAGTTAGCTAAATTTCATTTAATTTAATAAACACCAATAGTTTTCTGAGACTACAAAAAGAAAGAAAGAAATTCTGAAACTATACAGCACATACCTGTGGTACCTAGGAAGAGCAAGACCGCAATCCAATATATCCAGAAGAGTATGAGGGCAAAAAATGTCCAAAATGGCTGGAAGACGAGCAGTGGCAGGTGAATGAAGACCTTGCCAGCCACGTGGAACAAGGCAATGGTGAGAGACACTCGCTTGCGCATAACTAACATTATCAACAATAAGATAACCTGCAAAAGTAATATTAATTTTAGATTAATATTATCTACTGAGGCAGACTCACCAGTAGAGCTGGGATCCATTGGCTGGTGCCAAAGTATTCTGTCAACCTAACAGGCTGCTATCGATTTGAATTTCCTTTTTTAGAAACTCCCACCCATCTTGGACTCCTTTTCTCATTGGGGTCACTTGCTATCGAACTGTACTTATAATTGTTCTGAGTTTATTAAAATCAGCTTTCCTGAAGTCCAGGGTACACGTATGGCTACTCTCAGCTTTTGCTTGTCTTAAAATCAAGAATTCAAGTGTGGTGTGGTCACTATCCCCCAGAGTTCCTGTAACTGCCACTTCATCCACCAAATCATCTCTATTGGTTAGAATCAAGTCAAGGATAGCTGATCCTCTGGTTGCTTCCTCAACTTTCTGTAGGAGAAAGTTATCTGCAACACAAGTCAGAAATGTCTTGGAGGGGCAGTGTTTGGCAGTTTGTCTCCCAATAGATATCAGGATTTGAAGTCCCCCATAACTACTACATCATGCCTCCTTGAAACATTGGCAATTTGCTTTTCAAAAGTTACATTCTCATCTCCTCCTTGACTGGGTGGTTGGTAGTAGACTCCAAGCACCACATTCCTTTTATTACCAGCCCCATTAATTCTAATCCAGATAATCTTGGTGGAGCTACCAAGCTCATCTTCCTGTATTTCTGTGCAGGGATATATATTTTTAACATATAGCATGACTCCACCTCCCTTTTTATTCCTTCTGTTCTTTTTGAACAAGTTGTATCCTTCAATTGCTGTATTCCAGTCATGGGAGTCATCCCACCAAGTTTCAGTTATACCTATCAAGTCGTAATTACCCTCCTGTATTAAGAGTTCAAGTTCGTCCTGCTTGTTTCCCATGCTCTGCGCATTAGCATACAGACATGAAGACCATGTGATTTGTGGCTTAGCTTCCTTACTACATTTTTATGAGGACTGTTACTAGGCCCTATTAGAGCTGATCTCTCTGTTCCTGTTACTGTGCACAAGCCTTCATCAGTTGTTACCACCAAGTTTACATCTCCCTCCCTCTTAGGATTCAGTTTAAAGCCCTCCTGATGAACTTCTCCATGCTGTGGCCAAACACATTCTTCCCAGTCCTTGTGAGATCCAACCCATCACTTTAAATGTAGGCTGTCATTGTCTGTCATGCACAAATTAAAAAGAAGACAATTTTTGCCCAAAAAATCCTAGGAGGGAGCAAAGCACAGCTCAGGGGGGCAGTGCCCCCGTTTGCTCCCCTGGCTGGGTGGAGCAGATTAAAGAGTGTGAGACTGTGTGTATGTATGTATACATATATATATGGTTTTATTTCCCCCCCTCCATTCCTGGTGCAGGTTAAAAAATGAGCGAGAGTGAGGAGGATATATATGTGCATGTGCGCACACTCACACACAACTGTGTGTTCCCTGACACACTGCCCACCAATGCATGCAGCCCTTGGGGCCAGAAATAATCTCTACCATTGTTTTAGACTGTGGTAACTTACAGAAGTGCATATATAGCCACACAGAAAGCTGGTTATATTTAGAATCCATCCAAATGGCAAGGAAATTTCACTACACTCCCACTTCGCAAAATCTCTAATTGGTTTAAGAACAAATGGTAACACTGACCTCAGTACATGGATGGACACTACCACTAGCTCTGTATGTAAATTTAAGCTTTTATTATTTTATAATCATCAGAGTTCCAACAGTAGCACAGCATTTTGGATACAACCCACAGGCATCCCTCCCCTTAACCCAAACCATATACATCCCATGTCAGGCTACAGTGACATTCTATATCTGTCTGTCTGTCTGTCTGTCTGTCACACACACACACACACAAAGAATACAACAACAACATAGTTAAAATGTACACTGCAGTAAGTTTATCACTTGGTCAATGATTTTATATGGGCTGGTTTGCATAAGATCTCAATGCTTAGTTTCATATAAGGTAAAATAGAGGAGCAAGCCTTGAATTTGCATTCTTTGTCTACCAGGTGTATAGCCTGTAATGTCAATTGGGAGAAAGGGGCAGATGGGTGGCATGAGAGGGATATACATACTATGGGTCACATCCAAGCAAGCTTTACTCAGATTAGACCCATTGAAATTGATGTACCTACATTAGTCATGCCCATTAATTTCAAAATTCTGAGTATGACCAATGCTGGATTCAACTCTATGGCCTGATTTATGCCACAGGCTCCAGGCATTATGGGAGGCAGCCTGCCTGCCTTCCTCTGACATAGAAAACCTATATGCTACTCTACAACATGCATTTTCCAAAGGCTCCTTCACATTTTCCTACAAGGAAATACAGCATCACACATGTAGCATCGCAAATGTCCCCTTTAGTGCATGTACGAGAAAGCTGCAGTTTGCAGCTATTTCCCAATGCATGTGCATGTAGTAAAATCAACACAAAGCTGAACATTTTGCTTCCTACTTTGTCCTACGTATACATATTTCATGTGTGAAGCACCCCAAACTCAACAGCCTTCAAATACTTACTGTGAAGACTGTAGCTGCAATGGCATAGATCAGGAGGGCCTGACGATTGTCTTTGGCTATTTGAAGCTGATCAACAGTAAGAGTGTCTCTGGGAGACTTCCGCTGTGTAGCGTATAACCACCACAATACTCCTGTGCCACCTGTGCTCACAAAAAAACAGTTATCGTGTATTTAAATTTCACAACATACCTATAATGATGTTGAAAGAACACAATTAATTCCATGATTTTCATTCTTTACCAGGCTAGATTGAGACTTAGCTGTTATGCCGCAACATAAATGTGAGGACGATATGGTATTCTGAGGTCTCAAAAGACAAGTTTACAAGACATCTTAAAGAGCTATGTTTCTGTTCCATAAGAAGGAGTTAATGAATTTAAGGCAAGAGAAAGTTATATGTAGGAATTATTAACTGAGATAAGACACCCAACAGACTGGGATATTGATCAGCTTTAACCAGAATCCCAACTGGCGCCTCTCCCTGAAGCCTCCTCATACAACTCTCCCTATTCCATGAGATCAGCAAACAAGGCCCTGCTTTATATTCCAGCTTTACCACTGGTGAGAACTAAGGCGGCTTTTCAGTTGGGACCAGTGGAGCATCAGTTTGTCTTTCCCTCATAATACATTTATAACACTAGCTGAATTTCTCAGTTCCCTTTGGTGTATACTGCTTTTTTGAAGTGATAACTTGACAGGTGTTAGTATCCATTTTAAGCAGGAGACAGCCATTGTAAATGAATTACTACTGTTTTAGTTCTTGTTTTTACAGATTCTTTATATGCTGCTTTGAGTGCATTCTATTTATAGGAAAATGCAGCTCAGAAAATCAAAAGCGAGTCTGTCTTCTCCTACGTCCAGGTCAACTTGCCCAAGGATCCTGAGGTGGAAAGCGGTTAGGGAGCCTTCCTCTACTACTACTGCAGGCTAGAGGAAAACTGCTGCTTTGGGGGATGGAAGCCAATGCCTGATCTGCAAATTCAGATTCAGTCCTGTGAGAAATATTTCATTTCTTTTCACAAAGCCCTTTCATCAATGCCTCATGCCACAATTACTATAAGAGCAAGGCTTCACAAAGCTTTCTACCTAGAGGGTATCGATGCAATTAGGGCAAAGACAGCCAATATCACTTTTGTAATTTTGTATCTTTTTGCCTTGTAGCACTATTTTTTCCTTGCCTGCTCCTTTTGCACGAGACAAACTTTAAAAAGCAGGGAAATTGGGCAGCTATGGTGAATGCACCGGGGGAGCAGGAGACCTGTTCTCCTCTCTGAGATATTGTACTGCCCTACAAATTTGTCAAAATGCAAACAAAATTTGGGTTGGTCTTTCACAGTCCAATCCACTTCCTGTGTAGCTTGGAAGAATTTGGCAACATGTGCCTCTGAGCATATGGTGAGTGGTGGCAACACCTGCAATCAGCCCAAATAACAGAAACAAGATATGTGCTGTGTTGATCTTGTTTTAGCAGGGAGGAAGCAACAATATTAAGACAGTTGATATAGTTCAGATAGTCACTTTAAATATGTTTGATTTACTTTGCAATTTTAGTGAAGTGTCCTATAGTAAATCATTTTCTTTTGCTTCTGTTTCTGTGAATATGTGAAGTACAACAACTCTTTGCAACACACAAAAAAATTGTGGAATAATGACTATTCTGCAGAATAGTTTCCAATGGACATGAGGAGTGTCTCAGTTTGTACAAGATAAAACAGTGGGAGGTGAAATATATTCTAGCAAAATTCTAGGTGTGCTCTATATTTTTAATTACCATGCCCACCTTTCCTTCAGTGGAGGGATTTAAGCATAGCAGGCTGAAAACATACATCTTGGGCAGGCTAAGTTTGTTTTTTTCCAACAGCTCTAGAGTCATTCCTGAAGTAGCAACATATTTTAATCAGTCTGATTTCACATCAAACTGCAGTTTCAGATTCAACTGTTAATGCACCCAAAATAGAAATAGAGCATACCCTCCAATTTGAAACACAAAAATGGCATTGACCAATAAAAAAGCTTTGAAATTAATAAAAATAAATTTGACACAGATTTCTAGGATGAATAATGAGGGCAATATAATTTTCTAAGTTAGATTCTCTGTAGAAACGGCAGTAACACAGGAAAGAAGCAAAGTAAGAACACCACAAAAATGTAATTCTCCATCTTTGAAGATGGCAGGTGTTGCCACCACTCACTATATGCTCAGAGGCCCATGTTACCAAATTCTTCCAAGCTACACAAGAAATGGACTGTGAAAGACCAACCCAAATTGTGTTTGCAGTTTTACAGATTTGTAGGGCAGTACAATATCTCAGAGAGGTCAGGTCTCCTGCTCCCCTGGTGCATTCACTATAGCTGCCCAATTTCCCTGCTTTTTAAAGTTTGATAGAAATATCTGTTGGCTATAGGTATGTTCTTAAACCGCAAAGGTTTTTTTGCCTATTAGTGAATATCTTACATGAAGTCATTCCCTGAAATCATCAATGTGAAGTAATTTTGGAGTGTAAATATTGCCAATGTTTATCCCTTTATTTCTCTTTCTAATAATTGGCTGTATCCTTATTCAGTCAAATAAATCCTTAAAACAAATTGATATTGCTCCCAAGGGCATAACTTTAATGGTGTAATAATGGTTGCAAATCAATTGTTTCTAAAGTAGAGAATGGTTTTAAAGGAAGCAAGAATGATAACGGAAAGCATCAGTTTCCTACTTATTTCTTCCAGTGTCTCTAGCAGGAAGAATTATGTTTCAACCTTCCAATGCTAATGAGTCAAATCCAGAAGGACATATGGGCCCATTCCTTAGACATACCCGGAACATCTGCCTGAACATGCCAATGCCAAAGAGTGGAGGGAAGGAAGGAACACATATAAGCCCCATTCCAACACTGCCATAATGTGCACCAACACCACTCAGTTCCTGACCTTCCCCATGTTGCACAGGGAAGGTCTGTGTGGGGCCTCTAGACTCATGTTTGCTTGAACGTAAGTAGACTCTTCCATGCAATCAGGGGCCTTGATCACAAAGAGGGTTCTACTAATTCAAACATGCACAAGTAGGAGCTCCATGCAGACCTTCCATGCACAACATGGGGACGGCCAGGGACCAAACAAGGGTAATGTCCGTGGTGATGTTAGGAATAGGGCTTGCATGTGATCTGGATTCTGGCAGATAGTCCAAGGGGCCATCTGGACAGAGGCTCGCTAGTAAAAACTATGGTTAATTAATCAGGAGTGGATTTCATGATCACACTCTCCCTTTCCCAATATGTCCTTTCTGGAGCATAAATCCAACACCTCTGCCTTAATTGTGATTAAGCACTATGTTGGCACTTCACATTAATGGCAATTAGGACTAACCAAAATTCTTCTTTATCTGAATTTAAAATAGATGAGGGAGAATTTTATTTAGTTTGCATTTTAAACAGAACTAAATTCGCAGTTCCAAAACTTACAGATCGAGTGGAACACAATTATCAATCAAACTGCACACTCCTCCAAATTTTGTGAAGCCATTTAAGAATAAATGTGTGTATTACAGGAAATATATGTACAAAACCCCTGTATTTTAGGCAAAAATGCACAGAAAATCATACAAAAATACATGTTTTAAAATATATATTTTATGGGAAAGTGCATACAAAAATGCACATATAAGAGGGGAATGTGTACAATTTAAATGAGACTTTTGGCGCATTAAAAGAAAACCTTGAAGAAAATGGGACAGAATTGTAGCTAAAGAGAATGCGAGGGGAGACAGCAATCTTATGGCCTACTTTCTTCTGATTTGCTTAATCTTGGTTAGATAAATACTATATGTGCACCTGCTCTAAAAAGAAGGGAGAAGAAATAAGTCTTCAGTTATATGAACTCTTGATGCGATCCATTTTAACTTGCTGGTGGGCTTCCTAGAGGCACTTGGTTGGCCACTGTGACAACAGGATGCTAGACTAGATGGGCCTTTAGTCTGAACCAGCAGGGCCCTTCTTATGTTCTTAATACACTCACCTGCAGCTACAAATTTGGTTCTTCCCCCAACACATGTTCTCCCCTTGTTTCAAAAATATTTATTCCTGGATTTCACTTGCTGTGGAAAATTCCACATTTATGAGTGACCAATCTTCATTGGTCTACACTGACAGCCAGTGTGGTGTAATGGTTAGGGTATTTTTGACTATGACCTGAGAGACCAGAGTTTGAATCTCCGCTCAGCCATGAAATTTACTGGGTGACCTTGGGCCAGTCACTGTCTCTCAGCCTAACCTACCTTAAAGGGTTGTTGTGAGGATAAAATTGGGAGGAGAGAACCATGTATACCACCTTGTGCTCTTTGGAGGAAATATGAGATGTAAATGTAATAAACAAACATAAATAAATAAATTGGGCTCTCTGAAGCAATATGGAAAACCTTATATTTTATTCAAGAAATCATGTTACATCAATGCATTCTCTGGTGTGCCCCTGATCATTCTGTTACATGGCAGAAGAGATTTGTCCAATCAACAGTTACACTTCTTCTGGAATGCATTTTGGACTGATTTTTGTATGTCCAAGTGTTTCTTTCAGTGTTAATACTAGGAAGAGCCCTGATCTGACACTGGCATACCTTGTCCACACAATGACAGAAGATATATACAGATAACCTGTTTGCCAGGATCTTTGAAACTGTGCACTTCAGCACTGGACAGGTGCAGTAATGGCCACCAGCTTGGATGGCTTTAAAAGAAGATTAGACAAATTCATGGAGGACAGGGCTATCAATGGCTACTAGCCGTGATGGCTGTACTCTGCCATCCTAGTCAGAGGCAGCATGCTTCTGAAAACCAGTTGCCGGAAGCCTCAGGAGGGGAGAGTGTTCTTGCACTCGGGTCCTGCTTGCGGGCTTCCCCCAGGCACCTGGTTGGCCACTGTGAGAACAGGATGCTGGACTAGATGGGCCACTGGCCTGATCCAGCAGGCTCTTCTTATGTTCTTATGACAACACTATCAATAAGTAAGGGGACAGGGGGAAATGTTTCCAAAATAACAAAGGATTGCAGTGGGAAAGGGATACGCACCATGTTTTCTCTCTCTATGCGAACTGTCCACAGCAAGGGTGGTGACATAACAAGAGGAAGACATTTTTTTGAAATGTTTGGAAAACTGCACAGCACAAATGGAGGCAAGTGTAACTCATGCAACCCGTAGTTAATGTATGAGCCTTTCTGATACAAGATGTGGTGTTGTCCGCTGGCAGGCGGAGCATCCAAAGCCCTGGCTGGAGCAGTAGGGTAGAAGGGAGAGGTGGATCCATCACCGCATTTGAAGTCTTGTAGTTCACACTGGCAGAGGGGAAACTTTTCCATTCTTTTTTGTGCGCCATCTCCAGGCCCAAAGTGGACTGGCTTTGTATGCAGGAGATGCACTAGTAGCCCTGCTCTGCCACCACTCTGTCCCCCTAATACCTCATTTGAGGCCTTATGTTGGCTACCACTGGCAGGCAACCCCCCAGCAGTAGCTTCCTAACCAGCGCCTTCAGTGGGTGTAGTGGGGGTCTCTACTGGAACTGCTGAATACCTCCACCCATTCCTCAATCCCACCAGCAGCGTGGATTGGTAGCTAAGATTGTGGTAGCCTCAGAATACTTTAAAAGATTATTGGAGGACAGGAGTATCAATAGCTGTCAGCCACAACAGTTAAATTAAAACTGCATGTTAAGGGGCAGTATGCCTCTGTATATCAGATGCTGGAGCCAAACTATGGAAAGCCTATTGGTGGCATGCCCTGCTTTGGCTTGAACACATCTGGCTGAGCAATGTTGGAAACTTTTAGTTGAATCCAGCAGGAGCCTTCATATTTAGTCCGAGAGTTGGGAATACTGCAGTTTCTCAACATATGTACTAGCTCAGAAAAAGACTTTGGATCATGCAAATAGCTCAACAACTGTATATTTACTGTCCAGTGAAATGACAAGGCTGCAAAAGCTTTAATTCTAACATGTGGTAACACACAGGACTTCAAATCACAAGATTTAATCTTTTTTCCTCCGTTTTTTTAATGTGCTTTAATGTCAATCATAAACGTTAAACATTTGTAATACTTAGGAAAATTAGGAGAACAGATCAAAGATATCACTATATTATTTCAATGGATGAGAATTCACTTTTAAAACATAAAGGTGCAGCAGCCAAAAAACATGGTACAGCCAAAATAACTGGGTTTACTCTAATTACATCCATGCTGCTGCAAGCTGTGCTTGCTTTTCAGTGATGAATTCATCAATGAATGCAAGTCCTGCTTCAGGCAGAGAATGGCACAAGATTCTTCTTTTACAGCCACAGCTGCAGTTTGCAGTGGAGAGCTCCCTAGGTAACTGGTTCCACTGTTGTACTACTCTAACAGTTAGGAAGTTTTTCCTGATGTTCAGCCAAAATCTGGCTTCCTGTAACTTGAACCCATTATTCTGTGACCTGCACTCTGGGACAACCAAGAAGAGATCCTGGCCCTATCATATGCTATCATATGCAGTATCTCCTCAGTCTTCTCTTCTGAAGGCTAACCATATCCAGTTCTTTCAGTCTCTCCTCACAGGGCTTTGTTTCTCTCTGTCTTACATGGGCCAGTGAGGATTAAAACTGTATGATGTACTCCTAATCCACAAAATTAAATCTAAACTAAATGTTACATTTGCCATGTAGATCAGTGTCCTTGTGACAATTTACAACCCCCCAACTGGGCTGTATGTTCAGAACTAGCCATGTGAGTTGAGCCATTCTCATAAACCCTGGTTTGACTTGTAGTTGTAACTAAACCCACTCTATCTCCCAAATAATCTGGCATGGGAGAGAGGCAGGGGCTTCATTCATTTAAACTGGGGTAAAGAAAAGGTAAGAAATAGCAAGAGTCTCTCCTACTGCTGTCAATGCTTCTTAATTCCTTCAAACTGTGGTACAAATGAAAGCTCTGAAGAGGAATTCTGTGTGGCACAGGTTATTCTGCTAACTTTAAGGTCGGATCCTTGTCTCTGGTAAGGGACTTGTAGAACGCTGACCATCACGTCATGAATTCCCTTACCAGTAAACACCATTGACTTAGATTGTGGTGAAATTCACAACACAATGGCTGTAACTGATGCAGTGTATGTGCGAGAAGGTGCCATCTAGAGGTGCCCTGTTCCTGAATTCTAGGACTACCTAACAAAGTCTGTGCCACTTATCTGACGGTGGTTCAAATAACCCCAGAGCTGGCTTCTAATATTTTCCTAATGCTGGCCTGTAAAGATGAGCCTTTAAATGAACATAAAGGATACTGGTCTCTCTGCATCATGATGAAGCGATTAGGTAAATATGTGAGCTTAAATCACCAAGCACAAGGCTTTTTCTGATCTACTTCAGCTTTCATAGAGCAGAGAGAAAGGCAACTACCATGCAAGATAAAAAAATAGGTGAAACACATATTTCTACAGCAAAAATGGCCAAAGGCTTTCAAAATGTGGGTAAAAGCAGGAACAGTAAATATTATTTTAATTATAATATATTGAATACAGTTTCATCAGATTTCATGTTGTTAGCTGCCCTAGACACCCTTTATGGAGGAAGGTAGAATATAAATTTAATAAATGAATATTTGGCATATGCACACACGAGCTCATGCACACACACACAGTCTAAAGAGAGAGACTAGATTCAGCAACTTACCAAGTGACCCAAGAACAACAAGAATTGTTAAGATCCAAACAAGTACTCTTGAAATATATCTTATTATCACCATCATAATCATGGAAAGCACTGCAGAGAAACAAAAGAAAATAAGTAGGGTAATTACTCAAAGCAGTAATAGCCAAGATATATGACTACATTAATACAATTGTATCTTAGTGTTATTTTTGAACTGACTATTATCGCTTTGTACTAAAACATACAAGATAAACTATCCATTCTATTCAGTTTCTGATTTGACAGTTAAACAAACCAACCCTATATGAACATTTATATATCATGGTATATATGTATTTAATACAGAGATGTAGACACACACAATGAGAGAAGAAATGTGACATGATAGAACTGCAAATTTATTGTCATGAGTTGCAAAAAATATTGTACAACTCATGGTGAGCACAACCCAAAATGTTGCATGCAGACACACATGCTCAACAAGCACAATTATTATGACAAGTATGAATTCAGATGTTAAGACTGTGATAAGAACCACATGCTACTTTATGTTTCAGCTGCCTTTTTCATTTAATAAGATGATTTTATTGTCAATCTTCTACTTGTCTAGCTCTTCATTGCTTTGGAGCTTGAACGTCTCATCTGTTTAGCACTCACTTGGTATCATAACGGCATCATAGGGAAGATGCCTGCTACAAACTACATTGAAGAGCTTTAGTTGTTTCCAGACTGCAGGTATGATTGGGAAGGCTATTGTTTTCAGAATGAACCTGGTTGGCCATTCACAGAAAATGATTTGTATTAAAAGTGTGTGTATGTGTGTGCAAATGTAAATGGAAAGCACGGTGAATGTTCAAAATTTAGCAACTATCAGAAAACACAGAAGCACTTGTGAATATTGACAATCACCTAAATCTGATTTTGAACATACACAAGTGAATACTGATCAAGTGAGAAAATACCTATATATTTTCAGACATTCAGCAACACCAGCTGAGATTGTCAACATTCACACATGAATGCCAACATTCACCAATATTTAAAATTTCATTTTCCATTCACTGCCACATTGAAGGTGAAGTGAAAAAGAATAAAATCTGCTGCATTGACCAAGCAACCATAACTTGACAATGATCATGCAACATCAATTAAACTTAATTACCAAGTTGATTGCATTCAAAGTTCTACATTTCCACTATTACTCCCAAACTGATGGCTTTAAAAACGTTTTGGCTTCTTCATCATTTTAATTGTCTATGAATCCTATTGTTAATAGGTCTTGATTTAATCAATAAATACATTTTTTCTATGGGTGTACACAGAGCTTAGGCACCTTGGTTTCATTTTTAATCAATGGAATCTTCAATTGGCTTTTTCTATTATATACAATCATCAGATTTGTATATATTTAAATGGAAACTTTCAAGTTAGTATTATTAATGTAGGCGGTGTAGGTTATTATAGGAGATGAAATTCTGTTTGTGCAACAGGACTTGTTCTTCCTCCCCCCTCAGCAGCCCCCCCCCAAATCCTGATCTGTTTCAAGGGGTCTCCCAACTCTCTGGAGCAGATTTGAGAAGAGTGCACGGAGAAGTCCTATTGTACAAGCAGAAGTCTGCTCTGCCGGCAGAAGGCTACAATTGGATATCACCCAGTAAGTTCTGGCAAAGGACTAAAACTTTTATAGCAAAACTCATTTATAGCAAAACTCCAGTATGTGTATCGTAATAATGCAAGACATCTAATGCAAGTTTTGTTTCCTTAAAGATGATTTTAAAAAATCACTTTGCCTTGGCTTCCCACCTGTAATATATATCGCAATATGAGAACATAGTGGGGAGAGCTGACTCTTATTTAAGATCTTCTGTTATCATGTTAACTTTTATCAATCAACTCTACACAAAATTATAGAAAGGTTTTAACTAGAGCTACAATATGTTAATCCATTAATTGATCAACTATTTAGTTGCTCAATCAGTGAAGGCCAATTTTAATTAAAACTGCACTAAATTTTCACCCTAGAACATTAAAAGTGAAAGCAAATGTTTATGGAGTGGGGAAAAACACTATGCTCTCACCCACCCCTTTTCTGTTGTTTTTGCCATCATTGTTCATCTGTTGATACTTTTATGCCATTTCAAAAAATCTTTCTCCTTTGCTACATAACTTCAGCCAATCAAGGATCATGTAACTTGGTAACATCATACAGCCAATTAGATTTGACTACATGGCGATGTCAGTGAAAGTAAACAAGGTGTGCTGCCCTCATTCTAAGTCCTGATCCAGCTGTAGTCTAGACATTCAAGTATGCTGTATCCCTTTGAAAGCAGGCAGATAACATTCAAGCTTAGGTGAACATTGCAATGCACATCCTGATGTGCATCTGCGATCTGGGTCTATGCTCCCATTTTACTACATTTAAGCGATTTTGTTTGGACTCTTCCATGTGTCCCCTAAGAAGCCACTGAAAACGAGGTCATTGTGGGCATGGGCGTGTGTGTGTGTAAATGGCCCCTCAATTTAGTTCTGTTCAGAAATTTTTATCAATGGGGCTAAAGTTTCATTTACACTTTTATTTTTTAAGTTGGATTCTGGTATGTTTCTGTACTAGGGAATTTCATGTAATAATGACAACAGAAAACCTGTACTAAAGCTGCAATAATGTTCAAATTTTATCGATTTGTTTATTTTACTTATACTCCACTATGAGCTTGACGCAGCTTCCATGTGGTTCTCAGGTGGTCACCCATTGAAATGGCATATAGGGCTTGACCCTTTTAGTTCCAGCTGAAGAAATATGTCATGTGCCTTCAAACCAATCTGTTTTAATCAGTTAAAAATGGATGATTAATCAACTGAAAATTCTTTAAATTATCGGTCCTACTTTTAACCCAAGTCCCTGAAGATATTAAGGTGTAAGTATCTATATTCGCTTAGCAGTATGAACCTAAAGTAATGGGAAAGCACATTCAGAAGCTTAAGCACAAGGGTTATTGGGGTTCGGGAGGTTGTTTAATGGAAAGTAGAGGGTTCAGTGACAGCAACACTGAACAGAGTCAAAATCCCCACATTAGTTATATATAAGGAGAGCCAATGCACATACATATTTAAAAAACATTAAATTCAGCTGCTGGATAGGAAATATAATTTAGAATAATCTCCTATGATAGTGAATACTAAACATGCTTTATTGTCATATTGTGGGGACAGAAGATGTTCACATTCTCCTGTTGCAGTAACGTAGAAATAGCTAAGAACGAGAAAAACAATTACCTAGTGATAATAAGCAAAGTCCCAATATAATCTCTCTGCAGGTCATTACTCCACTAATCAGCCTGTGCAAGACACTACTGTCACTGACAAAGGTGATCAGGGCCTCTGCAAACTTGGCATAGCAGGAAATGTTCACAGGAGCACAGCGATGGAAGAATGGAATAGGTGCACTGGTGATACAAGAAAAAAAATCAGAAAAAAATTACTCCTAGGTAGTATAAATGCCACATCAACACACAAATGGAAGGTGAATTGATGCAGTACACTCCACCCTCATAAACACTCTAACCAAGGAGCGGCAACATTAACATAAAGGTGCTGCTATAAATGAAGATGACTGTAATGGGTCATGATGCTGTTGTTAAAAACCAAGATATCTTGAGAAGAGGGTGGAGTGCACATTCTGATGTTTCCCATCCCGTCACCTCAAAAGACAAAGTAAAAACCATCAGCCCAAGATACAAAATTAAAAAATACTCAACTAGTCCAATATGTCAGGGATCAGAAATAATTATGTATAACAAAGACATTTTGAGAGATTTCCAGAAAGTATTCAGACTGCGGTTAGCCTCTAGCAAACAAATTGCCATAACTCACAGATGTTAACAGTTAAGAGGCACAGCATAAAGGAGTTGGGTGCTTTACACGTATATACCAGGAACCAAGACAGTCTCTTTGTGTGCGGTACAATGAGGTTGCTACATCTTCACTTACAACAACTCATACAATACTGAATGCTGTTCTGAAGACACTGTCAATTTTCAGCAGCAGAATGCAGGAGGGAAGAAAACAGATATGGGGTGAAAAGGGAGCCCTGACAGGTCTTGATGCACACTTAGATCACTGTATGCAGCTCTTTAGATTGCAGTAGGCAACCTTTTTGCCCTTGGGGGTCATATGTAGCAGTAGGAGAGCACACAGAGGCCGCATGCCAATCGTGTGGCCTGGGCACACACACACACGCACACCACATCATATAGACATAACCTCCTTCACTCTTTCAAACACCCTGCACATACACACACGCCCCAATGCAATCTGCCACCTGTCTACCTATAATTTCCGCTTAACAAGCATACGTCTGCAGCCACCAAACCTGAAGTCTTAAATTGTGCAAACCTAATAATTTGTATTTAATCCACATTAATGCTTTCTCAAAGAGTGTTTGTGTCAGTTTGGGCTCCTCTCTAGCCCAGCCAGGGAAAAATGCCTTCGAAAGCAGGGATCACAATGGGGCTTTCAAAGACTTCTCTTTCTGGGGCAGAGAAGGGCAGATTCCTCTCCACCCTAGTGTGGAGGTATTGGCCTCCTCCCATCCTGCCATGCAATTGTTTGCCAGACTGAGAGGAGCATGATTTACATGTGGCCCTACACATAACAACTCCCTGTGCTGCCTCCTCTCCATTGCAATTGTGCTCCCCTCAGCTTGGACTACAGGGAATGCCATTTACAGGACACCCACACCTCACCCCAGGACAGCCAAATTCAGCAGTGAGGAAGACTAGTAAACTGAGCACTGGAGGAGGCTTAGGCAACCATGGCAGGCTTCAGGGTAGGCCTTTGAAGGCCGCATGAGGCCTGCTGGTCATGGATTGCTCACATGTACTTTAGAACCTGGTCATAAGAGTCCATGCTGATTTTACGCTAGCTTCAGAAATACTTTCATTGACTTTAGAACAAAAAAGTGGCCACCTTTGTAGCAACATAATACCAAGAAACAATTGTGCTGAAATCTAATGCGGATACCACAATCAGACCTTCTCTAAATAATAATGACAATTTTTTTTTGATGGTGGAGACCCCTATTCTGACACACTATAGCTAATATACAAATTTTGGTGCAGTTTATAACATTAATCCTTGTGCTCCCCCTGTCCAACAGTAGTGCTAAAATACCAATTTATTGCTCTCTACCACAAAGGTTGCTAGGAAAGCTTCACACCTGAATCATCAACATGTTACATGAAATTAAGGCCCACTGATTAAAGTGCAACTTCCTGCCATGTTAATTATTTTCCCGTTGTAGCTCAATAGGCAGCTGCATTGCTGCTGCCAAAATTTATACCAGTCTGTCAAGCCTATTTTTAATTATCTTTGCACACAGAGAATCTTTCGCATTTTATTCACAAGACACTCATCTTTCTAATTGGAGTCAATGAACAGAATCACTCTCTCATATTCAAAAGGAGTTTGATTTAACCTCTAGGCTCTTCTCTCTCTGAATCAGTTCCTGTTGTCTTACTTGCCAGGTTCAGCAGAGCTATGACAAGCAGAGTATGTAATGCCTTTTGGGTCTTTAATGGTCCCTTCACTTCAAGCAAACAGATCTTCAACAGATCCCTTTTTGAGTTATTATTTATCGCTTGCAAACATACTAAAATAATTAATAATAGTTATTAATATCGTAATAGTTGTTAATAGGCCATCTGTTGCCCATGAATGTGTTCAATCCTTTTCCAAAACCATCTAAGCCGGATATATATATACTTCGTTTTACAAGCCCCAAAGGAAGAGCGTATCTTATATGCTGCTTTTCAATCCCTTTTGAGCAGAAAAAGCAGCTTTTAAGATCCCTAAAATAAATATGGTATGGGGGAGGAAGGGGGCTTTTTGTACAGCGGTACTCTTAATCAATATAGCTCCATATTTCCAAAGCTGAGCACTTGGCATTACAGACATGACCCCAGTTTTGACCTCTGCTTTTGTCAAGTTTTGGTTGTTCTTTGAGATCCATTAAGAGGTATAAAGATCTTTCCCCTTTAGTCTTTTCTTTTTTAAATCTGGCACCTGTGATTAAATGGCTGTGAGCATGTGCGGGGTGCCATTCCTTTGGAAGGGAGGTGGGCATCTGTTTTTAAAACACGGATGCAAAGATACAGTGCCTCTGAGAGTGGTAGTTCCTTCTGACAACTGCTTTTTTGGGCAAAAAAACAGTGTGAGAACAAAGGGCCTTGTGAACATCAGAGTGACTCTTCCCCCTATTGTTGTTACATCCCTAGATCTAGGAGACCACTAAAAATTGCTATGCTGCTGTCATGAAAGGCTTGTGTCTGTTACGATCTTGAAAAAACTGCAAGAACAAAATAAGCTCTTAAGATTCCAGTTAACAAAGATAAGAAAAATTAGTGTTCACAACTACAATCAACGTTTACAACAATAATGAGCATTTACAATTTACTAACAAAAAATAGAAATGTTTTTCTTGTAATTCACACTTAAAGATCAAATAGGGCAGATAATGTAAATTGATATACATTATGGATAGATTTGTAACAATCATTCTGTACTGTTCTGGTATTTTACTGGTAGCAGTAAAATCACTGCACTTTTTAAAAAATATGCATTTGAAAATAGCATCTTATTCAGCCACGAGAGTGGCTGTATACTATAGTCAGCATGGATTTTTCTCATTCCACAATGTTAAATTGAAAATACCCCCATGCCATTCTGATGCTTCCCATAAGCTCATGTCAATTACTGTAATGCGCTCTACGTAGGGCTGCCCTTGAAGACAGTTCGGAAGCTTCAGCTGGTGCAGAACGCAGCTGCCAGATTATTGACGAGGACCAGTCGGTCTTCGCATATAACACCTGTCCTGGCGCATCTGCACTGGCTTCCTATTTGCTTCCGGGCGAGATTCAAGGTGCTGGTTTTGACCTATAAAGCCTTACACGGCGTGGGACCTCAATACCTTGTGGAACGCCTCTCTCGCTATGAACCTACCCGCTCACTTCGTTCAGAATCTAAGGCCCTCCTCCGGGTACCAACCCATCGGGAAGCCCGGAGGGTGGTTACGAGATCTAGGGCCTTTTCTGTGGTGGCCCCTGAGTTGTGGAATAGCCTCCCCGAAGAGGTACGCCTGGCGCCTACACTTCCATCTTTTCGGCGCCAGGTAAAGACCTTTTTATGCTCCCAGGCATTTTAATCTTCTTAATCTTTTTAATCTTTTAATCTGTATTTTTAATTTTTGTAGTATTTATTTTGTTTTTGCTGTGCTTTTTGTTGTTTGTTTGTATATGTTTTTGTATTTTTATTATGATATATTGTATTTTATCTTGTTTGTTCACCACCCTGAGAGCTATTTTGCTAAGGGCGGTATATAAATTGAAATAATAAATAAATAATAATAAATAAAACACTCATTGTCTAATTACTAGACCCAAATTGAAGGGAAATAACAACCTGTTATATCTGGAGAATTTTTAGAGCTTACATTTCTATATGACTGACAAGCAGTTCTAAACTACAAGCTCTCAAGTGAGCTGAACATAGTTCATGTAAATAGCAAATGATGTGGTAAAACTTCTCTAGCTTGTACAACTTCAGATTGCAAATGAGGCCACACAGTAAATTGTACCTGAATGACCCTCTATTTAAGCCCTATTCAGGCATTAATTCCCAAATATCTGAAGGGGCCAATGGGAACATATGGGGTTATCCCTGCTCCATGCACCAATATCATCCCCCAGCCAACACACGATCATCTCAGTCTAAATGGAGCCTGTCCAGCATATGTAGTATTTCCAATGTTCTTCTGTGTATGAAGGTGGTGTTGGTGTTCAGATTTTAACCATAAGTATTATTCCAAACCTTTCAGTTAATACTGAATTCAAGTAAAATGGGTACATTTCTACCACTTCCTTCTGCGACACCTTACAGTTTTTAACAATTGATATATATAGGAAACATATACTTTGGGGGGACTTTGGGAGATATTCTATCCTAGTTTTTGTAGAAGAAATCTCAAACATTTGTATAACATTCAAGAAAAATACCTCAAAATATGGTAGCATTAGGTCTTACCTATCAGCAATCGTTCCACCTGGAAACAGCCAAGGAAAGGATGGGCCAGTGGGTGTCATTCCACTGTCTTGGCTAAGAAACTAGCTGTATTTCACTCTTCTCTCCTCACTCAACTGTCATCTTTTTTTCTGCATTCCACCTCGCTACACTTGAGGGAGAGAGGAAAACTGTCTCTGTTTGAGCTGGTCATCATAATAAGGATTTTGGAACCTTAAAATTTGGTGCCTAGGTTTCTCTCTCCATTCCCTTTTTCTTTATTAAAATATATTTGTTTTATTTACAATATTTATAAGACACTCCACAACAAAAAGTTCAAGGCAACTAACAACATAAAAATGAATGAGTTAAAAATCAAAATCAATAAAATGAAATGTGTCATGTCCATTATATAGTAAGGTTATGGGAAGGCAACTGTCTTGTTTCCTAATCTTTCTGCAGCATCTAGGATAACAACAACAACAAAATGTTTTATTTATGAATTCAGTGTGTGGTGCTTGACTGAAAGAATGGCACATGAGTTGAAACACTGGGCACCAAAACTTAGGATTCTTCTCCACCCAATCTAAATGGAAATGCTCACTGCTGAGAGCAAAGTAGTCACAATTTCCTTCCTCTACAATGGATTTTTTGGAGAAAGCAAAATTATACCATACAAGATAAAACTTATGATACAACACTTATAGAGTGGGGAGTGGGAACAAAGGCTCACAAACATGGTTTTGTTTTTCTGTGTTAACTAAGTGAACAGCAGATACAGGAATAGCAACTTCTGTTCTAAAGATATCAAAGATTTGCCACTGGCCAAGGCCCATCCGGTGAATTTTTTTTTACACTATTTGTATGTTGGTACAATTTTACGTGAACACAAACATTTTCAAACCAGCACGGGTCTGAATCAGAATATTACTTAAAGTTTATCTCTATCGATAAAAAAATCAAAATCAGCAGCTAGGGAGCTGTTCCAGTTTATGCAAGCAGCTTGTGCCAGCACACTGGAATTTTGGGCTTGTTTTCAAAGAAAATGGTTGACTGCTGCTTCATGCCAAATCACAAACTCTTTTGAAACTTCCCTCCATTTCAAAAGCAGTGTGCCTGCTTTCCTCAGGTGCAGTGGAGGACACTATTTTGTCACTAGCGTTGAAATAAGATTCAACTGCGAGTCTGGCCAGCTCCTGTACATGGAATAGGGGGAGGCACCATCTAGTTCTTTTGCTTGAGGCAACAAAATCTTGGTCCAGCCCTGGACAACCTTTTCTTAAAGATAGAATGCATTGCCTGGAAAAGAGTTTGCCTTGTTCTCTCTACCTCACAATCCCATGTTTAGCACAGTTAATCATTTTTGCACTGAACTCCCTTTCTCTGAAGAGAGTGATTATCTAGTACATTTGAAATTACCTGGTTTTAAGGGTAGAAGACAGAATCTAACTTTGTTATAATGAATAAAAAATGAGGTCAGTCGTTACTACATGTGTTAGAATAAAAGGGACTCTTGAGAATCCAGCATATGAGACCAATTTCTATTTCAGTAGTTCTGACCTAAGTAGGTGTGAGATGTACTGCCCCTTTTGTAACAAGGAGCAGAATAATAAATTTATTCAAAGTGACCCTCTGTTCTTTTATTAATTGCTGTTGATTATATCCAGGGACATCATATGTCTTAATAGAACTGCAACTTCTATCAAGTATAATCCTTCATTTAATAACATTCTGAACTCAATAGGGCCCTGAGTGATTCTACTTTAATACACACACACCACACAGCTGACCCTTTATCATACTATTTTGCAGTTGTTGCAGGAAAAATCTAATGCAACCTGTTGTCACTTTTACTAACAGGTTTTGTTTAATCAAAATTATTGGTTTAAATAAACTGTAAAACCCAAAATGAATAACTGGCTTAACTTCCAGTTCACAGTGAATTTTCCAAATTTAACAGTATGTAAGCTAAAATCCCTGTACAAATCTATCCCCAAAGAGGTGATTTTAAAGAGTAACGTGAGGTACTAATTACTTCCCCTCCCATTGATTTGTGAATTTAATCCAAACATAGGACAATAGGCCTGATCATAGGGGGAATATATAATTGGATAAATGCTATGCGTATTGACAAGTATTCATGATGGATGGTTCTTCAGTTCTGAGTCCATCTTTACAATTATGTATACAGGAAGGCAAAATGGAATAAAAGTTTCCCAATTAAAATTGAGTTTTGCAGGTCTCACAATATATAAAAGCTTTGTTTACTTGACTTGTGGAATGTTTCTATACCGACGAAGGACAGCCTTGAATGCAAATGAAATTCAAGTACTCCCAATTTTTTAAGATTTTTGGATAAGAAGCACAGATACAGTCAGAAATTAACTGTTTGAATGTTTGGACTGAACAACCACATAAATTTTCATTAAGTGGCTGCAGTTTCCTTCAGTTATGAAGCTATATGATGATCAGAAAAGCTCAATAAATTATGAGCAGTTTAAAAGGTTGCTTCTAGATTAGATGCTAAGCCAGTGATTCTCAAACGGTGCGCCGGGGCACACTGGTGCGCCGCAAGAGGTGGCTAGGTGTGCCGTGAATATTATGAAAGTACGTTATTATTAAGTTATTTTTATTCATAGTTTAAAATATATTAATATATTTTTAATTTTGTACAAGAAGTGCACCAGAAATTTTAAAATATATTTTACAGTGCGCCACGAACCAAAAAAGTTTGAGAACCACTGTGCTAAGCAATGGCATAAAGGAATCCCTGCATAGTTGTAACTCTAGTTTTTTTTATATCCTAGATTGGGAAACTCAGAAAGAAGAAGTTAGGACTCAAACAAGCACTAACCAACAAAACAAGTGTCATTCAGTGAAATACAAGAGAAAACACAGTTTTGTATCAACTGACAAAAAAAACCTCACGCATGTGCACCAAACACAATCACAAGCTGCTTTATAGCAGAACACCCTAAAAGCTACAAACTCCTTTGAGTTGCAGGCTGAGTGGCAGCGGCAAAATCAATAGAGCACAATTGGCAGTGTATTTTTAGGTGCTACGTTAACTTATAAAGTGTATGAAATGAGGAATAGGTTCTTTGACTAAACAAGCATATTAAAGGGGACTTAAGATACCCTATCACTTCATGCTGAACCATCAATATGGTCACAGAGTCATTTTATCTCATATTAGCAAAAACAAAATGTTTTGACACAAGAATAAGACATAAAGCAGTGATTTCTTTACCTGTCTGGAACTGGGAGCTTGGGGCAAAGCTTGGCAGCTCTTGAATCTGTAGTGTATTCAGATGGCTTTAGTTCATAACTACATAAAGTAGAACCTGTTTAAAGAAAAAAAAACAAAATGGAAAACATGACCTGGGGAGGAATGATCCATTATATCCATTGGCATTATAAGCATGAACAGCTTTTTGACAGAAAAGCTGGATCTGTAAAATACCAATTTCTCAGAGATAAAGCCTAGTTCTCCTAAAGAAGGAACTGGTGTACTTGCTTACTCCTGCCATAGCTGCCCATCCACCTCTGTGAAGAACAGAATGAGGATCTAACATAACAGATCAAAAGATTATGGAACTTTCAATTCTGCAAGCTGTGCTTAACGCCCCATAGCTAGTGGAAATAAACCAGAATGGCTCTCCTATATAATATCACCCACTGTGAATTAGAACAAGTCATTTAATCCTATAGCGTTAAACTTATATCAGTGGGTGACAGGTTATAACTAAGAGTGACATCAGTACATTAAAGATTCATGCTGAAGAGATCACAGTACATCAGATATTTTATTGGCACTGTACATCTTAAGTGCATTTCATTTTATCACTTTTAGAGCCCCAAGGCCTACTATGCGTATCTGGAGGCAGTTGTTTCTGGGTTGTAAGAAAGCTGCTGGAAAGGCTTCCCTGAGCAACAAGTCCTCTGTGGGGGAAAAAATTGTATGGTATGCTCTTTTTGAATATTTAGAGTGTATTGTCCTGCCAGCTCTCCAACTTCCATATTTCAACTGAAAACTTTCAATGGCTACTACAAACACTTTGAACTCTCCAACCACTTAGAAGTGGATTTTAAACTTCCTACCCTTTGGGAACATGTTCTATATCTATTTATTTATGCAGGAACCACTACATGCCTGACCCTGAAACCCTGCACATAACAAGTGATTCTGACATGTATACTAGGGTGTATTCAGAATTTTTTTTGGGGGGGTGCTCTCAGACTTGCTGGGACATCATTAACAAAGAGCACAACCTAAGAAAACTCACCATTCTTCAAGGAACTGTGCATTTTGGTAGAAGATTGGTTATGGTGGACAAGTTAATTTTTGCCATTACCAATCTTCTCCTGGAAGAATCTTGACAAATTCCCAAGGAGCTCCCTTGTTCCCAGAAATATGATCCTAGCCACTGACCTAGAATGAGTTTACATACGACATAGGACACTTAACCAAATGACAGCTCTTCTTTATCATTCTTCCATGGTGAAGCTTTGTTGAAATGAATGGCATGGTCATATTTGTATTTAAGAGTCATCTGAAAATATTTACTTATTTAAATTTCTGTTCAGATAGTGACCAAATATAAGCCCAATTCTGCTAGTGTGTATTCACAACATAGCTTTACCAAGGAGAAAGCTTTACCACAGGGCAACATTTCTCTCTTTTTACACAGTCCTTGATTCCTTTGACTTTAGCAAAAGAAATTACTGTCACAGTTGTCAACTTAAACTTGCTAGTTAACTTCTGACTCAAAAACTATCTTCACAATAGAGGTAGATACAAAGAGAAAAATTAAGAACAGCCAAAAGTTATACCCAGAATACTAAAAAGTAATCCTTTTTTGATTAGCCAAAGAACCTAAATCCTAGCTACCAATAAACAGAGAATCAGAAAAAAATAGGAGAATATCAACTGGAAAGATGATGGAAAATCATCTTTGCAAGGCTTATGGTCATTTAAGCTATCAAAACGCATTTGTAGTCTGAGCTTCTCAGTATAAAGTAGTTCCATTTCTTTCTCTCCTCGGCAAATCCCTCTGTATATTTCTTATAGGTCTCAGCAGTGCCCAAAAGTGGCTTTTTTGTGATAAGACAGTCACTGATGTAAACGTGATTCATGAAGAAAGGTCCTTGAGCTCCCAGCAGCCAAGCACATTGTTTCATATTTCTTTTTTCCCCGAAGTCTTTTTATATTATCTCTATAAATGTACATGACAACACTGACAGATACAGACAGTTCTAGGCTCTTACAAAGGACACTGCCAAAGATCCCCCCACAACACTGCTGAACTGTGAAATATCAAACCAAAACATCTTATGTATCCATTATGGCTTTTAAAAATTGAATTTCTATTGAAATAACAGCTTTGGGCTACAAGTCATCTGGAAGAAACGCAAGGGTTACAAGAAGCCATTTTCCATAGCACCTTTGACTACTTGTCCTAGGCAGCCATCTCATTCACACTTGCTTATGAATAAATACTGCTGAAATTAGTGGGGTCTACTTCAAAACAAATGTGGATAGCATTGGACTGATAAGAATTGCCTCCAATGACAATTTCTTGGCTATGATGTTAAATTTGATTAACATGCAGTTGCTGTTCTGCTTTGGATACTCAGGTCTAGATGATGTCATACTAAATCTACCACACATTTCAGTCTCTCTCTTCTTAAACCAGAAGCCACAGTAATTTTTTTTCTATATAGAAGCACTAACACTTCTTTAGGCATTAGTATGTTACATCTAAAGGATTTTCAGTTAATTTAACAGAGTAAACCAGAAGTATGGGATATTCGGGCATCCCACTTAAGACCAATACAACTCTCACTGAAAGTTTCCAACTCTTTTGGTTCACAAAGAAACCTTAATGGTGTTTCTGCAGCCAAATGCAGGAGGCAAAGATCCAACTTCTTCAGTTTCAAATCTCAGTTGGTAGACAAACTGCTAAAGGCACCAAGTTTAAATTGGATATTTTTTAGAGTATCAACCACAGCTCAATTTAACATGGCAATGATTTGGATCACGGCATGGAAAATATTTAAAATTATTAAGAAGCAAAATCATTTTTTTATGAGTCAAGATAATCAGGGATGTTTGCATTACAATAGCAAAGGATGGACAGAATCCCTCTCCACAACTGTTAGGGTTTCCTCCTGGTTTGCAGGCAAATGTTTTGTGCAGACCATAGTTTAATTTATTCCTATGTCAAAACACATGAGGTTGGCCGCAGAATCAAAAGACATATTTTCCAATCTGTAAGTGTATTTATTCATAATGCTTTATGCTACTCTATTCCTTTTGAATTTCAAGATGCTCAGCTGATTTCTCACCCATACACGCAGATGCCCTAGCCAGAGTTGTCACAACTGTCACTTCGTAATTGAAAATGGAAATGGACTGCCTTCAAGTCGATCCCAACTTATGGCGACCCTATGAATAGGGTTTTCATGGTAAGCGGTATTCAGAGGGGGGTTTACCATTGCCTTCCTCTGAGGCTGAGAGACAGTGACTGGCCCAAGGTCACCCAGTGAGCTTCATGGCTGTGTGGGGATTCAAACCCTGGTCTCCCAGGTCGTAGTCCAACACTCAAACCACTACCCTACAAAAGTCAAATTACAGCTTGTTTCACACATTTGTTATCAAATGCCAGCAAGAAGGAAACTTACCTAATCCACACTTCCCAAAACAATATGAGAACTCTGAATTTTGCAATGCAGTTCTCCAACCAAAACTAGGGGAAAGGGTGCATAAGCATATTTGTGAAAATAACATAAAATATTACATCAGGAAAAATTGCAAAAATGTATTAGGAGAAATACACACCAAAATGCTGATGAACTTTCATGAGGACGTTAAAAAAAATCACAAACTGATATGGAAACTGTGTGAACTGACGACTGGAAAAAGGAGAAACTGGGGGAAACCAAAACTGACAGATTCATCCATCCCTATTCTCAGTTCAGCTGTGTGTCACACATGTTGCCATTTCAATGCATTCAGAACTCTATACAAAGAGGTCATGAGCATCATGTGGACAAATACTCCTAGAATTCGTCTTTTATTTCTTGAGTCATGTATACAGGCCTCATTTTTCCAAGGCACTTGCAGCATAGCAGTTCTACTAACACCAACGGAAGCAAATGCAGACTCAGCAATTACTAGGATGAAGTCTTTTATTTGGTTCCAAACTTATTTAGTAGTCTAATTTTGGATTCCCATTTTCTTAATAACTTGGGAGAACTTTCATTATACAAACATAGACTGATACTTTTAGAAAGTAGTGGTTAACGAGCAGCATCACTCTTTGGGACACTGATAGGCAGCACAAGGGCATTTCAGCAACTTTCATCTGATCATGAAACACAGTTATAGATCACTAGAGAGGACACTGAGTAAATGGATACCTAAAGAATGATTCTAACAAAGTTTATCTAGGCCCTTTTCACTCATTACTTTTTCCACACAGTAGAAGAGTATCCAAAAATTCTGTCCTTCCTCTTATCACAGAGAGCAAGTAATATGGGCTGTAGGTCTGAAATAAATGTGGGATCTCCCTCACTTGGATTGAAAGGCAGGAGTGAAGTCCTCGTCAGATAAAGATGGTACAATCCAATTTACTAATTACTTTCTCCATATGATAAGTGGGTGGTGGCAGGTAATGTGCACATTTTAAAAGTTTGCAATTGGTAATTATACATATGCACATACACTTGTGCAGTCACTGCCACACTTACAACACATTATTTAAATGTTTAATTACATTTCACTCCTTTTTATTTTTGCTGTGAGCCCTGTACAAAATACTTCAAAGTAAGTGAAAAGTAAAATTTTAAAATACTTTAAAATATCCTAAATAAAATAAGCGCACAAGGAAATAAATATAATACCACATTTTAAAAAATCTGCAACCAAATTTCATCAAATGCTGTTAAACAATTAACTGAAACTAAAAAAAATGATGTTCAAATAGTCCCCCCCCCCATTTTGGAATAGGAGACACTGAATTGGTCCAAAAATAATGCCAAACCATGTTCTGGTGTTATATGAAAAGACAGGCTGAAGCCTTGGGTTCAACTGCTGCCTCCTTCCCTCATGGGATGTGATTTGTGCACACAGTTTGTGGTTCTCTGAAAACCATGGTTTGTTGTTTTCTCTGAAGTGGAAAAAAGTTTGTTCAAATCCTGGTTTGTGGGCAAACTATGCTTTTCTGAGAACCAGAAAGTGCAGACTGCATGATGCATAAGCAGGAAGAATAGGAAAGTGCAGGAGTCCTTTGGCATGTTTAATCAGTTCAGATGTAATACAGGCTGTGCAAGGGGGGGGGAAAGAAGAATGGGAGGAGGAAGAGAATACTCAAGCAAGGACCCTTCACATTGCACCAAAGCATAATGTCTGAACTGACCTACTATTTATTGTACCCATGTATATTAATCAGAAAGCCACTAAATGTTCAATTACAGAACCCAAACTAGAAATTTGCTAATTTCTAGACTGACAAAATGTTTCCAGTTAAATGAATCAGATGACAACGTATTTTAATTATGAAAATTTAACTAAGTCTCCCCTATCAATAATGTCCGTCAGCAATCTTTCAGTGAAGTTACTTTTTCTTATTACTTTATCTACAACCACTAGTTTGTCCCAATGGTCAGCATTTGCATCTATTTTGTAATATGCTTACTTCAAACACAAGCACTCACCCCCACAAGGTCACACAAAATGAAGAGAGATTAGAGTGTATTTTCTGATAAAATTCAATGCCTTGGTTTAGGATTAATGCACTAATGCTAATTTAAAAACCTGAGAGGGTTGGCACAGTACAATAAAACTTTTACTTTAGCGAGAGAGAGAAAGATGGCGACCTAAGCAGTAGCAGCGTGTTCAGGCTACGCAATTTGTTTTAAGTTTGTTGCAAGTTTAACCTTTTAATTGTTTTTAAATTGTTTTAACTTCTTAACTCTTTTTCTTATCATGTGTACAGTAAGTGAAAGTCAGATGAGTGATGTGTTTTTTGTTTCTTCCATTTGTGATTTCAAAGCGTTTTAAGGCTTAATCTACCCAAGCTGATATCAGCTGCATGGGAGATACTGCTACTGTCTGCTACATTCAGCATTTAAAATGTGTTTTGACCGTTTCTGATGGGCTTTCTGCACACAAGTTGCAGATTTCATATGAACTTTTCCATCACAGCCTTTTGCTAATCATTGCCAGTTTTTTTTTTTTGGTTTGTTTTTTTGAGTGGGAAGAAGTCCACTGATATCAAGTTGCTTAGGTGGAAGAGATATTTGGCTTTAGTTGCAGGGACAGCTAGATTCTGTGCAGCACTGAGAGCAGGCTTCCTTTTCTGGTTATCCCAGCCTTTGTGCTGATATCCATAGGCACTGGCTGGCACTCTGATGTGTGATTTGGAGTGGTTGATGTCACAGTGTTAATACCACCTTAAGGCAGAAGAGGGAGAACGTGCTGGCTGAAGGAGAAAGTGCTGGGAGGATCCATTAACGCTGCCTTGTCCAGCCCGCCTACAGGAACTGGCAGACCCCTGACTCTCTTGACAGTGGTCTCTGGGCAAAGGGAGAGAGAGTGGCAGCAGATACAGAAGGTGGGGAAGCGGACCTTTGGATTGCCCCCCCAACTGTTAACAGCAGCTGACACAAACGCTGAGGAGGGAGAACACACTGGGAGGATTTTCCAACCCTGACCACTTTCTCCACCATATCTGTGGGAACTGGCACCTCCCAATTTCCTCTGAAAGTGAGAGAAAGAGTGACAGCAATTATAGCTGGAGGGGAGGCGAGAAAAAGTGCCATGGAGGGAGAAAGCGCCAGGAGGACCTGCTAAAGCCGGTCGCTCTGCCCATTTGACCACGGGAACTGGCAACCCTTTGACTCCTAAATGAGCCAAATGAGCCTGTCACTTAGGGTTCTGTTTTGTAAGAAGAAGGTACTTAGATTTTAGTTTGGCAAATTTTAAATAGATTGTTCTCCATCTTGATTTTGACTTATTTAGCTAATGTAAAGAGGTTAGGGAAAATGCTAAGCCCATAATTTTCATCTATACAATTAGGTACATAGGTTAAAATTGCTAATTGTAAGTGGAATTCATCAGATTTTTAATTCAAATTAAGAAAATGGTTCTTACTAAACAAGATTATAAAAATCTGGCACTTGCAGAGGAGGCACATTTTGAGAGACAGAAGCAGAAACAGAAACGCCAGGCCATAATTCTGCAATTCTTCTCTCCTAAAAGAGAGGATGAAGTAGTGAACAAATCTCTGTAAAATTATGTATTAGACTTGGCTATTGACCCTAGATGTGCCATGTATGGAGATGTAGTACTGGATGGGGCTAGGGATTAGCATCTGAGTTGGCTCTTGCTGAGAGCATCTCATGGTTAGGAGAACAAGAGCCTTCAACCTCTCTAGATGAGCTACTGGTTAAACAGGTAAATGAATTAGCAATGTGTCCTCCCCAACTAGTCCAAAATGGGAACTCTACCATTCAAGAAGTGATTCACCCAAGAAATGAGGTTGAACAATTGACAACTGAATAGATATTTAAAATTGAGAAACAGACAAATGATATGCTCAAGGACTTAGGCTTAATTAAATCATTTCTTGCTGAGTGTAACGGGTTGCTAATTACAATGGTGGAGCTTTGTAGAAGGGGGAATATTGGCTCTATACAAACAGAAAAATATGTCTGGATTGATACAGAATGCCTAAAATGTCAATAGGTCGAGTATAAAAGAGACTGAAGTATGCCCTAACCCCAGTTTGAAGAAAATTAAAAAAGGAAACAACAACGGGGGAAAAGAGTAAAAATATAAAGTATACAAAAAATAAAAATAGAAAGGCAGTTCCAAAGGTGATACATTTGGACAGGAAAATGAATTGAAATTATTCAAATTGGTAGATAAGAAACCTAAGAAAGTAAAGGTTAAAACATCATCTAAGGGGGGAAAGTTGTCTAAAGGGAAAAAGAACAGAATACAGAAGGTTGAAAACAAATTATTATTTGATCAGCCAACTAATACATCAGATGGACTCCCTCTCTCTATTGATAGGAATTGCAGGCTGATGGAAATGCATGATCGATGGCAACATGTGCTTAATAACCAGGGAGTAAACTCTGTAATGGGGGGAAATGACCAGAGTCATGTCCAGAGGAGGCATCTAACTGGATAGTTCCAAAAGATGAACAAAACTGGAAGGTGAGGCTTGTATGCCACAAACTTGTCTTTTCAAATTATCCTAAGCCAAAGGGTGTTGCTAACCCAGTTACAGGGCAAACTCCATCTAATACAAACTCTAGAACTAACAGCCCCTGGAAAAAATTCTGCTCTAGATATTATCCATATTGAATATTTATTCTTCAATTACAAAAATGCCCATGCTGTGGTCTCTTCTCAGAAATGGCAAATGGCCAGGAAGATATACTGCTGAAAGATCGAGGTTCCAGAAATAGGACTATACGTTTCCAGAATATATGAGAATACAGCCTCTTTCATGCCATTAGCAAAGGAGAAAGTAAGAGTTGACCAATATGAAAAGCTATGCACGCATAAAGAGATTAGAGGTGGGGAAGCTCTAATAGATCTGAATGATCTGGAAGTTATCTATATTTCCCATGACTGCCAAGATAAAAAGGATTTAGAGAAATCAGAGGACAGAAAATATAAAGTACTGCAAGAGGAGCAGTTAGAGATGGAGTGTTCTGAAAAAGATATTTTCTCGAAGAAGAGCTTTACAAATACAACTGGCTCTCTACCTGCTCAAGCTCAAAAATGGCAAATATCTTCTAAGGGAAAGGACTTTTATGATAATGAGGAGATAGTGCTCTTAGACTCCTTTTGTGCTCTGTCCCCAGAAGTACAAAATGAAATAGTGAGGAGACTTGACTCCTTAAAAGATCACCTGACAAACAGGCAGGCAGAGTGAGGTGGACTTATAAAGTGGGTACACAACAGGCCGTGGCAGATTGTGGCCTAGCTCAAGAGGAAAACAGGCTGAAGGGAGGGGTGGGAGATGCACAGGAGTTCCCTGGTGTGGAAAGGGGTACTAGGAACTGTGTGGTTACAGCACGAGGTAAACCCTTTAGCAAACAAAATTGAGCCAAGATGCACTGGGAATGACATAGTCCCTACAGTATTAAATGCAAACTCTGTGACTCCAAAGCCTTCTACATGGCTTGGTATGAGATATCTGGAAGACATGGAACTGGGATCCCCAGAGAAGCCAGCTGACAATGACCTCTGCTTAGTTAATCCTATGTACCCTGTGATCTCAAACTTTAGCAGGATGAGCCCACAAACTGATGAAACTGAATATCTGGAGGAGGAATTAGAAAAAGGTGGGAAGCAGAACAAAATCTTGGATTACATAAATTGACACCATAAACAGCAGGCCTTGTGTTTGCCAGACGCACTAAAAGCTGTATCAGCAGTAGGATTTTTAAAGTAAAATACTGCAATCTACAACCATGCTGATAGGTCTGTAGGCATTATATTCTGGAATATAGCTGGGTGGAAAGCTAGTGCTTACGACAAAGATGTTATTAAATACTTATCTAAATATCCAGTGATAGCGCTGCAAGAAACATGGCTCATGGCAAAGGACGAGTTAGTGTTACCAGAATTCACAACATGGGTCAACTCAGCACAGAGAATAAATGATAGGGGTAAAGCTACAGGTGGATTAGCCATTTTGGTGAAGGAAGAGCTGGGATGGGGAGGAGAATTTGCTGACACAGGAGCCTTGACTAGTAATTCATTGGTGGTAAAGTTTATGGTTCAGGGTATGATGCTAATCCTGGTAAGTGTTTATATACCCAGGGCTGTGGAGTCGGAGTCGTGGAGTCAGGAGCAATTTTGGGTGGAGTCGGAGTCGGTAGAAATGTACCGACTCCGACTTCCAAATAAATTTTGATTGACAAGAAGCAATTTTGGGTGGAGTCGGAGTTGGACAGTAGAAAAATAGAGGAGTCGGAGTCAGAGTTGAAGGTTTGATGTACCGACTCCACAGCCCTGTATATACACTCAACTTCCTCTCAGTATTACTTGCCTGATGTATGGCTGCACTTAGAACAACTATTGGAGGAGCTAGGCACAAGATTTCCAAATGCCCTGCTTATATTACTGGGTGATTTTAATGCCAGAATAGGACCATCTTTGATAAAGGCCGCTGAGTAGTGTGGAATTTTGGAAGATGATTAGATTTGAGTTACTGGAAATCCAGGGATAAGGCTAGTGCCAATCTATTTTGGTTAATAAATATGTTTGGATTCCAGACAGTAGGTAGTAATTATCCCAACACTCCATATACTTTTACTTATTTCTCTGCACTTGCAGGAAGTGTGCTTGATTATATCTGCATCTCCAGAGGAAAAGTTCATTTATTCTCTGGTGTAACAGTTAATTCCAGGGAAGACAGTGATCATCAACCCATAATAGTGAAGATAGCTGTGGAATCTGGTATTAGGACAGTGACCTATTCAGATCAATGGTCATCACAGAAACTGGGAGTCCAGGGGGAAAGGAGATTAAAATGGCAAAAGGTAGATGTGATCAAACTTAAAGACTTCTAGAACTCAATTATGGGCAGATCACTAGGCAACATAATTTTAACCCCCGATTCCAGTATTAATTTGGTACTGGAAGCATACCAAGACATATGTAATACCTTGAGACCCTTTTTCAAAACTAACACAAGTTTAAATGAATTAAAGCCAGTGAAGCCCCTTTGGTTTGATAAAGACTGCAGAGTACTGAGAAGAAAACTAAGAAGACAGACACAAAGAGTGCACGCCTCATCTGATCTTGAGGCACAGAATATTATCTGCAACTTAAAAGTGATTATAAAACATTAATCTCAGTCAACAAATCACAGTTTCGGAAATTTTTCTGGGCTGATCTGTAACTGGCAGCAACAGGTTGAAATTCTGCCTATTTTTGGCATTTAGTTTCTGGCAGACTCAGAGAAGTAAAATTTACATTTGCTATTCCTATACCATACTAAATTCATTTCCTGCCTCTTGAATTGTTTAAGAGTGATGCTGACTGGTGGGCCTCACTATTGGACAATCTATTTACCCATATGATAGCCAGTGTGGTGCAGTGGTTAAGGTGCTGGACTACGTCCTGGGAGACCAGGGTTCGAAACCCCACATAGCCATGAAGCTCACTGGGTGACCTTGGGCCAGTCACTGCCTCTCTGCCTCAGAGGGAGGTAATGGTAAACCCCCTCTGAATACCACTTACCATGAAAATCTTATTCATAGGGTTGCCATAAGTCAGAATTGACTTGAAGGCAGTCCATTTCCTTTCATTTACCCATATAAATATTACAGGTTGCATCCCCAAAGGCTGGAATCTTAGTATAGTAGTTCCAATATTTAAGAAAGGTAATCGGCAGGAACCTAGAAATCACAGACCAATTAGTCTGATTAATATCCCAGCCAAAATGTATGCAAAATACCTCTTGCAAAAGCTAGAGGACTGGGTAGATGAAAATTCTACTCTAGCTGAAGAACAGGCTAGTTTTAACAAAGGACGATCTACCATTGATAATAACTGCTACACATTACTTCATCTGATAACTGAGTATTCCACAAAGGGTGGACAGCTTTTTGCAGCTTTCATTGACTTAAGTGCACCTTTTGATTCTATAAATAGACGGCGTCTTTGGGAAAAGCTGTCAAACACAGATAAAGACCTGAGACTCTTATTTCTAATGAAAGTACTTTACTCAGAAACCTATCTGAAAGTTAGAACAGGTTCAAGTTTTGCCCTCACAGACATAATCCCTATAAAGATGTATGCCAAGGCTGCATTTCAGCACCATTTCTTTTTAATTTTTATATTAACGATATAGTTGCTTTTCTTCATAATCAGAAATATCATATGCCTAAAATCTTAGAGCAGTAAATATACTGCTGTATGCAAGTGATACGGTCCTATTCTAAACATCCCAAGTGGGCTTGAGAAGACTTCTAAGACAGTTTAGCTCTTACTGTGCAGAAAACGACTTAGTTATTAATAACAATAAATCTAAAGTAGTAGTTTTGGGTAGAAAGACAAAATCGCACAGATGGTTTATTAACTCCAAAGACATAGCGCAAATAAAATCGTATTGTTATCTTGGCATTATCTTCTTAGCCTCAGGATCTTGGGCTTTACAAAAAAGAAAAAGAAATGAAACCAGCTGCCTTTTCACAATCTTTAAGCAGACTGCTAAATTACAGATATCCAGGCTCACTACGCCCAGTTTCAAACATCTTTAAAGCAAAGATGGTAACAATGCTTGTTTTGGCACTGAAATCTGGGGCCTTGCAAATCTTTCTAAAATTGAAAAATTCAAAGCCGCTTTCTGTGTACAATCTTAGGGGTTTCAAAATCCACCCCAGCTTGCTTAACTAGAACTGAATTGGGCATGGAAAAGATCTCCGGGTGAGTATATGCCAGGATGGTAAATTACTGGTGCAGAATAATAATAATAATAATAAATAATAAATAATAAATTTAATTTATGTGTCGCCTATCTGGCCGATGGCCACTCTAGGCGACGTACAAGTAGGCAATTAAAATACAATACAAAAATACAATAATACAATATAAACAATGCAGCAGCAAAAACAATACTAATACAGGGTACGAGGCATTCCAATCATAGTGATTAACCCTCCCCGGAGATCCCGAAGGCCTGTTGAAAGAGCCAGGTCTTTAAGGCTTTACGGAAGACATTTAGGGAAGAGGCGTGCCGTAGATCTTGTGGGAGGGAGTTCCAAAAGGTGGGGGCCACCACTGAAAATGCCCTCTCTGAGAATGCCCTCTCTGAGAATAAGTAACCTGATGGAAGAAAGGCTCCCTAAGATCTGCCTGGAGGAACAGAGGGCACTCACTCAAGGAAACTTTTGGTTGCAGAAACTTTTTAAACTATTTCCACATTTTTGATTCTCCATTCAGATACTGAATCCACGGATGAACGTTACCAGTAATATCTTTAAACAAAGAGTGTCTGATGTAGGAGCACAAACTGCCCTCACATCCTCAGAAACAGCAAAATGGCTGGCCAGTGTAAAACATGAGCACCAATATGAAACATTCCTGTCATTCCCCATCACAATGGGATTTCATAAAGCTTTTACAGGTCTACATTTTGAACAAATGGATACAATGATGAAATGGGGGAGATTTTATGGTATACCAGCACAAGATAGGTTGTGTGTGTGGAGACCCAGTTCTGGAGGACTTGGCTCGTTACATACTCAAATGTCGGTTATGTACTGACACAAGAGAAAGTTACTTAGAGCCATTCCTAAAGAAAATGAAATATTGTGGTGTGAAAGAAAAACTCGCCTTTTTGTTACAGACAACAAATCAGTATGTAATCAGAAGGGTTGCTGCATTTGCGGTGAAGGCAGCTAGATGCAGAGAAAAGTTCCTGGATTTCATCTCTGTAAGGTGTCACAGAGATTTGGAGATATGAGTGCATAAGATGCCCCCTGACATATTAAATGTTAAGTATCATTTCATACGCTGTTATAGCAATGTTTAACTGTTTTACAAGTAAAGCTCTATTTATTTTAAGACTAGTTATATATTTTACTTAACAATTTTATTAATTTTAATTGTGATTATTGACATTGTATGAAAGTCATTTAATGTCTTAATGTTTTGTATTTACACGTTTTGTATTGTTCTGCAATGGTCTTTGGACTAAGCAATAAACATATTGTATTGACAATAAAACTTCAGAGGGGGGAAGCTTTAAAAATAGGAAGAGAAAAAGGAAGATTTATACTATCACACATTTTACCAAATATTCTTACTGTAAAGAATATATGGTTGTATCCAGCAGTGGTTTTGCACTGGAAGAACATGCTTACAGAAATCAGGACACTCAATTTTCATCCATTTCACTCCCCCCACACTCAGAAAAGCTGTTCCTCACAATTGGGGAACCCTCTGGAACAGTATAGTAAAGCCCCACTTTTCGGCGTTCTGCTTTTCGGCGTTCCACTAATACGGGCGCTAAAATTAGAGTATGGCCCCAATCATATGGCACTTGTTCAGCTTTTATGGAGTTTTTTGGGCGTCGGGCACCATTTTATTGATGGACTTTCGTTTTTCAGCAGGTTTTGCTTTTAGGCGGGGGTCTGGAACAAAACCTGCCATATGAGTGGGGCCCTACTATATAGGATATGGCACAGAGTCTGTAAAAAGTTTGGGGTTGGAGAAAACTGGACATCCTGCCTTGTACAAATGCAAGTGCTTTCTGGTAGTGTAAAGCTATCACTGGATATCACTGGATTTAGCATGCTAAATTAAAGAAATTGCATACATCTTTCATAATTACATGAAGAAGCTGAACAGCCTCCATTATTAACAGTCAATTTTACACGTAGCTACCATTTAAGAACAATAAGAACACTAGAATAAGCAGAAGAGCCTGCTGGATCAGGCCAGTAGCTTATCTACTGCAGCATCCTGTTCTCACAGCGGCCAACCAGATGCCCATGCGAAGCCACAATCAGACCTGAGAGTATTAGCACTCTCCCCTCCTGTGGTTTCCAGCAACTGGTAAAGGCATACTACTTCCAACAGGCGGAACATAACCATCAGAGTCAATAGCCACTGATAGCCTTATCCTTCACAGATTTGTTTAACCCTCTTTAAAGCCATTGGAGCTGGTGGCCATCACTTCCTCTTGTGGGAGCAAATCCCAGAGTTTAACTGTATGCTGCTGTGTGAAGTAGTACTTTCTTTTGTCTGTCCTGAATCTTCCAACATTCAGCTTCACTGGATGTCTATGAGTTCCAGTGTTACGAGAGAGGGAGAAAAACTTTTCTCTACCCACTTTCACCACACCATAATTTTATACAATTCTATCGTCATGTCACTTCTTATTCTCCTTTTCTTTAGGCTCAAAAGCTCCAAATGCTTCAACCTTTCCTCACAGGGTGTCGCTCCATCCCCCTGATAATTTTGGTTTTCTGAACCTTTTCCAGCTCTACAATATCCTTTTTGAGATGAGACGGCCAGAACTGAACACAATATTCCAAATGCAGCCTCACCATAGATTTGTATAATAGCACTGTGATATTGGCAGATTTATTTTCAATACCTTTCCTAATTACCCCTAGCATGGAATCTGCCTTTTTTCACTGCTGCTGCACACTGGGTCAACATCTTCATCAAGCTATCCACTATGACCCAAAGCTCTCATTCCAGGGGGGGGGGCAGGAAATTGCAATGATCCATCATTCCATTTGGCTCACTAGGAAACCAATCAGTCTGGGAGACGGATGAGACAAGTTTGTACATGGGACTGGGATGGAGAGACAGAACAGGAATCTCATAAGTATACTGCCCATCCTGCTGCCCAACAATCTCCCTGACTGACCTGGCAGAGACAGCTTTTGGTATAGTTTTGGTGCAGCCCAGGCCAGCAATCATGCTGGCTCTGTCTTGTCAGGTCTAGCTCAAGAATGTCTCCAGGCAAAGGGAGCATAGGTGTCTGGGCCCAGTTGTCATGGCTTCCATTACATCTATGGGGCTATCACAACAGATTATGGACCCAACACATGGTGTAGGTCGCACTCTTGATTTTTTTTTTTTTGCTACAGAATGTAATGTAAGCAAACAGACAATTAGAGAGGTTAGTGTCACCCATCATGATGAGGTTTGAATTTGTGAGATTTGAATTGATTATGGCTAACCCTCCCTGGAAGGGCGCAGGACCTATTAAGATAGTCTGCCCCTGGAGACTTATGGAATACGAGGGATTCCTGAATACTCTGGGGGAATTTTCCAGATGGCATAGCTGGTATTCATGTCAAGGCCCTGGTCTTCCTGTGGAATTGTGAGATGAGTAGGGTCACTGAATTAATCACTCCTGAGTACCTTCTCTGGTCAAACACAGCCCACCTAGCTCCTTGATTTTCTGGGGAACTGCAGGCAATGAAGCGGGCTAGTGGACGGTTGACGTACGTGTGGTGCAAATCTTACAGTGAATATGACCAAACATAGGTAAGGCAGCATAACTGCATCTACAGTGTGGTGGAGGCTGCAAAGAAGGCTTGCTTTTCCACTACCATTGTGTCCTCAGTAAGCCACCCAGCAGAGCTTTCTCAAGTAGTGAGCTAATGAAGGCTATCTTGGGCATAGGAATAGCTAACCACTCAGTAGCCTGGAGTGATAGATTTGCAAAGCGTTCTTAGGGCGACCAACTAGAAATTAGAAACATCATGTTTGACCCATATTATGTAATTCTGCCCTCACAAGAATAGGAAAATTATGGACAGCATCAATTTCAAAGTGTTCCTACAATAGTCAGACAAAGGGGCACAGAATGAAAATAAAGTTAATGATCCCGTTTGGAAAAAAAATCCCACAGAACCGACATAAGAAACAATATTTACTGCACAAATTGTGAAAAAATTGTGCACCTTTAAATAGCAGATACAACTGAATTAACATTTTCTTCTGTCGACTGATTCCAACCAATCATTCTAAGACACCTCTGTCCTTTGCACATCTATTGTTAATGCAATAAAGGGACTGACACCCCATTAAGGATATTTTGCTCAATTAATCTTGTGTATTTTAATGAAATCCATATATATTTGCATATGAATAAAAATAGTTCTGAAGAAAAATATCTTTTGAAAAAGATTTATAAAACAATTATACTGCTAAATATAGGGGGGGAACTACAAGCAGTACATAAACACAATAAAAATACAGTAATTTTAAATAAAGGTTCCTGAAAATGAGATAAAAAACACACAACTGTATATCACAAATAAAACCAAGCAGTGTACAAAAGAAAAACAAAAAAAATTAGGAGGAGCCATCTTAGAAATTAGAAAACTTCTAAGACAGTACACATCACAATTTGTATTATTAATATTTTTTTTTAAAAAAAATCTGTTCTCTGGTTGATGAACTAAACATCACAGCCCTATACAATACTGAGCAGAAATAGAAACAGAGTTGCTCTTTGCCTTACCATTAATATCTGCAAATTTCTGAACATCAGCCAGCGTTTTCAGCTCATTCTGTGGGCATGCTGATACGCAGAGAGCAATGGACTTGATCTTCCGTTGTACCAGATCTACATTGCATGGCTCCAAAAAGAACACATACCTTTAAGAAAACACACACCCCAAAATTCAGAATAGATAAAAGAGAAATGAAAATAGGATTTCTGTTAAGAAATATTCTACTGGTAAAGAAACTCCCAAATCTGAACAAATGTCATGATTTTGTTTCTTTTAAAACTTGTGACCTTTTCCTTTAAAAAAACACTCTTTCGCTTAACACATAATTTATTAGCAGTGTTTTTTAAAACTGAACTAATATTTTAGTAGGATTAAGTAGAGCCCCTCTACAATGATGGATGCATGCTCGACTATCACACAAGTTCTCGACAATCAACATTTAGCCCTAAACTAATACCAGAAACCAAAGAGATAAAATATAAAAACAAAAAAGGACTGCCTACAATAAGGCACAGCCAGCAACTTACATCACATCTGCTCAAGTACACCATTATCCCTCTTTCTTAATTTCTCCTTGAGCTCTCAGGTTTTTTTCCTGGTTACATTTGGCTAGGAACATCATAACTAAAAAGTGTATTTTAGGGTATACCATCAGGCTTCAGCAACAAAGCTTGGTATCCATACATACCTAAATCTGATCACAGTATTTCCTAAATACCTTTCATTTTACTGAGAATGGATTCAGCAAGTGCTGAGTTTAGGGAATGGTTCCCTAATACTGTAGACTCATAGAAGCAAGGCTTGTAATGTGATATATCTGATACAGAAAAGAAGCAACTTATTTCAACAATTGCTCACAGTTACAGATTGCTCTCTAGCACACTAAAGTGGTATCGTTCTATATAACTTCAGGATTTCCATTGTAATATGTGCATTACAGTCACAACTTATATGCTGAGTTTTTACTCCACAATGACATCTGCAGGATGATCACTATCATCCCACCTCACCCACATATTAAGATACCAAGGAAAAGTAGCTTAGTAAAATTATATTGGTAGCTTGAAAGCAAAACAGAGATCTCAGTGTGTTTGAAGGATAAACATTACTGAAAATAGCTTATTTTAACTAGATTTTCCACATGACTGCTCTGTAATTCAGTGGACAGCTTCAGCACGTTTTTTAGAAAGATAAATTCAGGTTATCAGATTTTGTTCACAATAACTTAAAATATATTATCCAATGTTGTGATTTCCCTTGTTTAACAACTTTTGGGAAACCAGCAGTATGTCCCAACATCTAATTTCAAATGGAATGCATTGGATCTATAAAATGTTACATGTAATTTCTGCTACAAAATAAATGTGCATAGATATGAGCTCGCACCCAAAGGCAGCAAATTGTGTCACCTCAGCAAAGATGATGCAGATTAACACTCTCTCAAAAGGTCAAAGAACCCAGAAAGCATAAGGTGGAAGGTGAGGTTGTCAATCTTTTACAGCTCCATACTCTACATCAGCCTTTCCCAACTGGTGTGCCTCCAGATGTTGTTGGACCACAACTCCCATCAGCCACAGTCATTGGCAATGCTGGCTGAGGCTGATGGGAGTTGTGGTCCAACAACATCTGGAGGCATACTGGTTGGGAAAGGCTGCTCTACATAGATCCTCAACCATGATGAGGTGTGAATTTCATCGCTGTTGGAATGACAGGGGGAGCACGGGGGGGGGACCCATCCATGCACATTAAGGTGCTAGGGGATTAAAGCAACTACACAAAATCCTGCTTAGTGTAATTAGTTATGCCTATGGATCCTCCATGGCACAGAGTGGTAAGCGGCGGTAATGCAGCCGAAGCTCTGCTCACGGCCGGAGTTCGATTCCAACGAAAGGAGGAAGTCGAATCTCCGGAAAAAGGGGTTGAGGTCCACTCAGTCTTCCATCCATCCGTGGTTGGTAAAATGAGTACCCGGCATATGCTGGAGATAAAGAAAGGCCGGGGAAGGAACTGGCAATCCCACCCCATATATACGGTCTGCCTAGTAAACATCGCAAGACATCACCCTAAGAGTTGGAAACGACTCACACTACAAGTGCGGGGACACCTTTACCTTTTTATGGATGCTTAGCCTAGAATCTGTTCTGGCCATTTTGTATGAGAAAGGAGGGTAGAGGATAAAAAACAATATTTTGTCTATTTTCATAATATACCACCTCCTTAATATCACCACGAACGATATCAGGGGTCAATAGTACCACACTGTCAGAAGGCAGAGCTGGGGTCCCAATCCCGGGGAGCTGGATCCCGGAGAGTTGGGAGAAGAGTATTCGGATGGATGGCAGAGGGAAGGGGGAGGAACTTCCCCCCTTTGGAGCGAAGACGAAACAGAGGAACTGCCAGTGATAAGGTCGCTTAGCAACGGGGAGCCTGAGCCCTCCCTGGACATTCTCACGCCTCCCCCTCTTTCAGGCTCAGAGCAAGAGGGGGAAGAGGGAGGGCTGCTCACAGCCGAAAAGCGGGGAGGCAGTTTACCATCAGCCCCTCCCCTATCCCCCATCCTGGAATCGGAAACTTCAGAAGAGGAGGGGGTGATGCTTCCCCCCTCACCGCGCACACGCAGACAGCTGAAAAGACAGGAGAGAAGGGGGGAAGGCGGGCAGTACCTGAGGGGCAGTTAAGGAGGAGCGAAAGATTGCGCGCCCGTTTGGCCCCTTCTTAAAGAACAGGCGGGAAGAAGTCCCTTGCTCTGTCAACTTTCTCCCAATGCCGCAGGACCTGTATCCCTGTATTGCTTCATGAGAAAACGCAGTCTTTATTTGGACATTACCCTAATAAAACACGAATTAACTACAACCGCTGGTCTGGTTCCCGAGTCACATCCTGGGCCTGACAGCTTGACAGAGCCACCTAAATCACCCTCAACGCTCTCTTCACTTGACTGGGACAAGATGTCAAAGGGAGCAGCGGGGGGGACAAACCCCACTTCTGAGACGGAAGAAGTGAAACTCTTGAGGACTAAGGTAGCTGATTTGCAGACGGATGTTCAAGCCCTGCTAGCAGCAGTCAAGGCGCTGAAGACGGATAATCAAACCTTGAAGGCCACGATAGACCAGATGCGAACAGCCCAGCTGCCGTAGTAAAGGTTCCCATTGGATTGCCCCCAAAATACGCGGGACAAAGTGATCAGTTGGCAACTTTCGTGGCTCAATGTGAGTTATATCTGGATGTCAGGCACACGGAATTTCCAGACGATGGGGCTAAAGTGGCCTTCGTGATTAGCCTCCTGGAGGGAGAAACTGCAAAATGGGTGACTCCGTATCTCGTGAGAAAGGATACTGTCTTAAGAAGGTACAGAGGATTTATACAGGAGATGACCAAGATGTTCCAAGACCCGCAAAGAGCTGAAACAGTAGCGCGGCAACTAGGCGCTCTGAAGCAAGCTAAAGGGACTGTTTCCGAGTACACTAACGCTTTTAAAATTCTGTCCCAGGAAACTGGTTACAATGACGCCACCCTGATGTTTATGTACCAGAGTGGATTAAATGCTGAAATCCTGGATGAGTTGGCCAGGACCTCCCCCCCCCGCTGACCTACCAGGGCTCATCCAGCTATGCCTACAGATAGATCACCGGATGGAAGGAAGGTGCCTGGAAAGGAAGCAGGAGGTCCCGAGATACTCAGCCTCGGCATCCCGCAGCAAGACCCTTCCCTCTGCAGGGATGGCAGGTAATGCAACTGAGGGACAGGGAGAGGCTAGGCCAAGACTGTCGGAAGAAGAAAAGGAAAGACGCCGTCGGGAACGTTTATGCTTTTATTGTTCAAAGCCGGGCCACGTGGCCAGAGACTGTGGACTGAAAGGGGGGAAAGCTGAGCCGTCGGGAAACTAGAACACCCAGTCCACGTGCAGGCCGGTGGACTGGGGGCAGCGTTGTATAAAGGCCCCCCAACGATCCAACCTCCCTCAAAGGGGTGTTGGTCTTGCCTATTTGGATTACAACTTCCAGAGGAGTGGTGTTTAATTCCACTGCCTTAATTGACAGTGGAGCCTCCACAAATTTTATTGATGCAAAGTTAGTCAAGCGTCATGGAATTTCCTGGTGGAAACTGGACGCTCCCCTAGCTGTGGAGACTATCGATGGGAGACCCCTGAAGTCAGGAGGGGTGACACAAGCCACGGAGGAAGTGAAACTTCAAATCCCTGGGCACGAAGAGTTCATTTCGCTATACGTGTCAGATCTCTCGAACTTTGAGGTGATTCTGGGAATGCCCTGGCTAGCAAAGCATGAACCCAAAATAAGTTGGAAGGAGGCGGTGGTGTGGTTCACCTCACAGTATTGCCAGGAGAACTGTCAACCTGAAGGAATCAAGAACACCTTAGCGGGGGCAGTGCAAGAGATCGAGCAAGTGACCCTGCCGCCAAAGTATGAAGAATTCAAAGATGTATTTGATGAAAAAGAGGCAGAGACTTTACCCCCCCCACCGCCCTTACGACTGTGCGATTGATGTAGTGCCAGGAGCCAGCATCCCATCAGGGAGAATCTACTCTCTCACAGAGAATGAGAGGGAGGCCCTGAAGGAATTCCTGGATAAAAACCTGAGGCGAGGATTCATACGCCCCTCACAATCCCCTGCTGGAGCGCCACTATTGTTTGTGAAAAAGAAGGGGGGGAACTCAGACCCTGTAACAACTATCGCGCATTGAACCAGATCACCATCCCCAACAGCTACCCGCTGCCCCTGATCTCAGAGTTGCTGGACCGACTGCGCTCTGCAAAAATCTTCACGAAGTTGGATTTGAGAGGAGCGTACAATCTGATCAGAATGAAGGAGGGAGATGAATGGAAAACAGGATTCTTGACCGCTTACGGACAGTATGAATACCTGGTCATGCCGTTCGGGCTTTGTGGAAGTCCAGGAATTTTTCAAAAATTCATGAACGACGTGTTTAGAGACTTGTTGGACACGTATGTAATCTGTTACTTAGATGATATCCTGGTGTTCTCAAAGAACCAGGAAGACCATGACCAGCATGTGAAGACGGTGTTGAAGAGACTGAGAGAAAATCACCTGTATACTAAATTAGAGAAATGTGGATTTGACCTCAAGTCTCTAGACTTCCTTGGATATCGAATCTCAGCGGAAGGCGTGGAGATGGACCCAGGGAAAGTAAGCTGCATATTGGACTGGGGCCAACCTGTCACCAAAAAGGATGTACAACGGTTTTTGGGGTTTGCCAATTATTACAGAAAGTTCATTCCAGGGTTTTCCAAATTAACAGCTCCTCTGACTGACTGTTTAAGGGGGAAGAAGAAGTTTCAATGGACAGAGAACGCCACCGAGGCCTTTGAGGAGCTGAAGAGAAGGTTTGCTACTGAGCCCATTCTGCGCTTTGCTGATCCGAACCGCCCTTTCGTAGTGGAAGCAGATGCTTCAGATTTTGCCATCGGGGGGGTCCTGCTACAATTAGACCAAGAAGGGAAGGAGCTGCACCCCTGTGCGTACTTCTCTCGGAAGTTAAAGCCTGCAGAGAAGAACTACACAGTTTGGGAGAAGGAGCTGCTGGCCATCAAGGACTCTTTTGAAAACTGGAGACAATACCTAGAGGGGGCCTCTCATCGAATTGAAGTGCGCTCCAACCACAAGAATCTTGAAAGCCTCCAAACAGCCAGAAAGCTGAACCAGAGACAGATAAGATGGTCCCAGTTCTTCACTAGGTTTAACTTCCAGATTACTTACCATGCCCAAGCCAAAAACCAGAGAGCGGATGCCTTATCCAGACAGCCACAATACAAAGAAAGTGAATCCGAGGACCTGCCTCAGTACGTAATCCCGCCAGAGAAATTAACGTTGGGAGTATACCAGCCTTCATGGGAAGAGGAACTCAAAAAGGCACAACAAGAAGATGCAGACATGCTAAAATATCAGCAGGAGACGGGACAAGGTCAAGACTCAGAAGTAACCTTTCACTGGAGAAATGGACTGTTATGGTTCAAAACCGCCAGATACGTGCCAGAAGGGGAATTAAGGCTCAGAATCCTACGCCAGTGTCATGATTCCATCATAGCGGGACACTTTGGGATTTACAAGACCATTCAGAACGTGGCCAAGGACTTCTGGTGGCCTAAAATGCGTCGGGATATTGAGTTATGTAAAGTCCTGCTCTGTCTGTCTGCGGACAAAAACACAAACAGGGACACCAGCAGGACTGTTACAACCGTTGCCTGTCCCACACGAACCCTGGAAGGACCTCTCCATGGATTTTATAACTGATCTACCCAAGTCCCAAGGAATGACAGCCATCTTAGTAGTGGTGGATCTACTTACCAAAATGGCACACTTTCTTCCTTGTGCAGGGGCCTTAGAGGCTAAAGAAACGGCCAAGTTATTCATAAAAGAAGTCTACCGGCTGCATGGATTGCCAAACAGCATAGTCTCAGACCGAGGAACTCAGTTCACAGCCAAATTTTGGAGAGCAATGTGGAAACAGTTGCAGACGGAATTAAAACTCTCCTCCGCCCATCACCCCCAGACAGATGGGCAGACGGAATGCTTGAACGCCGTTTTGGAAAGATATTTACGAAGTTATGTGTCCTATCAACAGACTGACTGGGTATCATATTTGCATTTTGCAGAGTTCGCCTACAACAATTCTCTGCACTCCAGCACTCAACAAACCTCGTTCTTCGCTAATTATGGATTCCATCCTAAAGTCTTTCCAAGCAGCTCAGAAGGAATGCTGGTACCGGCAGCTGAGAACTTCCTTAAGGAATTGCAAGCGGCGCAACAGACACTGAAACAGCAGTTAAACGAAGCCAAAACGGAGTACAAGCGAGTTGCTGACCTGCACAGGAAGGAGGGCCCCCCCCTTCAACCGGGAGACCAGGTATGGCTGTCCACCCGCTTCCTCCAGATGCCGGGCAAATGTAGAAAATTACAAGACAAGAGGGTGGGTCCTTTCGAACTAGAAACTCAAATTAATCCCGTGGCGTACCGACTGAAGCTGCCTGACACGTTTAAAATACATCCTGTGTTCCATCGATCCCTCTTAACGAAAGCCGCCCCTCCCAGTGAGTTACGGCCGGAGGAACCTCCCGGAGCTCCACTCCTGGTAAATGAGCAGCTTGAGTTTGAAGTTGAGGAGATCTTAGATTCCAGGATCAGACGCCACAAGCTGCAGTACTTGATTCACTGGAAAGGCTATGGGGTGGCTGACAGATCATGGGAAGATGCAGCTGATGTGCATGCTCCAGAATTGGTAAAACTTTTCCATCAACGTTTTCCCCACCGTCCCAAGCCAGACAAGGGGAGGGGGGCACAGCCTGGGAGGGGGAATGGTGTCGGAAGGCAGAGCTGGGGTCCCAATCCCGGGGAGCTGGATCCCGGAGAGTTGGGAGAAGAGTATTCGGATGGATGGCAGAGGGAAGGGGGAGGAACTTCCCCCCTTTGGAGCGAAGACGAAACAGAGGAACTGCCAGTGATAAGGTCGCTTAGCAACGGGGAGCCTGAGCCCTCCCTGGACATTCTCACGCCTCCCCCTCTTTCAGGCTCAGAGCAAGAGGGGGAAGAGGGAGGGCTGCTCACAGCCGAAAAGCGGGGAGGCAGTTTACCATCAGCCCCTCCCCTATCCCCCATCCTGGAATCGGAAACTTCAGAAGAGAAGGGGGTGATGCTTCCCCCCTCACCGCGCACACGCAGACAGCTGAAAAGACAGGAGAGAAGGGGGGAAGGCGGGCAGTACCTGAGGGGCAGTTAAGGAGGAGCGAAAGATTGCGCGCCCGTTTGGCCCCTTCTTAAAGAACAGGCGGGAAGAAGTCCCTTGCTCTGTCAACTTTCTCCCAATGCCACAGGACCTGTATCCCTGTATTGCTTCATGAGAAAACGCAGTCTTTGTTTGGACATTACCCTAATAAAACACGAATTAACTACAACCGCTGGTCTGGTTCCTGAGTCACATCCTGGGCCTGACACACACAGGTTTACAAAATTTCTCTACCAACATGAAGCGCTTAAACATTTTTCCACAGAAAGACCTTTCCTTGTGACCTAGCAAATATGTGGAAGGAGCTTGATGGAATATATGACTTTGATATGCTCAGGCGAGGAGCACACAAATAAGGCTGTGGCAAAAGAGGCCACACACATGAGAAATTGCCCACCAAAAAAGAGCACTAATGAGCTTCTACACTAGCAGTAACTGTGGACGTTTAATTGATTATTTTTACTTATCCACAGAACGGGTAAATCTGGATCAATCACAGCAGCTCCAGAAGTAATAATAATAAACTTGAATTAGAAAAGAAAAGAAGAGGGTAAGAGAGGCAAGCTATGTAAAAGAAAGAAGTGAATGTAAAGGTGAAGGAAGGAGGGATGAAGGAAATTGGAAGCATGGGAGTGGGCACAGGGACAGGGCACAAATTAAGTGTGAAAGAGGAGAAGAAATGACAGGAGAAGACTAAAATGATTTGAGATACAGACAGAAGGGAAAATATAAAATGTCTTCTCAGCTTTAAGCCTCTGGTTCAAGAAACTCTGTGTGAACTTAAGTTGAAGAAACCTGAACTATGGAACTCCCAGCCATAAGGAAATTGCCATAAAAAGAATTTAACTATTTCCAGAGTGGGATCAGATATCAATAGAAAATGATGTGAACTCATTATGCCAACCCCCACCTCCATTTTGTCACTGGCTCTGCCCTTACAACACTGTATTGTGACTGGTGGGCCCCAGTCATTTTTAGCTCTCTCAAGTAGGCCATGGGGGTGGATAGTTTGAGAACCTGTTATAAAGTATACAGTGGCAGAAAGGATTTTTTTCACAGAGCTTTGTGCTTCCTTTAAGGGAGTTAAGGTTTCAGAAAATTACCATTACATTACCCACTTTATGCAAATATGCACAACCTATTACTACACAACATATGCAGTGTTCCAAATCTTTGAATATATATAAAAAATCAAGTCTCAGATTATCATCCAAAGCCATTTTTTACAATGGATGTGAGGACCTGAACATACAGAAATACTACAACGTTTTGTGTACTTTGTAAGTGTACCACGTAGAGTCGCCAGGTCTCTGGATTTTTGGGGTGCTCTCCAGGTCTCTGTGTGAGTTACCTTAATCTTCAGACTCTCTGCTTTCATTTTTTTAAAAAAAATATAAGTTCCTAGGTGGTCTGGTTCAAGAGATGTACATCAATTGTCAGCCCCCCCAACTTCTGTTAAATGAGCTCATAGCTGGCTGCTCTAACCCCACCCTTTCAGGTTTGTAGCCAATAAGTGAAGTCAGGGTTGTGATTGACAAGGGATTTGTTGACCTCCAGGAAATAGATAGACCCCACCTGCAAGGCCAGAAAACTTGTTTTTTCCTGCTTATCTGAAAATCTCATAAATTGAGTATATCGCTTTCAGCAGTAGTAAAAGTCTTTTTCGCTCTTGTGTGGAGGAGTCAAACAAGTTTAAATTTTCCTGGGCTGTTGAAGAGGGCAGTGTTTTGAAAACCTTCCCAATATGAAACTTTAATCCAATACTCACTTTTCTGGGAGTAAAGCTGCAATGCTAATCCCACATACCCGGAGTAAACCCCACTGAATTAAATACGACTTACTTTGGAGTAGACATGGTTGGAATTGTGATTGGTCTTAGCTAGGTAACACAGCTTTTATTATGTAGGAAACTAATACCATTCTTAAATGTTCTGCAATGACCAAATGGTTTTGACAATAAACTATTATCTGGGGTGTATATATTTTTAAATCTCTCTTTCTCTCTTTCTCTTTTTCTCTCACTCTGTGTGTGTGTGTGTGTGTGCGCGCACGCACGTGTGTGTGCACATGGAGTCTTCCCAACAACCCTGTGAGGTAGGGTTGGTGATTGGAAACCAAAGCAGCTCACAATAAGAAATAAATTCCTTTAAAATCCAATAACCATAAAAACAAGTATAAACAGTTGCAAAACAGCTTAAAGTGGCATGATTCTGAATTTTGGGTTGGGTGAATGAAGTTCCTTATTACTTGAGGCTGCAATTCTGTGCATGCTTCCCTGTTTGAGCAAGCCCCATTGAATACATTGGGACTTGCTTCTGAGTAAACAAGCAGGACTGCACTATAAATACCTTTATAGGCTGTGTAAATAATAAACATCTTTGACAGTCATGCTTATATAAATATTTCTTCATACTATGTCCCAAGAAGCATCTGATTTTACACTATGGTTGTACATTATTACTTCCTCTACATTTTAAGTGTGCCCTTCTTCCTTGGGGTGGTCATGGTTCCCCTCTGTTGTTTTCATCCTGAGGGACAAATTAGGCTGAGAGATGGTGAGTAGCCCATGGTCACCCACTAAACTTAATAGCTCATTTCCATTTTAAAAAATTAATTAAAACAATTTACATGCAGGCATAAGTAAATCCACACAATACATTTAAAGCACATGCAAGTCGTATTTAAAGCTCATGACTTTCCTAAAGAATTCTGGAAAGTGTAGCTTCCCCCTCACAGTTATAGTTCCCACCACCCTTAACAAACTATAGTTTCCAGGATTCTGTGATTCATGTGCTTCAAATGTGTGTTGAATGTACTTTAAATGAATGGTGTGGATGTGCCCTAGGTATGATGTGCATTCATTAGTGAATTGAAAAGAACAATTTTAAAAGATACTTTTTTTAAACAGGGGAAGGGCTGTAGCTCAGGGGTAGGGCATATGCTTTGTATGAAAAGGTCCAAAATTCAATTTCTGGAAAAGACTATTTCCTGTAATACTGGACAGCCAATGTTAGTCCATGTCATCAGTACTGAGCTAGATGGTACCAAATGGCCTGAGTTGGTATAAGGTAGATTCCTTTTTTCCTAAAAGTGGAAAGAGATCCAAGGGCCACAGTGACTTTAAAATTTATTTATGTATTTTATTTACAGCATCTATATACCGCTTCATTGTAAAAAAAATCTCAAAGCGGTTTACAGAAGGAATTAAAACAATACAAACAATACAATTATTGGCAACTACAGGTATTTAAAACATTAAAAATAATAAAACCAACAATGAGTTAAAAACATAAAAAAACACAAAAGCTCATGGCTGGGTAGGCTTGTCTCAACAAAAATGTTTTTAGCAGGTGCTGAAAAGAATACAATGAAGGCATTTGCCTAAAGTCAATACGCAGGGAGTTCCAAAATGTAGGTACTGCCACACTAAAGGACTGGATTTTTTTACAAGAACAGAGTAAGTACTATGTGGCACCCATAATATGGAAAGAACACCTTGAACTTGGCCTGGTAGCAAATCAGCAATCAGTGCGGATTTCAGAGCAGAGGTATTATGCGCTGATAGGGCCTCACTCATGTTAGAAATTGTGCCACAACATTCTGTACTAACTGCAGCCCCTGAATCAGGTTGTGCTGGAAGGGGATTTCTGTGACCTTGGCTGACTGGCTGTCAGGAGTTTTTTAGTTTGGGTTTTTGGTTAGAAATCCTGACTGGTTGTGGGATGTTGAGATTCTACCTTACTCATGTGAATCTTGTTGTGGTTCATATGGTATTGCATTTAGGAAATCATCACTGTCTTTTTGTTTTTGTTTTTCGATATGCATTTCATTTACCTCTGACTTCACTCTCTTTCATCCCTAGAAGCAACAACAGTGGTTTCATGCGCTCAGCTCAACCCCCTTAAACCCACTGATGATGCACCTTGTTTGTTACATGTTTATTTTTTGCGCAATAGTGGTAAAAGAGAATTCACATACTGGGAAGCATGGCTGCAATTGTTTTTTCCCAAGCTGCTGCCTATGAAGGTAGACCAAACCATGTGTGTTTTCTCTCTGTCAATTATTACTCACTGGAATTGGGCTGGCTACCAAAGTGAGTTTATAGCAGCCCAAAGGGTAGACAGAAAAGTATAGAGAATCTTCTTAACTCTTACTCACTTCTCAAACCTCTTTCTGAAGTGAAGGGTCAAATCTGTAAAGATGTTTGGAGCAGCCATGTTAAAAGGCAGACAGGGCATTCCAGGCAGGGGGTTGCCAACCCTGCTTGGATATGGATATCTTTGCAGAGGATCTCTAGTCAAGCTTTACCAACAGCACAATCCAAACTATATCTACTCAGAAGTAAGTCCTATTGAGTTCTATGGGGCTTAGTCCCTTAGTAAGTGTGTTAAGAACTGCAGCCTTCAGGGGCATCCATCTTTACTCCTGAGGGCTCCCATCTAACATCTCCACAACACTAGGCTTTCTTGCTACAATGATCTTCTGGTGATTGGCCTGGCTTGAGGGCACTTAAACTCTTCTTGCCAGAAGCAAGTAGGCTAGATTAAATGTTCCCTACTCAGACTCCATCCTTTAGCTAAAATTTCTATATTAATTTCCAATCAGAGAAAGGTTTTTGTTTGAATTGTATGCTCCAAGCAACTGCGGTTGATGCTTTTGTATCATGCTTAATGACATCACTAGGGCCAGCCCCTGAAATCTCAGGGTTTGGGATTCTTCTGATCTAGTAAAATGAATAATATGGATGTGAAGATAGATGACTATCTAGTTTTGCTCTTCCTAATAATCAATGTACGAAATGCTACTTGCTTTTCATCCTCTGTATTAAAGATCTAGTCACTTTCAGTCCATATCCCTAAGTTTGTAACAATAATGTACCTTGAGTACTACCTGAGTACATTCCCTTTTCCACCACAACAGGTCCTAAAACAGACTACACATTTGGACTCTGTTGATCAAGACAGTGCATATTCCAGCCAGTGTACAAGACCTTGACTACAACAGCAGCAGAAAGCAGAGCCTCCTTGCCTCCAGTAATCTTATTAAGTAAACACTAAGCCCATCTGTGCCATGAAGTAGTATGTGAGATCTGTAGTGTACCTGAGAGTTTACACCAGTTTATTTATGGACTATGAAGAGCACTGCGGTTCAAATAGATTATTTCTTTTTTGACTGTAGTATTTGTCTACAATATTCAATTCCCCCTCCCCACCCCTCTCAATAGCCTGCACATTTCCTTTCACCTACAGATATAGTATTTATTTATGGTGTAATTTGTTTGTGGGAGAGAGCATCTGTGGCAGAAATTTATTGTGAAGCATTTCTTTTAATAAAGGTAGTCCTAACAAAGACAGGAAAAGAATTCTTTAGCTAATTAACTAGCTGTCACTGTCAAGCTACTGAGAACATCTCCGCATGTACATCTTATGCACATACAAATCAGGAATCAAAAACCTTTCCACATTAAACATCTCAGAGTTTGCTTGTTATAAGCCACAAAAGCTGCTGAAGCGACCAAATCAGACTTTAATTAGAGTGTTAAGATACATGCTTACCTAGGTTTCTCGATTTCATTGATATCCTGCAATTCCACTAGACAACTCTATACTTCAATTAAATATGACTTAGAACTGACTTGCACACAACACTAATCCATGATTTAGCACTATGTGGACGAGTCTTAGCAAGCCTGCGTGAAGTGTGGGATTTGCATACTTCCTCTTTGCTCTCCTCCCTCTGCATAGCCAGGAAGAGGACTTCTGGAGAGTTACCTTCAGTTTCAAAGACTCCTGATTTATTGTTATGTGCAAACCAAGTATCCTGGTTTAAAACAAACAATGGTTAATTGCTAAACAAGCCAATTTTAAACCATGGGTTATAAAGTTAGCTTGTTTAGCAACCAACCATTGTATCTTTTAAGTCGGGATTCCTGGTTTGCACATAACACTATGCCAAGATTCTCTGAAACCGAAAGTAAGCTTGCAGGGCTGGTGCTAAAGGGCAGCCAGTCAGGCCCTGGCCGAAGGCCCCTGAGGGGCCCCTCTATAGGGTGGGGAAGGAGTAGCGCTCCTCTTCAGTGATCCATGGCAAGGCAGCTGCCACAGATTGCAGGAAGGGAGCTTTCAAGCCGCCTGCTTGTTCGCTGGCTTCACTTACCTGTCTGTCCTGTCTTTTGCGGCTATGCAGGGCTGCGCATGCAGGGCTGCCATTAACCAAGATGGTGGCTGAGGTTTCCCTAAGGTGCTGATGCCCCTGCTGCCATCTTGGTTGATGGCAGGGATGTGTGCGCGTAGCATGCATGCGTGCCATCAACCAAGACAGTAGCCGAGGCTTCATCCCCTTAGGGGAACCTTGGCTGCCATCTTGGTTAATGGCAGCTCAGCACGCACAGCTGCAACAGAAGGAGAGGCAGGTAGGTGGGGTGCGTGTGCGTGCAAGCCAGGGCCTGGGGCAAGCTGGTGCTCAGGGGCCCTGGCATGCCTGGCACCGGCCCTATAAGCTTGGCAAAAGACCTCCTCCTGACCATGTGGGAGAAGGAGAGGGGAGTGACAATTTGTGAGTCCAACACTTTGCTTAGGTTTGCTAAGGCTCATTCACATAGCACTAAACCACCGTTGTGCATTACACAGTGGCTAATTTATTATATACCAATGGTCTTCTGGCTTATCATGTTAGATAGATGTTACCAATTTATCTATGTATAAATGATTTACAATATTTTACCCTGCCTCTTAACCAAAAAGATTCACAAGATGTCTTGTAACATATAATACAATAATCTACCATTAAAACTACAATAAATAGAGCAGTAAGTAGCAAATGTCAAATAAAGTAAGGTAAAGAGCAGTATCTAATTATATTAAAAGCAGAAAAATCAGAATCAAAGTTCTTTGTTTATAGAAAATAAAATCCAAGAGAGGGCCTGACAGAAAGACGGGTAGAATGCTCAACAGGTAATATTGCCATGACTTTTTGTAGTTTGATGTAGAAGATCTTTTTGTGGGCAGCTAAAACTACAAAGTCATAAATCCAAATGTCAATACTCAGTGGTTTTGGATTCCCAGTTTTGCAAGAAAATGCATGTGATGAAAAGTATGGCTTTGGTGGACCATTCCCTTATTAAGTCCCATTTATTGTGTATATGGCCCATTAGGTACATCCTCGGTTATGAGCAACTTATCTAGGGTTATGTTAATTCTGGGTTTAACTTCTGCCCAGAAGGAAGCTATGGCCATCTGACATTTCCATAACAGGTGTGTGAGATTGGCTTTGGAGGAAAGGTGGGATACAACTGTAATAAAAATAAATAAATAATAATATTATCGCCATATTGCCAGGGGAGAGGGGGCCTGAGACTGAGAGAACAATACTGTTACTTAAGCCATTTAGTGTGTTCCCAACTGACGTGAGCTTTGAACTGGGATCTTCCTCACAGGTCATTCCTGACACTCTTAGCTCTCATAGAATCAAACTGCATGTCAGCTTCACATATCCTAGATATAGGCCTGTGACTAGAATATCTGAACTGAGGAAAAAAGACAATAGGGAACGTGATCACACTCATCCAAGGTACTGGAAGAGGAGACTGTCCAAGATAGCCTTGCCCAACCTGGTTCTCTAGATGTTGTTGGACTCTAATTCCCATCAGCCTCAGCCAGCATGGCCAATGGTCAGAGATGAAGGGTACAACAATATCTAGAAGGCACCTGATTGGTGCAAGGGATGGGGGGGGTTGTACTTAAGTTTAAAATTGAATTAGAAGATTTTTCAGATAGAAACCTTTTTATTTTATTTTTAAGAAGAAAAATATGTTTGTTATAGTTCAAATTAAGTATTAAACATTCTGAAACGTTACATTTTCTGAATGGAAAAATTCTACTCATTTAACTGTTCTACATTTTAAAAAATGGGAAGTGAGTCAAGAAACTGCAAAAAAAAAAAAGCTGTGGCCTTTTCCTGCCTGTCTTTAGCTGCAAGTAGAGTTATCTCTTTAAAAAATGTTTTACATATTGCCTAAATAAGTATTTTACATTTTTGATGGAAAAGGCGACATTTTTTTAAAAAAGATTTTTAATAAACATTTGGACAAAAAATAATAGAAATAAAAATTATGTGCAATACCAATGCTGCAGTAAAACCATCTGCTAAGTCAGCTGCTGAGCAGATGGCCAGCTTTTTCTAGCCATCACAAGTAACTGAAATATATATATGTAAAAGGTATTAATTGCTTGTACTATTTTACAGCAGTACGTTTTATTACTTATGGACCAAAAAGCTGTGTATCGTGGAAAGCTGATATGTGATATATAATTCAGTAAAAAATGACTAGTACTCGTCTTTTGAGATGGGTCCTCTAAACAGAAATTAAACAAGTTTATATCAATACAGAGAATAGGAAACCTGTAGTCCATAATTGAAATCAGCCCTCCAACCTCTCTAGCTGGCTCTTGTGACTTTCCCTAAGCCATGTCCCTTTCCCCAGTCTAAACCCCCAGGCTGCACCCATTCCCAGGCCACACCCTCTCACGAGCCCTGATATGTGCCTCCCTCAAGTGCTTTTGCCTGGCTTGCATGTGTCTTGAACTGTGATAACATTTCTTGCTTGCCTGGAGGTAGAATGCATAGAAACCTTTGCATGACTGGAATGTAGCCTCCTATGCAAAGGTACGAATCACATCTGTTGGTCTCCCCACATCTGGCTCCAGCTTCACTCACCACTGGCATGCAACCCCCGGAAGGTTGTTCATGGAGGAAATGTGACCTAAAAAGGGAACCCTATCACTTAACTATACTAGGGATGGGATCTATTAGCTGGTGTCACTTCAAAAGCATTCTGTCAACCTCACAGGCAGCATTGATTCAAGGTCGTTCTTTGTTCACTATCCACTGCTTTTCCTCTCTCCCAAAACAGTGATATTAATATTGATTTTTCTTTCAAAATATTGGTATTTTGAAAGGAAATATCTAAATGAAAGAAAACATCAATATTTGGAAAGTATTGATATTTTGAAAAAAATCAATATTTTGAAAGAAAATACTGATAATTTGAAAGAAAATACTGATAAATGAAAGCATTTTCATCTCCTCTGATGTGACTGAGGCTAGCCACTTTTCAGACAGGCTGTTTTTCTTTTGGAAAGGTAAAGAGGAAAGAAGCTTTCAGTGCCCCCGCAACCCACCTTGGCAAGCCCAGAATCAACATGTGTGAGACTTTGCTTGCTTCCTCCAGCTTGGAGCTGCTAAAGCCTCTTATCTGTATGCCTGTCTAGATTTGGTTGTATCCTTTCATAAAATCATAGAAGCATAGAGTTGGAAGGGGTCTATAAAAAATGGAAATGGACTGCCTTCAAGTCAATTCCGACTTATGATGACCCTATGAATAGGGTTTTCGTGGTAAGTGGTATTCAGAGGTGGTTTATCATTGCCTTCGTCTAAGGCTGAGAGGCAGTGACTGGCCCACAGTCACCCAGTGAGCTTCATGGCTGTGTGGGGATTCGAACCCTGGTCTCCCAGGTCGTAGTCCAACACTCTAACCACTATGCCACACTGGCTCTCACTCAATGCAAAAATCCAAATTAAAGCATACCCAACAGGTTCCTGTCCAGCTGCCTCCTGAATGCCTCCAGTGTTGGAGAGCCTACCACCTCCCTAGGTAATTGGTTCCATTCTCGTACCGCTCTAACAGTCAGGAAGTTTTTCCTGATGTCCAGTCGAAATTTGGCTTCATGCACCTTGAGCCCATTATGCCAGTTCCTGCACTCTAGGACGATCAAGAAAAGATCCCGGCCCTCATCTGTGTGGCAACCTTTCAAGTCCTTGTAGAGTGTGATCATATCTCCCCTCAGTCTTCTCTTCTCAAGGTTAAACATGTCCAGTTCTTTCAGTCTCTCCTCACAGGGTTTTGTTTCTAGTCCCCTGATCATTCTTGTTGCCCTCCTCTGTTCAAGTTTGTCTGCATCCTTCTTAAAGTGCAGTGACCAGAACTAGACGCAGTACTCAAGATGAGGCCTAACCAGTGCCAAATAAAGGAAAACCAAAACTTCACGCAATTTGGAAACTATACTTCTGTTAATGCAGCCTAAAGTAGCATTTGTCTTTTTTGCAGCCGCATCAGGGAGAAATTCTGGGAGGTTGCAGATTTGACAGCTCAAGCACTTTAGACCATGAGAGTACATTTTGTTAGTCTGAATTTAGATTGAGAGTCAGGTTCTTGCTACCTACAATGGTAGTTTTTATGACTTCTCTATGCTGTCTGCTGAGTGTGTTTACTTTCAACATCTGAACCACGCACAGGTAAAAGTCAATGTAGCCATACAGTACTATTATTGCACAAAACCTGACTGAAGGAGCTGTATTCTAGTACCATTATTTATTTATTTATTTATTACATTTATATCCCGCCTTTCTTTTTCATGAAACTCAAGGCGGCTTACATATGGTTGTCTGGCGGTCTTCCATCCAGGCACTGACCAGACCTGACCCTGCTTAGCTTCAGCAGGGAGCTGGCCTTATGTGCCTTCAGACCATAGCCTGGGACCCTGGGAATTTATACCATAACGAAGTGTAGCACAAGCAGAAATTTCACTGACTCAAAGGCAAATCTTGTTTCTTCCCTTCAAAGTCTCATGGCTTTCTTTGTCAATGCCCTTAAGGTACAATAAGTTATATCCATAGCCAGATTCATATGGCTTCCATCAAATTTCCATTTCTTGTTCTCTGAATCTATATCTTGCTATTCAAAGTTATGTGAATTTTAGAGAAAGAAGAACTGAAAGACACATCTAACAAGGAAAACTGATAAAATCCAACTTAATTGTAACCCATCTTTACCATTTATTGAATCTGCACCTTTGGCCTTTGCCTCCCATTCTCATTTTGTTGCTGCTCCCTTGTTCTTTTAATTTTGGTGAAATCTGGACCTGCTAACAATGACAAGCAGTTATAGGACTAAATGGAAAATATCAATAGGGTGGTTCTCTTTGACTGCAATCAATACTGTCTCCACATGTCCAACAGTATTTATCACTGTTCCTTTATAGGATCTCCAGTGTTTAATTTTCAATAAGCTGTCCTTCATATTCGCAATGGAAATATGCATTCTTACATCATTCTTGTTCCCCAACGGTCCACTTACACTTCAGATATTCAAGAGTCCTTTAAATGCTCATGAGGTATATAAACTCTGCCTTGCATCACATGAGCCTGAAAATATATTCCTCAGCACCTGTAATGCTAAAACATCTAAGGGCTTATCTACGGCACAGACACAAGCGTTAAATAGTCATTCCCTATTCCCACTGAACTGCAGTCATGTAAGAAACAGAGTATTCTCAAAGTGATATGGGTTTTCCAGAAAATTTTGAATTGGAAATGTTTCCTCTGCAAATTAGGGTCATTTGAATCAGAACATTTTCTGATGCCCTAGAGCAGCCTTTCCCAACCAGTGTGCCTCCAGATGTTGTTGGACCACAACTCCCATCTTTCCTGACCATTGGCAATGCTGGCTGAGGCTGATGGGAGTTGTGGTCCAACAACATCTGGAGGCACACTGGTTGGGAAAGGCTGCCCTAGAGAGTAATCTAATTTAGCATGCTTATTTTACTTATATTTACTAAAGCTAAAATCTTTGAAACTGCCATGCTTATCTAATATTGTATACGCAATTGGTATTCATTCATAGTTACTAATTAACTTATGAATCAGAAAGTTTTCCACAGAAAAATTAAGCACTGGAAAATTTTCCACCCCAAATCACATCACTGCTTCACTGGCACCAATTCCCTTTATTCTTGCAAGAAGATGGACAGATAAACTGGTATAACACTTATACAAGTGTGTAGTGTACATGTGCCCTAATGGGACATTCTCCTAAACAGAAATGGCATCATTTTGTAAGCAGCACAAGCAACCTTGGAGAGGTACCAAGCACACAGCATATTTGTAAAAGAAGCAATTTCTATCCAAGCACACAAAAGCATCAAAGGGATTCTAACTTTAAACTACAGAGTACAAGGGTCACAGGTATGCAAGTTAAGTTACACATTAAGTGTGCACAAGTATCCACATACAGGAAATATTCAGGAGAAAGTGATTACTTGGCATAAAACTGTAGTGTCCAAATATACAAAGCAAAACCTTATAATCCAGTTTATAATCCACAGCCAAAAAAGAAATCAATCAATCAATCAATCAATCTATCTATCTATCTATCTATCTATCTATCTATCTATCTATCTATCTATCTATCTATCTATCTATCTATCTATCTATCTATCTATCTATCTATCTATCTATCTAATAAGAACATAAGAAGAGCCTGCTGGATCAGGCCAGTGGCCCATCTAGTCCAGCATCCTGTTCTCACAGTGGCCAACCAGGTGCCTGGGGGAAGCCCGCAAGCAGGACCCGAGTGCAAGAACACTCTCCCCTCCTGAGGCTTCCGGTAACTGGTTTTCAGAAGCATGCTGCCTCTGACTAGGGTGGCAGAGCACAGCCATCATGGCTAATAGCCATTGATAGCCCTGTCCTCCATGAATTTGTCTAATCTTCTTTTAAAGCCATCCAAGCTTGTGGCCATTACTGCGTCTTGTGGGAGCAAATTCCATAGTTTAACTATGTGCTGAGTAAAGAAGTACTTCCTTTTGTCTGTCCTGAATCTTCCAACATTCAGCTTCCTTGAACGTCCACGAGTTCTAGTATTATCTGTCTGTCTGTCTATCTATCTATCTCCTGCCCTTCCTCCCAGAAGGAGCCCAGGGTGGCTGATATTCATCAGTTATTCAAACTGTAGTAGTACTTGGACCACATACTCACTTCTTTTCTGTGAGGTCTAAGCCACTGTTGTCTATTCCATCTACTTTTACATTCTTCTGTCCACAGATATTTCCATAACTATCATATCCTGAAACCAGTCTTGCAGCTGCTCCAGTAGCTATTGAAAAGCCACAAATAAGACCCTGGGAAGAAATAAGATGAGAATGGAAACTTTCAATGGCAGACTGTATTAAAAATACCATTCTTTTTAACAACATCCTTCCAATATGTCCCTCTCAGAGATGTATAAAATAGAGATTACTCTTCCACTTTCATCTTCTTTCAGATTTTGAGGGAAAACTCAGATTGCCCAAAAGAACACTGTAGCATCATACATAGTATGAATACATATCAGTTACATAAAATCTGTGAAATTAACATTGTTTCTTTAGTACTAAAAAAAAAGAGCCTGATGCAGGAGAAATCGAGATACAATGAGTGCATCTTGGTCTGAGTAGTCACAAACTCCTTAGAATAGGTTTGCGATCTGGATGAGTTTTTAGATCTGGGCTGTTTTCAGAAGTGGTGGTGGCCAGAAGTACATTTGTTAAGTTACTTCTAATACACTGGCTGTGATTCTTCCTCTTGAATAAGCATCTGGCGGTAGTGACATTCTTGTCCTAGTGACTTCCAAATTGCACCACTGTCACACTAAATGGGGCTGACCCCCTGGAGATACTTCAGAAACTGTAGCTACTATAGAATTCAACTGCCAGTCTTTTGACATGTACAAGGTACAACAATCATGTTACACTGACACTGAGTAAACTGCACTTGCTGTCATTAGCTTCTTGGCCCAATTCAAAGCGCTGGTGATCATTCTTAAACACGTAAATACCATATATCACTTGAGTACCACCACCTCACTACTGGAAAGGCTCTGCTCCATAAGTTTTCCATTAGGGATGGAAAAATTAAGAGTGCTCAAGGGAAGTTCCTCTGTGATTACACCAGGACCACAGAAAAGTCTCAGTTGGCAACATCCTTGTACAGCTTTTGTCACCAAGTAAATGCCTTTCCTCCACAGCTTTTAATATTCAAGTGTTAACTCTGGCATGATGACCAGGAGAGGGCTATTGTATTGCAACAGTGCTGGCAGTTGTGCTTATTGGTATGTGGTTTTTAACTTTATATTTTAACTAGGGGGGGCTCTGCCCCCCTGCTTGCTGTGCTCACCAACCCCCTGCATTTGCTCTGCTCAACATTCCTCCTTTGCACACACATACCATTTTTGCCTTCCCCTTCCCCCCTCCCTCCTATGCTGCATTCCCCCTTTGCACCCACCCCCATTTTTGTCTTCTCCCCATTCTCCCTTTCCTCATCCTCCCTCCTTTTCTCAACTCTTCCTTGCAACAGATCATTCCTATGTCCACAACAATTCTTCCTGGAGTAAGGAAAGGGGTGTCTGAGGACTACAACGGGGGGGCAGGCAGAAACTGGAACTATTTGATGCTATTTGGGGGAAGTAAATTTGGGCTGCTGAATCCTGTCTCTCTTCTTCCCTCTCAAACTGGTCACACCTGCCTTCCTCCACCAAGCTTAGCAGCTGTGACAGGGCAAGCTGGTCCAGGTCATGCACCCAGCTGCTGTGACTTGCCAGTGTGGCTGCTATTGTGCTTGGACTCCTATTCCACCATAGCTTCTCCTCTTTCCGCCCCCCCTCCACAGGTTGCCAGGCTTTCTCTCATCTCCTTCAGACCTTCTTCTGCGAGGAAGAGGGAGGCGGATGGCCAAGGTGGGAAGCACCGGAACAGTGCAGAGTAACCGGGGCAGCGCCTCAGCAACCGTCCTCCTCCCCCTCCACTTCCCTCTTTATTGCCTCCTGTCGCTGAGGCTGTCCGTGGAGGGGGCCAGCAACAGCAGAGCAGGGCAGTTGATAAGGAGCTATCTAGGGCTGTCCTGACTGTTCCTCCATGCCTTGCCTGGACCGCATCGCTCTCCCACTTTGCTTGCTCCCTCACCTCCTGCCCCTCTTGGTGGTGGCGGCGACAGGAGCAGCAGGCAAGGCAGGCAGCTGAAGTGTTCACGGTGCAGTTCACTCGTTTCAGTCGCCTGCCCACTCTGCTCGCCATGAACACTTCAGCTACCGCATGCCTGTGCAAAAGCACTTACAGCAAGCATGAGGCTTACAAAAATATACATTGTTAGTGATATGTACACTACTTTGAGCACTTAAGGAAAGGCAGGAAATAAACAAATTGTACTTAAACAAAGGGTTGAGGAAAGAAGAAAAAATGGTTGGTGCCAGCATGTTTTAAATTGGTGTTTAGATAAGTAGGTCACCATTCTACAGCAGGAATATGTTGGCAGAAGGGGAACTATTTATTATTGTTATTTATTAAATTTTTATCCCGCCCTTCCTCCCAGTAGGAGCCCAGGGCAGCAAACAAAACTAGTGCAATGTCTAATACTTAAAATACACTCATCTCAGAGATGTGCCGAAACCAATCAAGGTAGTATTTTACATGGCCACATACATATACCACACTGCTCCTGAAACGAATCTTCTGAAAAGGAGTCAAAAACCAATCCCTGAAAGAAAGACCTGCACTGATTCCCCTTTGGAGCTGTGTCACTTACCATGCCAATGCAAAAAAGAATGAACAGCAACAGCCATGGGATATCTGTGCAGCTGCGATCCTCCAGAGGCTTCCACTCTCGCTTGGAACTCTGGTATTTTGGGATGGGACAAGGAGAGAAAGGGGAGGAGAAAAAGACAATGGTTATGCAAGACTAGTCACAGTAAGACTGTTCTGCACAAAACAAAAAAATGAAATAATATTCTGAGACAATGGAAATATCGCTGCTTCTTCTGTTATAGACTTCCTGCTGGGTGGGCTCTAAAGCTGCTAAGGTTCAGCATCCCACAACAGCTGGAAATTAATTTCTATGGTGTTTATCATTGTCAGGAGCAGCAATAAATAGCTCAACAGCCAGACACCAGTTCAGACATGCATGCATATCACTTCATGGGAATAAAAAACAGATCGTACAGTTGTCTTAGATATTTTTGCATCTCTTTTTGAATTCTTGTTTTTGTGTCTCTCTTGATCACACAGCACTTAACTATCAACAGAATGTGTGAACTGCCTCCCCTGAAAATGCAGGTGTCACAGGAAGCTGCCTTATAACAAGTCAGATCATTGGTCTACTCCATTTAGCTCAGTATTGTCTACTCCAGGGGTCACCAATCTTTCTGGACCAGAGGGCACATTTAAAAATTTGAGTGGGTCCTGGGGGGCACCCGTCACAAAATAGCTGCCATAGGGGCATGTCATAACACGTAACTAGAGAGTAGTAATGGTGAAGACTTTTCCATAATTTTATTTCCATATTAGAATAAGTTTGACCTAGAATCATAGAATAGTAGAGTTGGAGGGGCCTATAAGGCCATCAAGTCCAACCCCCTGCTCAATGCAGGAATCCAAATCAAAGCATTCCTGACAGATGGCTGTCCAGCTGCCTCTTGAATGCCTCCAGTGTCAGAGAGCCCACTACCTCTCTCTAGATAATTGATTCCATTGTCGTACGGTTCTAATAGTTAGGAAGTTTTTCCTGATGTCCAGTTGAAATCTGGCTTCCTGCAACTTGAGCCCATTATTCCGTGTCTTGCACTCTGGGACGATCGAGAAGAGCTCCCGGCCCTCCTCTATGTGACAACCTTTCATGTACTTGAGGAGTACCTGTTGAATTTCTGCCTGCCATACAGCTGTTAAAGGCACAATAACGCTGTTTTCCCCCAATGTAACCCTAAACCAAAGCCTAGGCTGCCATCCTGTACCCACTTACCTAGAAGTAAACCCCATTAAAACAAAGAGACTTGTGTTTGAGTAGGCATGTATACCACTGCACTGTAAGTTAATTATACAATGAATTCTTAATTAGTCGCTGATCTTTTGCTCTTGCAAAGCAGGAGACATGCCTAAGCCTCTTTGCCAAGTTTTTTTGGGGGCGGGGATTCTTTAACATTCACCCACGCTATTTGCAGAAAATAACTTCTAGGTACTACCTGATCTCAGGGATACCCAGCACAGGAAAGATGTGTTCTGGTTGCTAAGAAAAAAGGAAGGGCAAACTATGGCAATTCCAAGTACTAGGGAAAAAGTCAGAAGCAGAAAACTGCACTAAAAGGGAGGGCAAAACAGCAGTTCTTTAGGACCCAAGAGATTTCTATTGCCTAGTATCCAGCCAGTGTAGTGGTTAAGGTGTTGGACTATGACCTGGGAGACCAGGGTTCGAATCCCCACACAGCCATGAAGCGCACTGGGTGACCTTGGGCTAGTCACTGCCTCTCAGACTCATGAAAACCCTATTCGTAGGGTCGCTATAAGTCAGAATCAACATGAAGGCAGTACATTTACATTTAGTATCCAAAAAACGTACTTCTCAATCATAGCTCTGACCGCACTCATTCACCAATAACACTGACAGGCAAGAGCAGCCAGGCTTGTTCATTTCATATAAATTAGAAGAGTAGCTGCACATTTTGCTCCACAACTTTCTTTCTAGGAGGTCTAGAGACTTACTTTTTTTAAAAAAAATGAAAGCTCAGCATCTGGGCTACCAGATGGGGTGCCACTGAAGGTCTTTGCAGGTGCCATGGCACCTGTGGGTGATGGGTTGGCAACTCCCCATCTGCACTCATTCACAACAGGTCTCCAGGGTTTCAGACAAAGGCCTTTCCCAAACCTATCTGGAGATGCCAGGGATTGATCATGGGATCTTCTGCATGTAAAGCAGATGCTCTTTCACTTAGCCACTGCCCTTATCTATTTGACCTGCAGAGATTCTTTTACACATGGTAGAGTAAGCACATCAGTGATCAATCAGAAGCACTGCATGAGTAGTGAAACCCTAATGTAACTATTCTGGTACAGTAGGGCCCCGCTCATATGGCAGGTTAGGTTCCAGACCCCCACCGAAAAACAAAAACCACAGAAAAGTGGATCAGCTGTAGAGCGGGGATCTGGAACCTAACCCGCTGATCACGCCAGAGGAGGAGATCAGCTGTAGATCGCTACAGCTGATCTTCCCCTCCTCCTGTGTGATCAGATCAAGTGTGATCAGAAGAGATCAGCTGTAGCGGCGAGATCAGATCAAGCGTGGGAGTCTGATCATGCCAGAAGAGGAGGAGATCAGCTGGAAAGCAGGGAGCTCCAGTCCCCCTTCCAGCTGATTGCCCCGCTGGCGCTGTATTAGCGGAACGCCGAAAAGCAGGGCACCGATAAGCGGGGCCCTACTGTATAAAATATTACATGTGAACATAGCCATGGAGTCACATGTCACAATGAGTTTTAAACCCATCCATCAGTTCTTAGGCTAAATCTTACCTGAAGGTGCATGAAAAACAAATATCATGATTATACCATCACCTAACTCACACCCTAAAACATGTGACCTGGACAACTGTTGCTGGGATATTTCCTCATACAAAAGAACATACAAAAACAGTAAGGGAAAAGAAGGCAGGGACAAAAGACCTAATTTATGTATCTGTATCTGTGGCTGGAGCAGAAAACAGGAAACTAGCCTGGCCAATCAAGCCATTAGCAATTTCAGTAACCTTCCACACCTTCTGTATACACAGTAATCTTCCTTACAAGAAGGAAAAACAAATAAGCTATTCAACAAACTCCTTAAATACTATACCCAGGATTAGCTACAATACCAACAAAACAGATACATACAACTAATAAAAAGGAATTGTTTTCCATTCTTGAAGTTGAGGGCAGGGGTGGTTTTGCTATTTAGGTAAGTAGTAACTGAGGAGATCAAAGCTTAAAGGGGTGAGATTGAAAACAGCTTGTGCTGTGGTTTTAGATCAGGACATCCATAATCGATTCAGCACTATTTAGATTGAGGCTCATTATGATTTTAACTATCTTTCCTTAATAGCAAGATGAAATTGAGAAAAAATAGACAATATAAAACTCAAACTTTGCTTGGATCCGTGGCAGGCGCTCCCTGAATGAATAGTTAGAGTGTGAGCTCAAAGTCATCTGAATTTGCCCATGCTTTTGGAAACAATCTTAGAAGAAGCAATTTCCCAGAGCCATGCATCATAGTTTCCAATTAGAATTTAAAAAGTTGCAGGAAAGAGCACACTTTAAAAACTTAGACGTTCAACCTCAAAAAAACCTTTATTGTTTCACCGTAGGCTTGCATGGTTTTGAATTCATACCATTTGTGATAGACAGAAATTCCCCAATAGAGCTTATTTAGATTTATAGTCCACTGCATAAGGCTCTAGACAGGTAAAATAAGGCTCTAGAGACAGATAGCGATCAAAAGGCAAATGATCATTATTACTTTTACAGATGAAGAAACTGGGTCTGAGTCACCACAGCTCAGAGGCAAAAGCACACACCAATCATCTAACTTGTTTGAACTGCATTTTAAATTCTTCTGATGCCTCAAATATATTGCTTTATCTATGTTTCCTTTTAAGTAACACTCACACCAAAGTTCCAAACTGCCTTTTAAAATGCTCTTTGCGGACATAAGGAAAGGACACACTTCAAGGGAACCTCAAATAGTGGGCATGCTCAACATTTGCACATCCAACTAGCCAGAAGCCATTTGGCAAGTCAATACGTGAGCTGGAATCTTAACTCAAATCCCATTTCAATAAATCCCAATCACTTTATCCTCCTGCCCAAAAGGTATATGTCTGCAGAACTGCTAGCTAACAAGCACCTTACGAGGCTTTCACTTTCATGACCACCTGTCTCCCATTATTTACGCATGCATGCACATACACACTCTAAAATCCTTTACTAAGATAATTAGAGAACCACATGTTAGATAAGAGATTATGTACATTACAGTTAAAATATCAAGATGTTTTAAGAACTGGCATTTCTTACTTCATATTTTCCTAAGCCTTTTCCTATATCAGCAAATGATGATCAGCAGGTGCTGACAGAATGGGAGCGAGGGAGGGAGAAAGCAAGTTCCTTCTCCAATGGGAGTGGTGGCTGACAGTGTTAGTGGATGCATTGTAGGAGGATTAATTTTTATTTCAGTGTTAAGGCAAGATGTAGTTCAGCTAGCTCCAGGTCTGCGAGAACCAGCAAACATGCAAATCCTACTCCAACCAACCCAAGTTAATTCTTCACATACACATATCATATAATATACCTGACAAAACAGGCCTCAATGTAAACTTCAGTAAGAACCTATTGCACTAGATTTTTGCTAAGTGAACATCAGCTTGCTCTTCTCTGTTGACTGTACCCCAGGCAATAAGCCATGGTATTTTCCAACAGTTTTCACTTTTCAAAAAGCATGATTTCACAAAAGCAAATGCTATTTATTATTTCTCCTGTTTCTATACACCATGGTTCCATGTTGCCTGTGATTCCCCTTGCCCAATTACCAACTCCACTATTATTATCTGCAAGGCAACCCCCTAGCCCCAATACCATTCTGTGACTAAGTCACAGGGCTGCTTAAATGAAATAATCCTGGTTTTTTTATTTACATCTGCCTCCATTCGCCCCACTGTTGTTTCTTCGTGTCTGTATTTAGATTGTAAGCTCCTTGAGTACAGCCCATCCAACCTCTTCTTGGTAAAGATCAGCCTTTAGGATCAGTTCCACTTCATATGTTACTGTATGTTATAGATTGCAGGATATGCTGCAGGCCATGTCATGCAATCAGAAAAGCTTCAGATGGCCTGAGTAGAGGAGAGGTGTAAAGTTTGTAATACAGGACAGGAGCCAAAGCCATGGTCACAGGTCGTGTGCAGAGCAGGAGGCAAGCAGCAGGCAGGCGAAGGTAGCAACAAGCTGTCAAAAATGAATGAGTGCAAGCAGGTCTCAAAATAGGAGAAGTGGAGCATGTTTGGCTCTCTATCACCTGACTCAAACGTTTACAAGGATTTTGGCTAGCAATGCCTCCTGCCTAGCTTCAAATGCTGCAGATCTCTTCGCGTACAATGACACAGTGGTACAGACAAAAGGGAACAAGTACCTGGTCCACATCGCTTTTGGTCTGTTTGAACACCGTGACATCTAACACTGGGCAATTTATTTATTTTATTATATTTTTATCCCACCTTTCTCCAAAGAGCTCAAGGTGATGCGCATGGTTCTCCTCCTCTCCATTTTATCCTCACAAAAACCCTGCGAGATAGGTTAGGCTGAAAGATGGTAACTGGTTCAAGATCACCCACTGAGCTTCATGGTCAAGTGGGGATTTGAACCCTGGTCTCCCAGGCCCTAGTCCAACACACTAACCACTATGCCACACTGGATCCCTCTCACTCCTTCCATCTTTTTCTGAAGTTCAGGTGAGAGTGTCATTGCTTATGCAGCCAACAGCACCACCCCAGCACAGAGGCAAGGTATCGGCAGGCATATTTGCAGATGTACCAAAAAAAAAATGTAGGGGGGAAAACCCTAAGGGAGGGGAGAAAGCCTAAGGACTGAGTGTGCTCCATGACCACAGAAAGCTGACTGACTGTTAGATGGGGATGAAAAACCAGCTGGAAGGAAGAATGGAGTGGAATATCATGAAGTAGGGCATATCTGAGCAACTGGAACAATGAAAATGTCCTCATTAAACCCCCACATTTTACAACCCATGTATTGTATAAGCTTAATAAGCATTTAGGTTTTAGCATTTTCAACCTTTCTTCTGCACTATTCCTTGTGTTGAGCTTCATTTTGCTTGGTTCATAGACAACAGATTGCTTTCTAGTGGGCTGGGGGATAAGGCATGGTTCAAACAGGTGGCTGAAAGGTCACATGGCTGAATTAAATCCATACCCATGATCTTTACACAGATTTTCAACGACGCATCACATTAAACCTCATCACTCCACACAAAGACAAAGGCATCTGTATGATTAAAGCTGTAGATAACACTGCTAAGCCAAACAATTTAACCACTATTCCCTCTACTCCCCAAGACATCAAAAGTGCTTAAATGAAATCATGTATGCAATAAACATGAAAATACTTTCCAGCAGATGATCATCTGAGCATTTTTAATGTTTCATTTATGAAAAACATAGTTTTACTCCAAGTGTTATTATTACTCGTTCTGCAATCTGGCAGCAGCTCATTTTGCCCCATCCTTACTAAAGCACCATAAAAGCTGCAGCTGACAAGCCTGGCCTGCTGCCCATAGTGATCTCAGCCTTTCCTCTCGACAAAGACCAGAGTTTGCCCTGCCAGTTGCCACAGTGCAACTGATTCTCTTTAAAAGTATAAAGAGCCCAAGCATGGGGGGGGGGGACATTTTACTGGGACTGAAAATCCAGGAGGCAATCCCATTACCATGAGGAAAAAAACAACTAAATTATAGATCATGACTGACAATGTTTATGGAAAGTTGTTTCCTTGTATCTAGGTATCCATTGTCCATGTCTTGTGAGATTTGCTGGAGCCAATCAGAAGCAGCATTAGAACATACCAAGCACCATGAAAATACCATTGTTGGCCCAGGCCCTTCTCTAGAACAGAGAGATTGTACATGTGTAGGTAACAGGCTTGTAGTTTGAAAGATTTGTCCTTCCGTACATGACATGCTCTATGAAGAACCACCAGTCCCAGAGTTCCTTGTGCACAGGCAGGAGAGTCAGTGCACCACAATCACCAGAGACATTGATCCCAGCAACAGTATTTACAGTGTGTAAATGTGTAGAAAATGTACACGCACACATCCCTACCATATCAAGTTATAAATACAAATCAGGCAGCCAGAAACGTAAAGAAGCTAAACAAAGGAAACTAAAAAAAGCTAAGCGCCACCAGTCAATACAGTAGGGCCCCGCTTACCGGCGCTTCGCATTCCGGCGTTCCGCTAATGAGGCGGCGGGAAATTCCACCTTTTAAAGCCGATTTTGCAGCATTTTGCGACAATTTCGTGTCATTTTCGTGCGACGGCCCCATTATAGTCTATGGGTTCTGCTTTACGGCGATTTCCGCTTTATGGCAGGGGCCTGGTCCCTAACCCGCTGTATAAGTAGGGCCCTACTCTACTCCAGTTTTTCAACACAGACAAAGCCCTTCTGCAGTCTGGCTCAGGCAATGTACTAACTAGGGAAGTAGACGAACAAATACAATATGAAAATGATTTCAATATAGAGACTGTATCTATGGCAACTGATGATGAGAAAAGTTGCCAGATGAAATTTATATTTTCAAAAAATAGGTAATATCACCATAAGCACCATTAACTCATGATTTTGCAATAAAAAGGGCTAGAAAAATAAAGCTTAAAGTGCATTAGACGATAATTTGTTTTTCATTCATGTTGGTCTATAAGGAAAAAACATCGATAGGGTTATACCTTTTATTAGGACCAACCAAAAAACTACAAAATAGTCAACAAGCTTTGTAGGATTCTTCTCTAGCCTATATATTAAATAAAAATAGCAAAAGGCATGGGGGAGGGGGGTAAGGCATGGTAGAACATCTCCCAGGATGTGTCATGGTAAAATTTCAGCAATGTGCAATTTCAGAATTAAAATATAAACTTTTCTTTCATGAGACTGTATGTATAGGATGGGATAGGATTGCAGTACGTGTGTGGAAACGAGCCCATGTTAAAAGTTTGTAATGAGCCCCCAAAATCATACTTGGGTCCTGAAAGTAAGGTTATTGTTTAAACAAAAGTCCTCTACATCCTCTGGGGTGCATAGTTTGCTTTCATCCCCATTCTTTAAAAAACTTTATTTTTACGGAACTTAATTGAATTGAATTGAATATCCAATTACTAACATATATAAACACAGCTTCTTCTGTACATTAATAACATTTACACTTGATCTTAGCTGTACTGTAATACATATAAACATATATGAGTTACAGAAAACTTCAACCAAAGCCCTTCCTTCCATTTTGCAAAGGGATGGAACACTGTGACTTTTACTTATTTAATTATAATAAAATCTTTCTCCTACATTTTCCCTTAAAAGGAGTTCAAAGCGATTAACAAAAACACAGGGGAAAAAATATTGCCATCAATTAAAATGCAAGAATGCAAGAAAAGAAAGGGTTTTGTAAACCGCTTCGAAGTCTTTACATTAAAGTGATATATAAATTCTGTTAAATAAAAAATAAAAGAAACAAAACTGAAACATAAAACCAAACCAAAAGAGCCAGAATTAAAAGACAAGCATCACAATCTAAACAATAAAATCAGAAGCCTATTGGAAAAGAAATGCCTTCAAACGCCAGCTGGAGGAGGTAGATACGCTTCAAACGAAAGCTGGAGGGGGCAGAGAGGTGAACATATAGGGTGCTCCCACATAAAAAGCACCCTCACATATTGCACCAATCATGCCTCAGATGGTGGTGGCAGGTGAAAGAGTTCCTCACCAGAACAAGAAGCTTCATATGATTCCAATTTCCCAACCCCATAAAGGCAAGACATAAAATCTAGCTGTAGATCAGCCTTCCCCAAAACTGATGTCCTCCAGATGCTTTCAACTACAATTCCCATCAGCCCCAGTGAGCATGGCAAATGGTGTGCCCACGTCAAATCCAAATTTGTGCCATAACTGTTCAGATTAAAGTGATGGCTAGGGGAAAAGAAAGGGGGGATCAGTTCCTCAGACCTCTGAAAGACAGAAGGGCTGTAGGAATATAAGGTGTGTCTGTCCTGAATACTACTTTGTCTGTATGAAAAAATGCAGAGATCAGCTGGATGGACAGAGCACTGAGTTCTGCCACTCTCCTGGCTGCAATAATAGCCACCAAAACTGTGACTTTCTTTGCATCTAGTATTAATGTCTAGTAAGGGCGTTGAGCCCCTTGTTTAGGTTCCATGAAGGAAACCTGTGAATCATGAGAGGAGAAAGTAGTTACCCCTCGTAAAAAATGTTTAACATGTGGGTGGCCTGACAGCGCCACTCATCCAGGCCTGGAACAAACTGATGACAGAGCCGTTAGATGACACTTCAAGGAATTGCGCTTACGCTGTTGGTCTAAGCCAGCCTTTCCCAACTAGCAGGCCACCAGATGTTGTTGGACCACAACTCCCATCAGCCTCAGCCAGCATTGCCAATGGCCAGGAAAGATGGGAATTGTGGTCCAACAACATCTGGTGGCCCACTAGTTGGGAAAGGCTGGTCTAAGCCATCCTTGAAAAGACATAAAGTGACTGGAATCACCAGCTTCTTAAAGTCCATGTTTTTTGTTTTTGTTTTTGTTTATTGCACCAACTGAGAAAGGCTTTCCACGTTGCCTCATAAATCCTGTTAGTAGATGCCTGCTTACTGAATATGCCTGCTCGCTTAGCAGCAAATCTGCCAGTCAGTCTCCACGCAGCTTAGTTGAGCCATCCGAGATCTGGATTATTGTTGGAAGCTGCGTGAGAAGTTCTGTGGAGAGATGGTATGGTAGTGGAGAAGATAATACTAGATGTAGGATTTCAGACAACCACGGCCTCCTGGGCCGTTGAGGACCCCGAATGTTCTCTGACTGTTCTAGCCTGACCTGTTGAAGTACCTTCACAAGAACATGAGCCGGAGGAAAGGCAAAGCGGAATGCTTGAGGCCACAGAGGGTTGAGCGCATCTGTCTCTTCTACTCCTCAAATCTGGCACCCTGAGTAAAAGCGAGGGGTCTTGAGATAAGATGCAAAGAAATTGAGGACTAGATACTGCAGATGGACTTGAAACAGTTCAAATGCTCTGTTGCCGAGAGTGCATTCCCTCGGGTGCCCCTGTGATGCGTTGTGCTGTCAGAGAGGCCAAATTGGGTTCTGCTCATTTTGTGATGCCCTGCTGGCTGGGTGAGGTCTGAATCTTCGTTTGTTGAAATGACATTTGGTTGCAATGTTGTCGGTGAAGACTAATATGTGTTTGTGACGGAGTATGTGCCTGAAGTGTTTGAGGGCAAGGGCCGCTGCCCTGAGCTCCAACCAATTTATGTTATGACCAGAATTCGCTGGGGGAAAAGGAGTGGAACTCCTTTCAGAAGATGTCTGAGAGGCAACAACCACTGGAGAGATTGTCTGAGAGCTGCAGGCAGCAAGATCGACTTGTCCATTTTGACTGCAATTGCATCCAAGTGGGGAAGCAGAAGCCACTGTAGCTGTCTGGTATGAGCTTAGGCCCACGGAATTAGGTTCATACAAGGGATTAGGAGGCCAGGTACATGTTGTAGGTTGATCAGGTCTGTGAATCTGTGTACTATGAGAGATTGGACTGAGGCCTGGATCTTGGCTATGAGTCTAGTGCAGGGGTAATAATCCCTGTGGAGGTGTCCATCAAGGCTCCTAGGTGGATCCGATGACTCTTACAGGCAGTGATGAGGAATCCGTGACTCCTCAGACAAAGCAGAGTTTGCTGAATATCACTTTGTGCCTGAAGTAGTGATGGGGACCTGATCAAAAGGTCGTCTTGTGTATTTCCTGTTGCCTGAGTTATGTCACCAATGCTATCATGGGCTTGGTGAAAACTCGAGGTGTTGAAGCAAGACCAAAGGGCCTTGTACTGAAATTGTCTATGCGCATAAGCAAAGCGGAGAAATTTGCAATGGTCTGGAAAAACTAGGGCTGGTAAAGAAGTCTCCTTGAGGTCTATGGAAGCAATGAAGTCCCATAACTGCCATACCTCCGTGATGGACTTTAACATTTCCATCCAGAACGTCCTGTATAGAACATACTGACTGAGTGTTCAAAGGTTTAAAACTGCCCAAGCACCCCTGCTTTTTTGAGGACCAGAGACAGGTGGGAGTAGAGCTTCAGCTATGGGGCAGTATACAAAGGCAATAAATAAATAAATAAAGCCTCATCCCCTCCTTTCCCTCTGGAACTGGCTCTACCGCTCCTGCTGATAGGAGCTGTTCTATTTGTTGAGTCATGTTGTGAGCCTTGATCTGATCCTTGGGGAAAGGTGTGGGATAGAAGCGATGGTGTGGGAGGGAGGAGAATTCGAGTTTGAGGGAATAAAGTCTGAATACAGATAAGATAATAGAGAAACACCTGAGGGGAAAACACCAACTAAAGCCTACCAGGAAGCCAGGAGACGTCTAATTGGACTGGCAGGAAACTGACACTGAGGAGACGCTGAGAGGGATAGGAGGAGGAGCATTCAAATCAACAAGAGAGATTTCCTGCCTGGGCTAGAGGAGGCTGATAACCCAATGTGGGCTATGTGGGTGAGTCAGCCGGGAAAAACAGGAGATCACTTGTGCATATCAGAGGTATCTAGGAATTGTGAAAAGATAGGTGGCTGTTATAACCCATTAGACAAACTGGGGGAACCACAAGACCTCAGCAGCAGTCTGGGTGTGGAAGTGCCATCCGAAGATAACCCTTACATCCCCTGCTTGCCATGGCCCAGAGATTTAGCAGCACAGCATCATTTGGAACATCTGAGGGTTGGGGGAAGGGAAGCTTGTAAACATCTTTGTCCTTTTCCCTTGTGCCTCCTGCATCTGCTACCAGGAGCTATGAGAAACATAACTGGCAGCCCGGGTGAGGAATTCCTGCCCCTTGAGAGACATGAACATCTATTTTTATTGTTGCTATATGTTGTAAGCCACTTTGAGAACTTCTGTAATTAGGCAGCATATAAGTATTTAAAATAAAATATGGCTGAAGTATGTAGCTAAAACGCTGTTTAATCAGCTTTAATCTTAATGTCTCCATCTTTTTCTGCTACACAAGTGCCACAATCATATGCCAGCTGCACATGCAGACACATTTCTTTATTCCAGGCACACTCTTACGAGCTATATATTCCACATTCTCCAAAGTTTTAAGTGGAGCCTAGTGTGAATGTGCATTTTAGCCATTGGATTTACACTAGGGTTACTCTTTTTTGTTCTCGGCAAATGTACCAGAAATGGGAGTGATTTGTGTGTACAAAATAAATAGCAACATGGTTCTCAGCACAGATGCTTGCTCTCACAGTTGTTCTACACACTGGGATATATAGCACAAAGAATGCCAATATATTTTTAGTCTTCCTTTTAATTGTTTTCCCTTGATAAACACTTAGGGATTAAGTTAGAAAGAGAACTTGCAGGTTAAAGTTCTTAAATCATCACTTTTAAACTACCTATTATCAGTTACAGAAGGTAGAAATAAGAGAATAATTACCATCATATTAATAAGCAAAGTACTTACTGGACCCAAAATGTAGATACAGAAGACAGATAGATCAATAAAGCATTCTAACAGCGAGATTACTGAAACTGCATAGTAAAGAGTGGAGATAGCACTTTGGAAACTTATCACAGTTGTCAAAGATGCTGCTAATATTTCCCCCTCCCTTCACAAAAGCAGGAATTGAATCCCAAAAATGTATGAAGAATAGAAGTGGGTGGGGACACCAGAAAAATTAGTGGGCCACAGGCATGAAAAAAAAATCACAGAGTGGAACAGAACATAAACAAGAGAATACAAATAACATTAAAGAACAGTTAAATGCAAAATGAGGAGGGATGCCAAAGTATAAACACAACACAATCAATTTTTGTGGTGGGGCAGTTTCTAAAATATCATTTTCTGAAAGAATCAATTTTGCATGTTTCAAACAGCGAGCAAAATTGAACAAGGAGATAACAACATAAGGGTATGAAGCCCCTTTTCCATTAATAAATTTGCAGATCAACCTCCCTTTCTTATGGAAGAATTAGTTAAGACTGTTAGTTTCACTTAAATTATAAGAATACTCTATAGCTGCTTAAGAATCCAACACTTACTATGCAAGCGACGGGAATCATTCCTCAAAGAATTAGTTTTTTTAGCAAAACAAGATAGATTGGCATGAAAACAAATGCACTAGAAAGAAGAATTTGACAAAGCAAACTAAGATGTCTACATGAGCTTCCAAAGTTCTGCTGTCCTATGGGCAAAATTACTGGACATGGCAGATACTTTTGACACCCAACATCAATCTCAAGCAATTTGAAGAAATGTGTTCCAATAAAAAAATAAGACTGATGCTTCAAATGTATAATATAAAATCACAAAATTGGTTATCAACTACAGCCTGGAAAGCTGGACTCAAATTGCCTTCTAGTAACCCCACAATGAAGCTAAACTATAGAAATGCAAAACTCTTAGGTAAGTAGGTAGGAAGGTAAGTAAGTTTTGGGGTTCTATGACACTGCAATATTATCACAGAGGTCCTGATTGTAGCGAGGCTTCTAAGCACATTTAGACAAACATGCTTACAAACTCTCTTCAGATCATTCTGCTCAGTGGCTCAATGGCTACTAGCCATGATGGCTGTGCTCTGCCACCCTAGTCAGAGGCAGCATGCTTCTGAAAACCAGTTGCCGGAAGCCTCAGGAGGGGAGAGAGTTCTTGCACTCGGGTCCTGCTTGCAGGCTTCCCCCAGGCACCTGGTTGACCACTGTGAGAACAGGATGCTGGCCTAGATGGGCCACTGGCCTGATCCAGCAGGCTCTTCTTATGTTCTTATGTTCTTATGCATGGGAAAGCTGAGGGTGGAGTAGGTGAGGCCAGCATGTGCACCTTCACCCCTCTCTCTAGTTTGAGCCCTCACATGCTTGTGCGTGTCTGAATAGGGCTACAGTCAGTAAGGGACAGAATACACCTACATTCTTTGAAAAGCAAAGAAAAAAGTTTTCAATTTGTATAGCTACATTTAACATTTCAACGTGTACAAAAAATATCTATCCACATAAAGAGAATATATTTATAAAGGGAATCTATTTATAGCACAGCTTTTAGGAGAAGCACGACACAATAAAGGGCCTTTCCAAGTTAAGTTTTTAGTGCAATAAATGCTCCATTCTTACCTGGATGTGCTCCCTTGCAGTTGCAAGGAATATTGTGTTTCACCCACAGTAAATGTACCAAATTTTGTACTGAGGAAAAGTGTACTGCCAATAACACATCCATATTACAATTGCCACATACAATGGGATTGTGCAAAACTCAATGGTGAACATGACATAATGCCTGCAAGGTGAATAGTGACAGGTAACACAGCCTTCCTTCTCCTTTACCTATGTGCCTTTAAAAAATTGATCTTTGCTGTTCAGTATGGGAATTTTCAAGTAATCTCTTTTTTTTAAGGAAGTTGGGAACACCAGCAAGGGTGCCTTCTCCCATGGCACCCAGCTTTTCTTTTTATGGTTCTTCACTGACTCTGCATTTCTTTCCCTCTAGCACTAAACAACACCCAAAACTATGTGAATAATATACAGCTATTTTGTTAGAATGGAGACAAGTAGAAGTCCAGAATGCAGTTGCTTCATAAATTCACTTATCTTTGGGACATGCTGCAAGTATCAAGTATGTTTCATCAAGGACAGTCTTGCTCTTTGATGGGCAATACAAATTATGCCAGGGTATTCATCTATAAATGTTTTCTCAAGAAAAAAAGCTTCAGGTGCTACTTTTAACTGTATAGATCACTCCACTGTCAATCAAAAAAAGTTCATTCTTTACAAATTTCTGCTGAAGTTAACAAGACAAGTACTATCCAGAGGCAGTGCTTCAGAAGCACAAGGAATCATTAAGTGACAAAACTGGAAAGGTGTATGTGCTTTGATTTATTACATAATTCATGCTATGAAGAGATGCTAAGCAACCTCCAATATTTTAAATAGCTTTAGAGAATAATGCATTAAAGGAAGGCAACTAACAAGCCATGTACTTTTCCTCAACACACAAGTCTTGAACGAATGACTGTTACAGAGCACTGCACCTATTCATGTGAAATTTCCCCTATTCTGTACACTACTGTACTTTGGGAAATACTTGGCATCATTTAAATGGCATTTTGAAGGTATGACCTTGTGCTTCAAGAATGTATTATTAATGTCCTGCCCAGAGCGAGACTCACGAGACAGAGACGAGGATGGAATCAATTCCTGTTTTATTAAAGTAACATCGAAGGCAATACGTTTCATAGGCACGCTATACTGCAGTCCCTAACTAGGCTACCTAAGTAAACTCTGCAGCGTGTGAAGGAAGTTGAGTCAGCACCCCTGTCAGTAGGGAGCAGGCTTAAGTACGAAAGGTCTTCGCCCGTAATCTCTGACTCCTCCGAAGAACCTCCCTCTGACCGAAGCGCTTCTCCCGGCATCTGGCGCAGGGCAAAAGGGGGCGTGCCTCCACTGGCTCATCCGACAACACAGCCTCGATAGGTGCCGACTCAGCTTCAGGAGGTTGGGAAGCGCTTGATGTGCCAAGGGGGGAGCTCAGGGGGGTGGAGTTGGCGCGTGCGCCAAGACATCCCCCAACAGCTCTATGGGGGCGTCTGAAAGCTGAGCACAGTCTTCCTCGGCGGGAGGACTGTCCGTGGGAGCTGGCACAGTGTCAAACACTCCGAAAGTTTTAACACCCTCTGATTCTTCCCCTTGCCCTAGCAGCTGGCACTGACACTTATCCAGCCCCCCTCTTTGATCCTCCTGAGGGAGCTGGGGCTCGACAATTAATGGTGATAATGAAAGTGGGAAAGCATGTTTACTATCTAGGCTTCTTTATTCATCTGTTACTGTCTTGATCACCCTGTGCTTCCATACACCACCTGCTTGTCAGCCTCTCAGTTGAGTCAGTCACATTATTTTGTTCTCACCAGGTTACTCCATCCAATAGCAGGTATGACAAAGTATGACTGTCTGTACCAATTTGGAAGAAAACAGCACTTAAGCCATCTTCAACACACTGAAATGAACAGTTCTGGTAATCTTGATGAAACAATGACATCATACTTCTGCCCTGTGACTTTGAAGAATCGTGGGGGGGGGGGAGAGAGAAAGAACAGTTCTATCAGTGTAGAAGAGCTATAGTCCCAAAATTTAAGCCAAACAGCATTAAGTAATTATGTATTCATTTAGGCACAGATGCCCCCCTGTTGATGAAGACATTATTCAAAATTATCTTTTCTATTTGCTAGTGAGGAAGTAGCCACTGGATGAAGCATAGCTCTTATTGCTGAACACAAGGGCTCCTGTGTGCACAGGTTCAATTTCTTTATTTAAGCCAGTGGTTCTTAAATTTCCTAGCACAGGAAACCCCTGCTGAGGAACTCCTGGGTGCTGCAGTGAATTGCTGGGGTACATTCTAGGCTGCACTCACAGTACACACAGGGCACTTACTAGGAGAGCGTTCACCAAGCCTCATGGGCCTTGCATTTGCCCCTTGCAAATTGCAAGTCTTCCCTAAAACCCACCCATCATTATAACACATATGTACATTGCAGAGGAAGAACAGTAACGGAAGAAAAGATGTCTTCTGAAGACCTGTCTAGCATTCCTCATCTCTTTGAAGAATCTTCAAAGGAACTGGAGTTTTTAGGAACACCCTGAAAGTCATGTATTTAAATGAATAGGGATGTCTTTACCCTATAGCTTCATGTGTACTTCACTGCTCCTACACACAGAAGCAACTGGTACTCTACAACAGGAAGAGGGTAACACAGCAAAGAGCAACGCAGAGGGCTCACATTTGGTAACTTTAGCATAATGAAATTGTTCAAGAAAAGCAGCAGATACTCATCCTTGCCCTTTGGCAGAAACAGCAGGAGATGAAGCACGTTTGGAACCTATTAAAAGTTACAGACAGCTTGCCTGAAAGCAGAGCTTGGAAAAGTTACTTTTTTGAACTACACCTCCCATCAGCCCCAGCCAGCATGGCCACTGGATTGGGCTGATGGGAGTTGTAGTTCAAAAAAGTAACTTTTCCAAGCTCTGCCTGAAAGTGCTGTTTCACGCAGCCAATAGGCAGGAGCACACCATTAATTATGTAATATTGAATAAATATTCCCTTCTCCAACCCCCCAAATAAAAATTAACATGAAATAAATCACTCAGAAAGCAATGGTATTCAAGACTGATATTTGAATTTGACTACTCAAACATGTGATGAAAATAACATGCTTCTAAACGGACCTAGTTTTCCAACAGTGGGTCAACAGGAGCTGACCACCTCCATCTTTCACAAAGCCCAAAAAACAGAAACTATTTTCACAAGCAGCTATTAGCTTATCTCTCTTCATCGAAAAGCATCTATTACGCAACAGGCAAAAGCCTCAGCTTCCCATTTCATCCCATTTCCTGTTAAGTAAGGGATACTAACAGTTTGAGTGTTCCGTAAGTACTACAGAGGAATTTCCTAATTCCTGTCAGATTGCCCCATGGAGTGTCTGTGTAAGTGTCTTATAGTTTTCCCCCTCAGTCTAATTAATGGCCCAACTCTTAACAGCAGAGACCTTAATTAAAAGGGACATCAGAGAAGGACTAGCTGTGCTTTGGAATGTTTTTAACTGTAATTGTGTTTTAGAATGTTTTAAACTACTTTTAGAATGCTTTTCTTTCTTTCTTAAACTGTTTTGCTGATGTTTGCCATTCTGGGTTCCTTAGGGAGGAAGAGCAGGATAGACATTTATTATCATCATCATCATCATCACCATCCCTTCTCCCTATCAGACTGCTTTCCACAGCAAGCCTCAACTCAGAAACAGCCAAATGGGCAAGCTCTGCTATATCCTGATATTTCCTTTCCCCGTGGGAAAAGGACGGGGAATTCCAGGCTGCCTGGAGCAACTCAGGCATGCAACAAAGCCAGCAAGGGAAGAATTAGAAAAATCACAATTTTTCATATGGTTACCAAGACCAGCTAAAAATTGCAGACCGTGCAGGTAATATTAGTATTATTTTTTAAGCAAAAGACAGGTTGATAAGTATGGTTCTGTAGATTCAAAACCTTTTCATAATGGAAAATGCACAAAGATACAGGATAGGAGGTTATGGATTGTATCCAACATAGCACTAAGTCATGGTCCTGTCAGCACAAGGATTTCCACTTATGCAACAGGTCTTCTTTGCCTTGCACACCCCATAAATTTGTTCTAGGGATTCCCCCTCAAACCCCTGGAGCAGTTTTGGGGAGGAGAGGAGTCCTGTTGCACAAATATAAATCCTTTTGCTGACAGGACACATTAGTTGAATACCACCCAAACTGTAACACTCCTCCACCAAATGAACTTGAAAATATTTTAGGAATGTTGTTAAATAACGTATTTAAGAGTAACATCAACAAGTTGATGACATTTTAATTCAAAGGTACATAAGAAACACTGCAATTTCACCCTCAGGGTAAAGACTAGAAAGAAAATTCCTAACAAAATGATGGCTCTCCTCTTCCTGAAGCTGAATGAGTCACTTGTTCAATCTGGGGACATTTCTCACTCTTTTACAATTTTTAAGGCTAAAATTTAAAGAAACAAACTACTATAGTTCTTGCAAGACCTCATGACCCATTCTGTACTGCAGAAGAAGTAATAATCTTGCCACCAAAAGCAGGTTCTTTTCAAAGTAATATTTTAAGTAGAGTCCTTAAACTAATTTGTCAATGGGAAGAGAATGCTGAATAAAACCTGACAATTTTAGAAACAGGCTGTGAACTTTTAATTCAGGGAACATTTTGTTATTCCTGCTACCTGAGACTGGTAGTGTGAAGTGTGTCATGGTAACAGTTCTAAGACATTACATGGAACCTCGACTGTAAAATAAGGACTTGTAATTTTTGTATTTTCTACTACAAGTGATTGCAGCTTTATGATCATAACATGACCACAATCTATTACAATGGATCAAGATAGTAACCAGTCTACAATAAAACACTAGCACTGCAATCCTATACATGTTTACTCAAAAGTAAGTTCTGCTTGAGTTCAATGGGGCCTAGCCGCAGATGTGTAGATATAGGATAGCAGCCTAAACGATGTTGAGAGTGGACACAACATTACAGTTGAAAATAATTCATACTATTCTTCCCTTGATGAATTATTTTGAAACAGCTCTCAGAGCAACTGCAGAGATATGAAGTCCCAAATCCTTTCTCTGTCTTTCTGTTAACCACCTAATCTAGCATGTTAAAATTGGTTAATATTCATACAGTAGTAACAATCATATTTAGGATTGCCAGGTCAGAAGCATCCCAAACCCTGAGATTTCAGAGGCATGCCCTAGTGATATCATGGAGCTTGCTCTAGTGATGTCATTAAGCATGATACATTAAGCATCAACCACAGTTACTTGGAGCATACCACTCAACTTAAGCTAAATGAGGGTGTTTCCATGTCCAGCTGAAGTGACGGGATCATTCTTTCTTACCTGCATAGAGAGCCTGGGTAAGGAACATTTAATCTTACCTACTTGCTTCTGGCAAGAAGGGTTTAAGTGCCCTCAAGCCAGGCCAATCACCAGAAGATCATTGTAGCAAGAAAGCCTAGTGTTGTGGAGATGTTAGATGGGAGCCCTCAGGAGTAAAGATGGATGCCCCTGAAGGCTGCAATTCTAAATACACTTACTGAGGGACTAAGCCCCATAGATCTCAACAGGACTTACTTCTGAGTAGATATTGTTATGATTGTGCTGTTGGTAAGGCTTGACTAGGGATCCTCTGCAACGATATCCATCTTAAAGCAGGGTTGGCAACCCGCTGCCTGGAATGCCCTGCCCTTTTAACATGACTGCTCCAAACATCTTTACATATTTGACCCTTCACTGCCGAAAGAAGTTTCAGAAATGAGTAAGAGTAAGAATCAAGATGATTCTCAACTCTTTCCTGCCTACTCTGTGGGATGCTTATAAACTTGCTTTCACAGCCAACCCAATTCCAGTGAGTAATAACTGACAGAGAGAAAACACACATGGTTTGGTCTACCTTCACAGGCAGTAGATTAGGAACAACAGCAATTGAAGCCACACTTCCCAGTATGTGAATACTCTTTTACCACTTTGGGGCAAGAAACAGACCATCATGCAAATGACAAAGTGCATCATCAGTGGGTTTAAGGGGATTGAGCTGACCACATGGAACCACTGTTGTTGCTTCAGTGGATAAAAGAGAATAGGTCAGAGATAAATGAAATGCAAATAGAAAAAGGAAAGCAAAATACAGTATTGATTTCCTAAATGCAATACCATATCAACCACAACAAGATTCCTATAAGTAAGACAGAAAGCTCAGCATTCCACAACAGCCAGGGTTCCTAACCAGAACTAAAAAAATCCTGGCAGCCAGTTAGCCACGGTCACAGAAATCCACATAGAATCATAGAATAGTAGAGTTGGAAGGGGCCGATAAGGCCATCGAGTCCAACCCCCTGCTCAATGCTGGAATCCAAATCAAAGAATTCCCGACAGATGGCTGTCCAGCTGCCTCTTGAATGCCTCCAGTGTCGGAGAGCCCACTACCTCTCTAGGTAATTGGTTCCATTGTCGTATGGCTCTAACAGTTAGGAAGTTTTTCCTTATGTCCAGTTGAAATCTGGCTTCCTGCAACTTGAGCCCATTATTCCATGTCCTGCACTCTGGGACGATCGAGAAGAGATCCCGGCCCTCCTCTATGTGACAACCTTTCATGTACTTGAAGAGTGCTATCGTATCTCCCCTCAGTCTTCTCTTCTCCAGGCTAAACATGCCCAGTTCTTTCCGTCTCTCCTCATAGGGCTTTGTTTTCAATCCCCTGATCATCTTTGTTGCCCTCCTCTGAACCCGTTCCAGTTTGTCTACATCCTTCTTGAAGTGCGGAGACCAGAACTGGATGCATTATTCAAGATGAGGCCTAACCAGTGCTGAATAGAGGGGAACTAGTACTTCACGCGATTTGGAAACTATACTTCTGTTAATGCAGCCTAATATAGCACCTTTTTTGCAGCCACATCACACTGTTGGCTCATATTCAGCTTGTGATCAATGACAATTCCAAGATCCTTCTCACATGTCATACTGCTGAGCCAAGTATCCCCCATCTTATTACTAGCATTTGGTTTCTTTTTCCTAAGTGTAGAACTTTGCATTTATCCCTGTTGAATTTCATTCTGTTGTTTTCAGCCCAATGCTCCAGCCCATCAAGGTCCCTTTGAATTTTGTTTTTGTCTTCCATGGTATTAGCTGTGTCACCCAATTTTGTATCATCTGCAAATTTGATAAGCATGCTTTGTACCTCCTCATCCAAGTCATTAATAAAAATGTTAAAGAGCACTGGGCCCTGGACTGAGCCCTGTGGTACCCCAGTTGTTACTTCCACCCAGTTTGCAAAGGAACCACTGATAAGCACTCTTTGAGTACGATTCTGGAGCCAACTGTGGATCCATCTGATAGTTGTTTCATCCAGCCCACATTTAGCTAGCTTGCTAATCAGAATATCATGGGGCACTTTGTCAAAAGCTTTGCTGAAGTCCAGATGTATTATGTTCACAGCATTCCCACAGTCTACAAGGGAGGTTACCTGATCAAAAAATGAGATGAGATTAGTTTGACAGGATTTGTTCTTCATAAATCCATGTTGGCTCCTAGTAATCACTGCATTGCTTTCAAGGTGCTTACAGATGGACTGCTTTATAATCTGCTCCAGAATTTTTCCAGGGATTGATGTTAGGCTGACTGGTCTGTAGTTCCCTGGTTCTTCCTTCTTGCCCTTTTTGAAGATAGGGACAACATTAGCTCTCCTCCAGTCATCCGGCACTTCACCAGTCCTCCATGATTTCGCAAAGATAATAGACAACGGTTCTGAGAGTTCTTCAGCCAGTTCCTTCAATACCTAGGATGCAGTTTATTGGGCTCTGGAGATTTGAAATCATTCAAAGTGGTTAGGTATTCCTTGACCATTTGTCTATCAATCTCAAGCTCCATTCCTGCCCCTTCTACTTCATGTTTCCCGGGAGGGTCATAGACCCTTTTTTGGGAGAAGACTGAGCCAAAGTAGGAATTGAGCACTTCTGCCTTTTCTTTGTCATCTGTTATCATTTTGCCATCCTCATTGAGTAGCTGTGCCACCATTTCTTTTCTCTGTCTTTTACTATGGACGTATATGAAGAAAGCTTTTTTGTTGCTTTTATTTATTATTTATTTATTACATTTATACCCCGCCTTTCTTTTCATCATAGAAACCCAAGGCGGCTTACATATGGTTCCCAGATGGTCTCCCATCCAGGCACTGACCTGACCAGACCTGACCCTGCTTAGCTTCAGCAGGATGCTGGCCTCATGTGCCTTCAGACCATAGCCTGACACATGCAGAACAACTTGAGCCGGGCGCTGCAGTTTGTGCAGAATATTGCAGCACGACGGCTGACATTAGTGAGACCCTATAAGCACATAATACCTCTACTCTGAAATCTGCACTGGTTGCCGATTTACTATCAAGCCAAATTCATGGTGTGCTTTCCAAGTTACGGGTGCCACACAGTACTTGTTCTGCTCTTGTAAGAAATTGATTCTTTAGTGTGGCAGTACCTATACTTTGGAACTCCCTACCTATTTCCATTAGGCAGAAGCCTTCATTGTACTCATTTTGGCACCTGCTAAAAACATTTTTGTTTAGGCAAACCTACCCAGGCATGTAGAAGCCATTATGTTGGTTTTTAACTCATTGTGTGTTTTATTATTTTGAATGTTTTTTTAAATACCAGTCTTTAACTGTTTTTGCCAATAATTTTATTGTTTTAATTCCTTCTATAAACCGCTTTGAGGGTTTTTTTTACAGTAAAGCGGTATATAAATGTTGTAAATAAAATAGATAAATAAATTTTAGAGTCACTATGTCCCTTGAGTCTCTTTCCTCTTTTATACTTAGTCAGGCCATTTGTTACCATCTAGCTCCGTACTCCCCCTCTAGGATGCACACCTTAACATGGTGAGGGGGTTTGAGAGTGTTGAAGAAGCTAAGAGCAATGCCGTCACGAGTCTTGACCAAGAGGCTAGACTCCGAGCAGGGGCACCCAAGGCAGAATGGTCAAAGCTGAAACGCCAGACTAAGATGCATCCAAACTCAGAGGAAGGCAATGGTAAACCACCTCTGAATATCTCTTACCACAAAAACCCTATGAACAGAGTATCCAAAATGCAACACGAGATAGTGCTGGAAGATGAGACCCCTAAGTCAGAAGGCACTCACCGAGATACTGGGGAAGAACAAAGGACAAGTACGAATATCTCTGTGGCTAATGACGCAGCTGGGTCAAAGCCAAAAGGAAGCCCAGAGGCTGATGCTCAAGGAGAGTCCGGAGTTGTACGACACACACAATAGGAACAAGGAATGTGAGAAGCATGAACCAGGGAAAGTTAGAAATTGTCAAGCAAGAAATGGAACGCATCAACATTACAATACTTGGTGTGAGCAAACTAAAATGGACGAGAATGGGACATTTTCAATCAGGCAACTACAAAATATTTTATGCAGGAAATGAGAAATTAAGAAGAAATGGGGTTGCTTTAATAGCGAGAAGTGATGTAGCAACAGCAATTAGGAGCTACAACGCAAGGTCTGAGCGAGTTATATCAATGAGATTAAACAGGAAACCTATACACATAACCATCATCCAAGTCTATGCTCCGACGGCAAATGCAGAAGAGGAGGAATTGGAGAAATTTTACACAGAAGTACAGGAAGAAATTGATCACACACCAAAACAAGATGTGCTGATAATCATGGGGGATTGGAATGCAAAAGTAGGGAACAGAGAAGAATTAGGAATTGTGGGGAAATGGGGCTTAGGAGACAGAAATGAAGCAGGAGAAAGACTTATTGAATTGTGCGAAGCCAATAATTTGTTTCTTGCAAACACATTTTTTAAATAACCAAAAAGGCGACTGTACATGTGGACATCACCCAATGGTCAATATAGGAATCAAATTGATTATATAATTAGTAGCAGAAGATGGAGGAGTTCCATACTTTCTGCGAAAACAAGACCAGGAGCAGACTGCGGTACAGATCATGAACTGGTCGTATCAAAAATCAGAGTAAAGCTAAAGAAGAACAACAAAGCAATCATAATGTCAAAATACAATTTAAATAACATCCCAGAAAAATATAAAGATCAAATAAGGAACAGGTTTGAGGCTTTAAACTTAGTTGACAGAGGAGCAGAAGAACTATGGAATGAAGTCAGAGACATTATCAGGGAAGAATGCAAAAAGACAATACCTCTAGTTAAAAAGAGAGAAAGACCCCCAATGGATTAATGAAGAAACTCTTAAAATGGTTAAAGAGAGAAGGAAAGGAAAAAACCAAAAGGAGATAGAAACACAGTCAGAACCCTAAATGCAACAATACAACGACTAGTACATAGGGACAAACAGAACTATTACAGTAGATACTGTATAGAAATAGAAGAGGACAACAAAAAGGGTAGAACAAGAGCCCTGTTCCAAAAGATTAGAGAAATGAAAGGGAAATTTAAACCAAGAGTAGGGATGTTGAACAATCAACAGGGAAACATGCTGACTGACCGAGATGAAATAAAAGGAAGATGGAAGCAATACACTGAAGAACTCTATAAAAGAGATGCCAGGATCACAGATTCATTCACAGAGGAATCATATGATGAAGAACCAGACATTTTAGAATGCGAGGTGAAAGCTGCTCTTAAAATACTTAGAAGAAACAAATCACCAGGAATAGATGGCATACCAATAGAGTTGCTACAAGCTACTGAGACTGAATCTGTCCAAATTTTGACAAAAATCTGTCAAGAAATATGGAAAACTAAACAATGGCACACAGACTGGAAGTGTTCCATATACATCCCAATTCCAAAAAAAGGGGATCCCAGGGAATGCAGTAATTATCAAACTATTGCCTTAATATCCCATGCAAGTAAAGTAATGCTCAAGATTCTACAACAAAGGCTCTTACCATATATGGAGCGAGAAATGCCAGATGTCCAAGCTGGATTTAGAAAGGGAAGAGGCACCAGAGATCATATCGCAAACACACATAATGGAACGGACCAAGGAATTTCAGAAGAAAAATCACCCTGTGCGTTATAGATTTCAGCAAAGCCTTTGACTGTGTAGATCATGAAAAACTATGGAATGCTTTAAAAGAAATGGGGGTGCCACAGCATCTGATTGTCCTGATGCGCAACCTATACTCTGCACAAGAGGCTACTGTAAGGACAGAATATGGAGAAACCGATTGATTCCCCATCGGAAAGGGTGTAAGACAGGGTTGTATTTTATCACCCTATTTATTTAATCTATATGCAGAACATATCATACGGAAAGCGGGATTGGACCAAAATGAAGGAGGTGTGAAAATTGGAGGGAGAAATATCAATAATTTAAGATATGCAGAAGATACCATACTATGTGCAGAAACCAATGATTTGAAACGAATGCTGATGAAAGTTCAAGAGGAAAGCACAAAAGCAGGACTACAGCTGAACATCAAAAAGACTAAAGTAATGACAACAGAAGATTTACATAACTTTAAAGCTGACAATGAGGACATTGAACTTGTCAAGGATTATCAATACCTTGGCACAGTCATTAACCAAAATGGAGACAATAGTCAAGAAATCAGAAGAAGGCTAGGACTGGGGAGCGCAGCTATGAGAGAACTAGAAAAGGTCCTCAAATGCAAAGATGTATCACTGAACACTAAAGTCAGGATCATTCAGACCATGGTATTCCCAATCTCTATGTATGGATGTGAAAGTTGGACAGTGAAAAAAGCGGGTAAGAGAAAAATCAACTCATCTGAAATGTGGTGTTGGAGGAGAGCTTTGCGGATACCATGGACCGCGAAAAAGACAAATAATTGGGTGTTAGAACACATTAAACCAGAACTATCACTAGAAGCTAAAATGATGAAACTGAGGTTATCATACTTTGGACACATCATGAGAAGACATGATTCATTAGAAAAGATAATAATGCTGGGAAAAACAGAAGGGAGTAGAAAAAGAGGAAGGCCAAACAAGAGATGGATTGATTCCATAAAGGAAGCCACAGACCTGAACTTACAAGATCTGAACAGGATGGCTCATGACAGGTGATCTTGGAGGTCACTGATTCATAGTGTCGCCATAAGTCGTAGTCGCCTTATAGGCACATAACAACAACAGCTTAGTACTGATGATATGGACTAGCATTGGCTCTCCAGAATTCCAGGCAATAGTCTTTTCCAGATATTGAATTTTGGTCCTTTGCGTGCAAAGCATGTGCCCTACCATTTAGCTACGACCCAGTTTTAAAAAGTATATTTTAAAATTGTTCTTTTCAATTTACTAATGAATGCACAGCATAACTAGGGCAGATCCACACCATGCATTTGAAGCACATGAATCCCACCACAGAATCATGGGAACTGTCGTTTGTTAAGGGTCGTGGGAACTATAACTGTGAGGGGGAAAACTACACTTCCCAGGATTCTTTTGGGGAAGTCATGCGCTTTAAATGCTAGTTGGATGTGCTTTAAATGTATTATGTGGATCTGCATTACTTCATAAACTTTGCCTACATATAAATCATTTTAATTAAATTTTTAAATGGAAATAAGCCACACAGTTTACTGGGTGACCACGGGCTATGCACCATCTCTCAGCCTAATCTGCCCCTCAAGGTGAAAACAACAGAGGGGGACCAGGAAGAAGGGCACACTTAAAATGTAGCAGAAATAATAATTTGTAAATAATTTACAACCAGTGTGAAATCAGATACATATCAAGACAGAGTATGAAGAAATGTTTATATAAGCATGAATGTCAAAGATGTTTACTATTTACACAATGTGTAAAGGTATCTATAGTGCAATCCTATGCATGTTTACTCAGAAACAAGTCCCAATGTATTCAATGGGGCTTATTCAGACAGGGAAGCATGCACAGGACTGCAATTCAGTCATAAGGAACTTCACTCACCCAATCCAAAATTCAGAATCATGGCTCGTTAAGCTGTTTTGCAACTGTTTATACTTGTTTTATTTTTACTGGATTTTAAATGGCTTTAATTCTTGTTGCGAGCTGCCGTGGTTTCCAACCCTACCTCACAGGGTTGTTGGAAATATTCCATATACACATACACTGAAGATGTAAAAATACATACAGTACACCCTATATAATAGTTTATTGTCAAAATCAGTTGGCTATCGCAGAACATTTTTTTAAAAAGTATTAGTTTCTTGCCAAATAAAAGTAGTGACACTTAAGTAAGTCCTGCCTAACTGCTTTAAATAAAGAAAAGGATCTGAGAGAGAGAGAAGGATTTACAACATAGTTCATTTCTATGTTCACTCAAAAGTCCAACTGATTTTCAGCACAATCCTAACCATGTCTACTCAAAAGTAAGTCCTACTGAATTCAATGGGGTTAGCTCCCAGGTATGTGGAGTTAGCATTGCAGCTTTACTCCCAGAAAAGCTTCATAACGGGAAGGTTTTCAAAACAGGTTATGAATAAGACAAATAAACTGCCCTCTTCAACAGTCCAGTAAAATTTAAACTTGTTTGACTCCTTAATTAGGGAAGTATAACACTGTAGCACTTTTTAAAACTTCTGTTCAAAAATTATTTGAAAGATAAAATGCATGCCATTTTTGCAAGCAATAAAAAACCCCTGCATGTAAACTTTTATGCCTACCAAGATCCTGCTGTGATCTTCTTGTAGTGCAATCTCACCCATGTTTACTCAGAAGCAAGTTCCAATCCTGTAGAAAGAAAGTACTCTTTATGCTGTTGAAAGCTATATATTTACTGAATTCCTGATGTGAGACAAGCAGGAAAAGGAAACTGTGCATCTAGCTATTGCCTGGGGATTAACAAATCTTGTCAATCACAGCCTTGACTTCACTTATTGGCTAGAAATCTGAAAGGGCAGAGATTAGAGCAGCTGGTATTAACAGAAGTTGCGGGGCTGTGTGTCTGACATTATGGTTTATATCTTTTGAACCAGACTACCTAGAAACTTAATTTTTTAAAAAATGAAAGCTAAGAGTCCGGAGATTAATGTAACTCACAGCTCAGAGTCTGGAGAGGACCCCAAAAACTCATAGTCTCTGGGCAAAAACTGGAGACTTTGCAATTTGATGAACAATGCTGTTTATTTCAAGTGGAGGTTGAGGGGAGGGAGTGAAAACTGTTGCAGAGTTTTATAACAGTTATTTAATGTTAATCATGTCCTTTACAGAGCAGAGCTCCTGATCAGAAGGCTTACAAAACAGGCAGGACAAAGCTCCACTGAAGAACAATTCTTGCTGTCATCGCTGGATAGTGTGAACATCGTTCTCTTCTGACACACTCTTTTCAATAGTTGAAAACTGTTGACCTATTATTTCTTCTACTCTCTGTTAAACATAGTTTTTTCCCCAGTTTTCTGTCACTGTTCTGTTCCTTTGCTGAAATATGACCAATGTGTCAAATCTTTCTAGAGTTTGGGGAACAAAGTAAGATTCTTTTACTTTATCCAATGAAGCTTTGGAACAGTGCTAAATATACCAGAAATATGGTGTTCTAAAACCTGGATCAGATGTGTCTATGAATGCAATCTAAAACTTATTAGCTTGCTCAGTAACTCAGCAACTTGCAAATCCTAGGTGTCAATGATACTGCTTCATCAGTTATTCTCCATTTGGGGGAACAAACCTGGGTTTGCCACAGAAAGTACATTCAACCCAATTTGGTTGTAGCTGCTTGTGATCTGATAAATGTACCTGTATGACATTGTTTCCAAACATGTTTGTCTCACTAATACCAAGTTTATTTAGGTACCTCTAAGATTGTTCTAAGTGTACAACTAAAGATGTAACATGCACATTTCCTTGTTCCTGGTTGATCATTGTTTTATCAACCCAACTTTCTAATTTAATAAGGTAATTTTGTGTTTTAGCCATCCCTTGGAGTAGAAACTTGGAACAGCTCACTAATGGGAAAATGTACACTGTTTAACCATCCCAACCAGTGAGGTTGCTGTTGACCCCATTAGCCATTTGAAATATTTCTAAAAACTTTTTAGAAAAATTGAACTGCTTCATACTCTATGTACTCCTGTACAATTATGGGGTTAGTTTATATATGCTTATAGCATTAATTTACAAAATATGTTGCCAGCAGTATCCCTTTAAATCTGGAATGCTTAATGAAATGGAAAACGTAGAAATATTTAGTTATTATGCTATGTGATGTAACATGGTAATCTCGCACTATTTCCTCAACCCCTTGGAATTTGATTTTAAGTGTATACTGATGCTTGTGGTGTGTACTCTTGAATCTTCTTTTAGACCCCAGTGGGATGTTGTGAGTTTTTTGGTACTATTTTATTTAGTTGTATTATTCAAACAATAAAAATTGAAGTAAAACAATTATAGGGTCAATTGTCCTACAGCATTTCATCTCCTCATCCCAACTTTTCTATTTTTTTAATTCCTTTAATTTAGTAAGGGCTAAATTTAATTTAGGAAGGGCTGGATTTACCCTTATTGAAATAAATGGAAAAGTAAATTAAGCTAATTGTGGTCCATTCTATCCCCAGCAACTTCTCAAAATAGGGTAAAGAAAATTACCTAACATTTTGTCTCTATTTTCCCTCAGAACATTTCAACCTAAAAGGTGAAGTATATGTCCTATGAAGGTTCAAACATTAAATCAACAATTAAATACTACCACCTAAAGCCAAAAAAGATGGATTGACAAATATTTTCAAAGTTTAACACTCCACCCCTGAACAGATTACATGAAATAAGTTTGGTTGATTGCTGTGGAATCTATATCTGTCAGGGAACACAAGGAAGCTGAACAGCAGATGCTACCATACTGTGGATAGCACCCTGAAGCTATCATGATTGACACAGTGTTAATAGTCTTAAGGAAAACAGTTTAGACTAGCTTAAGCCATTAAAATCTCCTTCAATTATCTTCTATTGTAACAACTGTTTCATTCCACAGAAGACTGAGAGTTTTAGAGCCAAACTAGATGTGATGGGCAGCCATCTAGGTGTCTTCCCCATTCACATATAAATAAGGTGTGGATCTACATGCAAAGGAGTATGCAAGCAGGGGGAGGCAAAACATGCCCTCTCCCCTGCATTACCATGCTGTGCTGGTTTTTCCTTACGTTTCAGTTTTCAGTTTTGACTATCTAGGACAGAAGACTCAAATATGCAACTTAACTTAAATTTGTAATGCCCACACATCCATCAGAAAAGTTATGAGGTATTCCAACTTTTATTATAAAACATTAGATCCATATGTTTTAAGCTTCATACCCTCAGGGAACGCTTTCCAACCCCATGGAAACCCGTTGGTTTCAGATTAATTCGGACATGCATTTTAAAGCACACCTTCAGTTTATTTGGGACATCAGCCATGCCTGCTGAGTCTCACCATTGCCCTAGACACATTGAAGTGCATTCAGAGACATACCCAATAACTCCTGCAGATATGTATTGTAGGGGAAGATCTGTACAATTAGGCAAACTGACCTTCCGGAGAGTTGAAGAACTCCAGGGTTCCTAGGAACACAAAAAAAACCTCTATTTGATTTTATCAGCCAGCTTCATCACATAGCTCAAGCCTTGAAGCACCAAGAAAACAGACTATCAGTCCAGGGCCAAATAGCCTTGCAACATGCCAGAACAGAATACCGATTTGGTATCTAAGTAGTCAAGCGAACCTTTTTTTGGGGTGAGGGGTGAGTAGATAAATGAAGTCGTTCAAATTTAGATTAATACCTGCTATCTAGAAACTGACACATTACTCTACAGGTATACTATTAGTTCTGTATTTTTAATTTTATGCAACTGTCCCAGTCAAAAATTTAAATTGATGTCTGTCTGTCTAAATAAACTCTTAGTAGTCAAATAAATCAAGTATTAATTTATTAAAAGGAAATTACGTTCATTACAAAAATTACTTTTTTTTTAGAAGTTGAGGTGTCCTCAAAAACTTTACAAATTACTTGGAGGCCCCTCCTCCCAATAACATGTTCAATTGGCTTGATAATAGTCCTAATTCATTGACATTTACAACCTGTGTAGGGTTGCCCATTGAGTAGGCCTAAGCACCTCTGAGCATATGCAGAGAGCCTTAGTTAGATGAATGCCTCCTCAGCTGTCCATAGAAATTGATGTTTTGTACCTAGTTCTATTCTGTCTGGATAAACCTACTGGTCTACACAGCATATGGGAGACCAACAAAATGCATTCAGCTTTCCTGAATAGCCCTTGCAAAGTGGAACCAGTCATCACACAGTCCTCAAAGGGCACACCTGCATGAAAGAGCACAATGTGACTGTACTCACATTCATAGCACAAAGCCTTCACAACAAAAGTGTGCATAACAGTGCAGTTATTGGTTATTATCCATTTACTTATTTAGTGTGAGCACCTTGAATTGAGTCCAGAAATGATCTGGAAACCACCTACAACCCCCTGTAAAATTCTAAGCAGCTGCCAATACTAGACTGGTGAGTATTTCCTTCATACTTACTCCTAAGCCCTGTGTTCCTGTCCATAGATTGCAGAAATAAAGCAAGTGACCAGTAGAACAAATTAGGCAATGAAGAGGTGTTGTGTAGGAAAAGACCAGAAGCATTCTGGAGGGAGCTCCAAGGAAAAGTTCAGTGGTCGAATACATGCTTTACATGCAGAAGGTCTCAGCTTCAGTCTCTGGTATTTCCAGTTAAAAGGACTTCAAGCAACAGGTCTGAGAAAGATCTCTGCCTTGACAGCAGGCTCCAGTCCGTAGATGGTAAGGGGATGAATAGATCAGTCGCCTCACATTAACAGTTTTTTTAAATAGGTAGTGTGTGAGAAAAACACACACACCCTCACTCCTCCACTGCTAGCAGAGGACCCCTTGCTGTAACAAAAATAAAACGACATTCATAAGCAAGACCTCACACAGATTATTTATGTCATAACTAAAATGCGGCATATGTACTCTTGTTTTGTAAATTCTGGACACGTTGCCAGTTAGGGTTCTAGGAAAAACAAAACAGAGGCAGTAATGAGAGACTGAAGTTAGCCCACCCTTAGAACATTTAGCAATTAACTAAACAATTTGGCAATTAACTGGATCCATTTCAGTTGGGTTTCAGGCCTGGTTTTGGCATGGAAACAGTCTTGGTCACCCTGTATGATGACCTCTGTCAGGACAGAGACAGGGGGAGTGTGACTCTGTTGATTCTCCTTGATCTCTCAGTGGATTTCGATACCATCGGCCATGGTATCCTTCTGGGGAGACTGGCTGAATTGGGAGTGGGACTGCATGGTGGTGGTTCCGCTCCTACTTGGTAGGTCGGCTCCAGAAGGTAGTGCTTGGGGAACATTGCTCAGCACCCTGGACTCTCCAGTATGGGGTTCCACAGGGGTCAGTTCTGTCCCCCATGCTGTTCAACATCTACATGAAACTGTTGGATGTGGTCATCTGGAGCTTTGGAGTGTGTTGCCATCAGTATGCTGATGACACGCAGCTCTATTTCTCCTTTTCATTTTCTTCAGATGAGTCTGTCAATGCGCTGAACCGGTGTCTGGCTGCGACAATGGACTGGATGAGGGCTAATAAACTGAGGCTCAATCCAGACAAGACTGAGGTGCTGCTAGTGGGTGGTTCTTCTGACCGGATGGTGGATGTCCAACCTGCCCTGGATGGGGTTGCACTCCCCCTGAAGGAGCAGGTTCATAGCTTGGGGGTTCTCCTAGAACCATCTCTGTCACTTGAGGCTCAGGTAGCTTCAGTGGCACGGAGTGCCTTCTACCAACTTCGGCTGGTGGCCCAGCTATGCCCCTATCTGGACAGGGATAACTTGGCTTCAGTTGTCCATGCTCTGGTAACCTACAAGTTAGATTACTGCAATGCGCTCTACGTGGGGCTGCCTTTGAAGATGGTTCAGAAACTGCAACTTGTGCAAAATTCAGCAGCCAGATTGGTAACAGGGACCAGATGGTTCAAACATATAAAACCGATTCTGGCCCGCTTGCATTGGCTACCTGTATGTTTCAGAGCTCGATTCAAGGTGCTGTTTTTAACCTATAAAGCTTTACATGGCTTAGGACCACAATACCTGATGGAACATCTCTCCTGACACGAACCCACCTGTACACTACACTCAACATCAAAGGCCCTCCTCCGGGTGCCTCCTCGGAGGAAAGCTGGGAGTCTGGCAACAAGGGAGAGGGCCTTCTCAGTGGTGGCCCCCAAATTATGGAATGATTTTCCTGATGAGCTGAGCCTGGTGCCAACACTATTATCTTTTCAGTGCCAGGTCAAAACTTTCCTCTTCTCCCAGGCATTTTAGCATGTGTTTTTAAATTGCTTTTTAAAAAATGTGTTTTTAAATTTGTCTATTTGTTTTTAATGTTTTTAATTGTTGTAAACCACCCAGAGAGCTTTGGCTATGGGGCGGTATACAAATGCAATAAATAAATAAATAAATAGTCTCCCATCCCTAGTACAAAAACACTGATATATATCCTATTAACCTGTCACAAATTAATTTTCCCATGTTAAGTGCCAACCTTGGACTATGGACTCTTAATCAAGGGAGAAGGAGCAAGATTTTATATCCCCCTTAACCTCTTCAAGGGTGTTGCTCTTTCACAATTGAAATTGTTTTTCCCTGACCACTGAATTTACTCTCAAAGAAAAGATTATGTCCACACAGAATTGAGCTCTGTCACCTCTCGTATTAGTCATTAAATAGGTTTATGCAAGAGACATCATGATTAAATAAAGAATGGCATTTTCAGGAAAGGAAAGGAGTTAATCTGCTGGTGGTAAAGATGAACAAAGAAGGTTTTCACAAATTTTACTAGAGAGTGGAAAGATGACATTATAAAATATTGCTACGTAGGAAAGGAAAATTATATGTCAGGAGAAAATGAAAGAATGTTAAAAACATCAGAGAAGATGGTGCACTGCTATCTTGTTATTCAGGTTCCATGTCATTATGCTAAGTGTTCACTTTCCTGAGATATATAATAAAAACATTAAAACTAAAAAAAACCTTCAGAGAAGGAACCTACAAGCAAGTTATTTTTTTAAAAAGTAGTGACTAAAGAGCACAAGACTATAGAACAAAGACTATGGTACCTCAAAGACTTAAATTTATTATCGCATAAGCTTTTCCTGGACTGCACTGGATTCACAAAGTGCTCTTCTGAGTTATTAGCTTATGCATGCATGGTTTGCTCGAAATTACGAACAGTGAGGTCAGAGAGAAATGAAATGCAGAAAAGTACAGACACTGACTATTATGCAAATAACTGTGGTGATCAACAAAACAGTTGTTGATAACAGAGATACACTGGCATTTGTAAGCCATTCAACACATGGAATGTGATAGAAATCGTTTATCTCAATTCAATCCACAATTGATAACACTGAACCTCTTGACATCTTGTAATTCAGCAGTTTCGCAGTATAGCCTCCCTTTCAAGTTCCTTTTCTCCCTGTATGGCCACTTTAGGACCACCTATAAAATGTCCAGGCAGGTTGAAATGCCCCTCCACTGGCTTTTGAATACCACCATTTCCAAAGCCAGATTTATGTCTGTTCATGGCCTGTTTGTCCTATGTAGAATGCACAAAGCACTGCTGTCAGGAAATGGCATATAACACATTGGAAGATGAACAGGCGAATGACCCCCTGATGTTGTGAATCACATTTTAAAGTCCTATAATAATGTTGCCAGAGTAGACTTGGGAACAGAGCTGGCATCTGGGTCTGCTGCAGAATTACCAAAGGATGGTTGTGTTATCAACAACTGTTTTGTGAATGACCACCGTTAATCCTCATTGTCTGTAATTTTCTGCATTTAACAACTTGATGGAAGAAATAGATACAAGCAGATCAAAACGCACACAATGGATTCAGTGTGAGAAGACACAAAGAAAAAGATCTGATGCAACTGTTACAATTCACCATCACCACCACCACCAAAACAACAACACCATTTGTAAATATATACCTGTAACTCAGGACAACACTTATATCTGATGAAGTGGAATATTGTCCACAAAAGACTGTGCCATAATAAATTTGCTAGTCTTTAAGGTGGCACAAGACTCTTTGCTGTTTTTGCTGCAACAGATGAACAGGCTCCCCTTTGGGGGGAAAAACTATAGACTTGGCCTAAATGGAGTGGTGGGAGTCATCACCTCATCCAAAGACCTGCTGCTCACTCTGGCCAGGATAGAAGGCAAGAGAGAGGACACCTCCCCCCATTTTTGCTGCATCTGCTCCAGACTGGATCTCCAGTAGCTGGACTGACTTAGGATCCAATAGGCTGTGGGCTGGCCCAGCTCCACCCCTTCCTCACCCCAGAACTGACCCATTTCAAAAGTTTATGCTATCACCAACAGGGATACTGCCCATGGTAGCATCTGTCTGAGTTTTCAGTGGACATAGCGGAGCCCTCCAGAGAGGTCCCTGCCGACAGAGGAAAACCTCCACCACATCCAAGCTCTCTCTAGTGCAGCAGATCAGTGGTTTGGGTTGCTCTTTCCTTGGGAAACGAAGATGCCTGAAAACACATTTGCAAACGTGCATTTTATAAGTTAAGGTAGCTGGAAAAAGCAGACAAGATATAAAAAAGCCAAGAATATTCATACTGTGAGGAAAACAAAACAGAATGAAGTATGGAGCAGAAAACTTTACATGAAATGATAAGGAAAATTAGGAGACAATAAGGGTAAGCAAACACTGATGCCAAAGTTTCTTATCTTCTTCTACTACACATTAAATTAAATATTTTTAAAGAGAAGTTGAGCAAACATCAACACAATCAGGGTAAGGAAATAAATTTGAGTGTAGGTTGTTGTTTTTAACTACTCTTAAAGCAAGGAGAAGGAAGAGTACTTGGGACAGGAAGACTTGAACATAAGAACATAAGAAGAGCCTGCTGGATCAGGCCAGTGGCCCATCTAGTCCAGCATCCTGTTCTCACAGTGGCCAACCAGGTGCCTGGGGGAAGCCCGCAAGCACGACCCGAGTGCAAGAACACTCTCCCCTCCTGAGGCTTCCGGCAACTGGTTTTCAGAAGCATGCTGCCTCTGACTAGGGTGGCACAGCACAGCCATCACGACTAGTAGCCATTGATAGCCCTGTCCTCCATGAATTTGTCTAATCTTCTTTTAAAGCCATCCAAGCTGGTGGCCATTACTACAGCATCTTGTGGGAGCAAATTCCATATTTTAACTATGCGCTGAGTAAAGAAGTACTTCCTTTTGTCTGTCCTGAATCTTCCAACATTCAGCTTCTTTGAATGTCCACGAGTTCTAGTATTATGAGAGAGGGAGAACTTTTCTCTATCCACTTTCTCAATGCCATGCATAATTTTATACACTTCTATCATGTCTCCTCTGACCCGCCTTTTCTCTAAACTAAAAAGCCCCAAATGCTGCAACCTTTCCTCGTAAGGGAGTCGCTCCATCCCCTTGATCATTCTGGTTGCCCTCTTCTGAACCTTTTCCAACTCTAGAATATCCTTTTTGAGATGAGGCGACCAGAACTGTACACAGTATTCCAAATGCGGCCGCACCATAGATTTATACAACGGCATTATGATATCGACTGTTTTATTTTCAATACCTTTCCTAATTATCGCTAGCATGGAATTTGCCTTTTTCACAGCTGCCGCACACTGGGTCGACATTTTCATCGTGCTGTCCACTACAACCCCGAGGTCTCTCTCCTGGTCGGTCACCACCAGTTCAGACCCCATGAGCGTATATGTGAAATTCAGATTTTTTCCTCCAATATGCATAATTTTACACTTGTTTATATTGAATTGCATTTGCCATTTTTCTGCCCATTCACTCAGTTTGGAGAGGTCTTTTTGGAGCTCTTCGCAATCCCTTTTTGTTTTAACAACCCTGAACAATTTAGTGTCGTCAGCAAACTTGGCCACTTCACTGCTCACTCCTAATTCTAGGTCATTAATGAACAAGTTGAAAAGTACAGGTCCCAATACCGATCCTTGAGGGACTCCACTTTCTACAGCCCTCCATTGGGAGAACTGTCCGTTTATTCCTACTCTCTGCTTTCTGCTTCTTAACCAATTCCTTATCCACAAGAGGACCTCTCCTCTTATTCCATGACTGCTAAGCTTCCTCAGAAGTCTTTGGTGAGGTACCTTGTCAAACGCTTTTTGAAAGTCTAAGTACACTATGTCCACTGGATCACCTCTATCTATATGCTTGTTGACACTCTCAAAGAATTCTAATAGGTTACTGAGACAGGACTTTCCCTTGCAGAAGCCATGCTGGCTCTGCTTCAGCAAGGCTTGTTCTTCTATGTGCTTGGTTAATCTAGCTTTAATAATACTTTCTACCAGTTTTCCAGGGACAGAAGTTAAGCTAACTGGCCTGTAATTTCCGGGATCCCCTCTGGATCCCTTTTTGAAGATTGGTGTTACATTTGCCACTTTCCAGTCCTCAGGCACGGAGGAGGACCCGAGGGACAAGTTACATATTTTAGTTAGCAGATCAGCAATTTCACCTTTGAGTTCTTTGAGAACTCTCGGGTGGATGCCATCCGGGCCCGGTGATTTGTCAGTTTTTATATTGTCCATTAAGCTTAGAACTTCCTCTCTCGTTACCACTATTTGTCTCAGTTCCTCAGAATCCCTTCCTGCAAATGTTAGTTCAGGTTCAGGGATCTGCCCTATATCTTCCACTGTGAAGACAGATGCAAAGAATTCATTTAGCTTCTCTGCAATCTCCTTATCGTTCTTTAGTACACCTTTGACTCCCTTATCATCCAAGGGTCCAATTGTCTCCCTAGATGGTCTCCTGCTTTGAATGTATTTATAGAATTTTTTGTTGTTGGTTTTTATGTTCTTAGGAATGTGCTCCTCAAATTCTTTTTTAGCATCCCTTATTGTCTTCTTGCATTTCTTTTGCCAGAGTTTGTGTTCTTTTTTATTTTCTTCATTCGGAGAAGACTTCCATTTTCTGAAGGAAGACTTTTTGCCTCTAAGAGCTTCCTTGACTTTGCTCGTTAACCATGCTGGCATCTTCTTGGCCCTGGCGGTACCTTTTCTGATCTGCGGTATGCACTCCAGTTGAGCTTCTAATATAGTGTTTTTAAACACTTGGACAAAAGGTTATGGGCAAACAAGCATAATGGGAAATACTACTTTCACAAAGCAGTAGAGCCAAAAGCAATGAAATTCTTCCAGATGAGTGTATGTAAGAAAGCTAGTGAGAGACGAATATTTCAATAGTCAAAATTAGGAAAAGGGTAATTTAGCAGCTTGATGGAAGAAACAGATACAAGTGGTCAAAAGGCACACAGCAGATTCAATCAGAGAAGAAGGCCACACAGAAAAAGAAAATCCAAAATGTTGAAAACTATGTAGGCCATGTAAAGACCATGTAACAGTTAGAAAAGAGAACAAACTGAACAACGTTAGTTGCTAATATTAAGCCACTATCAGGAATGTGAATTTGTTAAAACTCATTAAGCTAATCCATGTCTGTTTTTCAACAGCGTTGATTCAAAAATATGGAGTTATGGAGTTGAATAGAACCAAAAAGCCATTTAGCGATCGAATGCCTGCTGCTGCCACAATGCAGGGCCATCTGCAGATCAATCCAAATCACAGGGCACATGGTCTCATAATCAGAGAGCAGACACACTGCGTAACAGATGCCAATCAAGCAGATAATTTTAGAAGGTTCACACAAGTGAATCAAACTACACAGGACAAGGGAAGGCAAAAATAGGCTAACTAACATTATGAGAAGGAGGTGATAAAGGAAGAGGAGAAAAAGATTTTGGATACCACCCTCAAAGACTGATGGTTAAAATGATAGCAGACTGAAAACAGACGTTTTATTTTAATATGCTGCTGAACCTTCCTGTGGTTGCTATTTGTTTTGTTGTTGTTTATTGTTGTGCTTTTATAGACTGTTTTATTTGTTTTGTTTTAACATTGTGTAGGTCACTTGGGGACCTTCGGGTATCAAGCAACTAATAAATCTAATAAATAATAAAATAATAATAAAGAACAACAACAGACTGGTTCCAATTTGTTTAGTGGTTAAAACTGGAGGTTTTAAAGCAGCAAATTGGAATGGTGGGTGGAGCTATTTAATGTGGCTTGAATCTAACAAAACCACAATATAACCCTGGCAAATAAAAAACAGCTAAAGCTAAGAGAAAGCAAGAGAAGGAAGAGGGAGTGTACAACAAATCAATACAGTTGTAGGGCAGTATGCCCCTCTTATTTAGACTAAAATACAAAGTAACCCCAAACAGCTTGGAACAGATCACGCATAACTAGATTTTCTGACCCATAAAAAACTCACATGATCAAATGGATCAATTCGGAGATCAGAAAACACAACACTGCTTTATCACATGCCTAAAAATCCAGATTTTGATAGGTTGGGTGGTACCATTGTAATTGGTACATTATGTGGAACATATATTTCAACAGGAATCCTATGTTTCCACGCTTATTCACAAAATGCTGCCATTATATAGCACTCTTATCAGGCCCATCATTGGTACTTAAGTCTCTCTCTTGCTAGGGCCTAGAAAAAGATGTTATTCTACAGAAGGAATACATAAGTATTGACAGAGGGAGAGACAGAACACAATACAGTGACAAATTGCCTCTTACTCATATAGACACAAAAAGAATACAGAAAATAGTCGGAACACAACTGTAACAAATTAGCCATGCCTATCATTAGACAATGAAAACTTCACACCCATCCCTCAAGAATGCAGTGTGTGGCAGGAAACAGAATACAGCAAGAATATTATACTTGGAGAACATACCTACAAAATCAACTGTTTTACTTATGATTACTCCACCTGGAAAAGTTATTAGTGCCTCTCTAATTATTTCTATCTTCACAATTACTAAGGCAAATAAGCATCATTCCAGTATCAAAAATACAATGGAACTAATCCACCTTTTTACCACCACCACAATTATGTGTAGAAAAATCAAAATGTCTTAAGAGATCATTAATCCTTGTGAAGAAATCTTAAGTGAATGCCTCCAGAGTGCCCATAAAGGTAGACAACTTGACTCCTGCTGGAAGAAATATGGTATAGTGGTTGAAGTGGTACTTGGATGTGGGAAATCCTAGTTCAACTTGGGCAAATCACTGTATTTCGGTCTAGCCTCCCTCGCAGGACTGTTGCAACAATAAAATAGGATAACACCACATGTCCCCTTAGAGGAAGGCTAGGATATGGATGAAATAAATGGTGGGATGGAGGCATACTTTTCATATAGGATGGATAAGGAATTTCTTTGTTTTTTAAAGCAAGCACAGGTGATATGAAGATCACAAGAGGCAACTGCAATAAAGAATAGAGTGCATGGAAGCAGATTAAGAAAGAACAAGCAGTGGGGTGTACATAGAATTGTAGAGTATTTCAGTATATGAACTACAAGTATTACTGCAGAGAATGAAGCAAGGGACGTCTTGTGGAAAATAAAGCTATGAAGGCTACCATGGAGGATAAGGCTATCAGTGACTACTAGCCATAACAGCTATGTTCTATCTCCACTGTTGGAGGCAGTAAGCCTCTGAATACCAGTAGCTGGGAATCACAAGTGGGGAGAACGCTATTGTGCTCAGGTCCCACCACACACATCTGGTTAGCCACTGTGAGAACAGGCTGCTGGACTAGATGAGCCTTTGGCCTGGTCCAGCAAGGTCTTCTTATGGATCTTAAAGTAAGCAGATGTGATGGGAGTGGAGAAAAAGAGAAAGGCACTCTGAGTTCATCAGGCAGTGTGCAGCAAGGCTGTGTAGAGTTTAGCCAGAATGCTGAAGCTTAGGCAGGCTGCTAAGGAAATTAGACTTGGAATGAGACATTTCAATGGCAGGGTCTCCAGAGTGTAAAGGATTCATTGAGGCACCACAAAACAATCCAAGGGGTACATACATGTGGAACTGGATGCAGGTCAGCAGAGCAATAGTTCAACAAAAGTTCAGACACGACTCAGGGAAAGGCAGAGAACTGCAGTGAGGCTAATACAACAAAAACAGAGGGGTGACAGGCACCAGTTTTGTGATGGAGAGGGATTGGTTATACACTCTTGTTCCTACCAGTTGACAAAGAAACACTTGGAAATGGGCAATTTTAAGAGGGATGCATTTACAACATTCCTTTTAATTCTGCTATTTCCCTTAATGTTCAATTGATGTGACCCCCTTGCTTCAAACACTTTTACAGCAGAGGCTGCAACTGATAAATTTATAAATAAATACCAGGGTTAGAATGGTCGTGATTGGAGGATGGTGGCGGCGACAGTGGGGGCAGTCTGACTGCTATATTATATTTCAGGTTGCAGCCAGGAGCCGTTCGACAGCATAGAGGAGCAGGCGTGGATGAGAAGAAATAGGGATGGGGCTTTCTCCCCCTCCAATTCTATTTTATTTCGGTTGTATAAGTTTATGGCAACCCACTCCAGACCCTCCAACATGAAAGGGAGGGGAAAAGGGAGAAGATAAAAAATAATCTTGATAAATAAAAACATGCCACGGTGCAGACTGGGATGGAGGGGTTCAAATTGGAAGGGAGTATACAGAAGCGAGGCAGAGGAAGACTTAGAATCTGAAACGGAGGATCTAAAATTGACATGGGGAGAAGCGGGAAGAGAAGACGACATTAGGATGCTATTGAGACGAAGCAGTCCCACTCTTGTCTCCGTCCCTCCTGTCCTTTCCTTTCTCCTCACCTGCGAGGCGGCGCTCCCGCAGCAGCCCATGGCGGGCTCGGGGCTGGGTCTCTGCCGCGGGCTCCAGGCATCCAAGCGCCGAGATTTCCCGGTCGCCCGCCCGGCCCCAGGGCGACGGCGGCGGCGGGAGCGGCAGCAAGGCGGCTGGGGAAGATGGGGAGAGGGACGAGAAGGGGCTGCTTGCGCCGCTACGAGTGCCGCTCAGTCAGCCAGTCAGCCACTCAACCAGTCACTCGATGTCCGCAGAGGCGCCACGAATCCCTTCGCTGAGGCGGCTCCTCGTTCCTCAGCCGTCCTCTCGCATCCCAGCGGCAGCGTCGCGCAGCGCTCCTGGGGCGGAGCTTGGCGCGAACGGAGGGAGGAGGGAGAAGCAGCAGCGCAGCAGCCGGCTCGACTCGGTTCCGTCAGCCAGCCAACCAACCAGACTGCCTCGCGACCTAGAAACAGACCCGGAACTCTCCCTCTCGGGGACGCGAAATAGAACCGAGCCGAATTAAGAAGAGCACAGAGCGCTTTGGGTAACCATTGCGGGCAAGGAGAAGGGCTTGCTTGCACTACCGCAATGGAGTGTTATAGACCGTACGCGGACAGTGCTGTCCCATACGTTAAAAAAACCCGGCTCGCTTCCGGCATGTCTGTACATTTAAAATTTTTTTTGACGCACCTCTTCTTTTTTCTGCTCTCCTGTGATTGCCTCTCAGCAGGAGTGGAGGGTGCAGCAAAGTATTTAGTATGCTAACTTAGGAGCCCTTCGTTTTTAATCTTTAATATTGGTCCTCACATGACCTTGGTCAAGTCCCTTGCGCTCTTTCCTGTTCCTGTCATTATTCATACAAATATAATTTCCCTATACCCTTTGGTATGTCCTTTATATCTCTTGTATTCTAGACTGATTGGAAAAGCTGGAGTGGAGAACCTACAGAGACAGTCCATGAGAATCTGAGAACCAAACAACCAGAAATCAGATTGTTTGGTTTTGATTTTGCTTTGCATGCAGAAGTTTCCTTGTTGAATCCCAGGCTTCTTCAGATAGGGCTGGGTGAGACCGCGTGGAGGTGCTGCCAGTCAGTGTAGACAATACTGTCTGGCTCAGTTTAAGGCGGCTGCCTGTGCTCCTTACAATTATAAGATACGGGGTTTGTGAAAGGCTTCACAGAAAAGCTGGGTTTTGACAAGGGAAATCGGAGGTGAGGAGAGATGACATCACAGAGGTGTTCTGGGAGGCAATTCCAAGCCTAAAGGGCAGCATGGGGAAAAGGGCAGAATCTTTCAAAGGAGCATGAAACTCTGCAGTCCTATATGCCAGGTGTTCTTAACCTGTGGTCCATGGACCCCTAGGCTTCAAGGGTTCCCTGAACTGGGCACACACACAAAAAAAGTCAATTTCCAATGCAATAAAATTAATTGTATTCTTTTATTTATGGGGGTCCATCACTTTCATCGAGCGCTGGTATAGCAACAGTGGGGAGGAGAGCCTGGCTGGGAGTCCAGAGGCTGTGAGTTCAAATCCCCGCTCATGTCTCCTGGGTATAAAGGGCCAGCTAAAGAACACCCCCACAGTGAGTGGCTCAGGGGTTATGTCCCCTGCCAGCTGTGCAGCCATGGGCAAGCTGCATAGTCCCAAGGAGCCCAGTTGCCCCCCAGCTGGCAGTTGCGGACAAGGAAGGAGCTGGCTTGTGCAGCTGTGGCAAGCTGAGCAGGCCCTAGCCAGCTGGGGAGGACTAGCCTCAGAGAGAGGCAATGGTAAACCCCCTCTGAATACCGCTTACCATGAAAACCCTATTCATAGGGTAGCCATAAGTCAGGATCGACTTGAAGGCAGTTCATTTCTATTTCCATCGCTTTCATCAAATTCTCAAAGGGATCCATGACCCAAAAAAGGTTAAGAACCACTACTATAAAAAATATGCAAAAAAAAATATGGACGCTCCAACATGGTTGCACTGCACAGAGTTCACACATGGACACGGGATGCCAGCAAAGTTCCCCTGAGCCAGGCTTAAAAATGAATTCTTGAAAGTCCACCCCAAGAGATAAGCATTGGTGTAAACCGCTTCGAGATTTTTGTTAAGTGCTATATAACTCTGGTTAAATAAATAAAGCACCAGAATTGTTCTCCAGCACAAATTAAATCTGAGCCAGATAAGAATTCCCAAGTTTCCCTCCTCTCCCTGCCATTCACCCACTCCAAACTCCTTCCTCTCTTCCCTTTAAAGCTCTATCTGACTGAACAGTGGTGGGAGCAGTGACAGCACATGCAGGGGGAGGAAGTATTTGTTCCCCTCCTCCCGGCATCTTAGCACCCAGGTGCACTGAGACAGTATGTGACCCAGGGCTGATGAAGTTGTCCCCAGTGACAGTGCTGGCACATGAGGATGGAGTCTACTGCAATAATGCAGGGTATGGGTGAAGGAAAAAACTTTTTTTTTACTTAAATTTTTATTTTACATAACATAACAATCCAACATAAGAGGCTTACCACATAGGTTACAAGTTACACACGTGTGCTGCACCTGCTCCCACTATTGCCAGCCAGATAAGTAAGGTTTAGGGGAAAGGGAATGCAGGTATCTGGAGATGTGGGGAGCTGGGAATCCATGTATAGCTCCCATTTTTAGAAAAGGGCTGGTAGGGAGGAGAAATTATTTTCTGAGTATAGAATTGGCTCAAAAATGAATCCAAGTTACTTCTTCATCTGTCTCTGACGCAAGCCAGAGCTTGTGCATATCATTAATATACAGACACATGTACATGAAAGCTCATGTTCACACTATATTTGTTTTAATGGTTCTGCCAGGAGACTCCTTCTTTATCTCACTTTCCATGATACCTGTCAGTTGTGCGCTTTGCATTTTCATCAAGGAGCAACCTTTTGCCATTATAAAGCAAAGAAGCCCTGCCCAGGCACATGTTTAAAAAATGTTCAGGAAAAGACAATTCCACTACCTTTTCTTTCATCCTATGATAATTATGCACATTTTCTCTGAGAGACAATACTAAGCATTGTTTAAAAAATATCCATTAAGGCTGAGGTTCTTCACTTACCTGGGAAAAAGCCCCACTGAACACAGTGGAACTTATGTCTGAGTAAATATGTATAGGATTGCTCTGCAAGTCAGGGCCATATTAGTCAAGATTAGACTGCATGAGAATCAGACATTTGGGCACATCTATGTGACAACCTTAGCACAACGCTACACATGTCAACTCAGAAGGAAGTCCCAATTGTTCTGTCTAGATATAGAACCCTAGAAACTCATATTGTGAGAACAGCTAGGAAGCATTAACAGAGAATTTTCAGTACCCTCACCAAACAAAAATTCCTAGAATTTTTGGGGGGGAAATAACACTACACTTATAATGTAGAAAGAAGTGTGAAATTTGCAATGTAATAAATTATTATCATACCTTTTTTATTACTGTAAGTCACCAAAATGTAAATAGCTAAAAAAACAAATTTCTTCTAAATTTCCAGCATCCACCTGAAAAAGACATAAATATTCAGCATCGGGTTATATGCAGAGATATAGAACTGCTGATTGTCTTGTAGCTGATTAATTGATCAGTCAATTAGCACATTCTTTGACTGAGAGCTCTGTTTAATAGTGTCCTTGTGACAGACATCTTAGAAGTTAAGCCTAAGGTAGTGGAAGCCTACAAAAATGCAGGTTACTAGAAAACTGACTTAGAGATCCTTTATTCTCTAAAGCACTGTAGGGTACCATAATGAATCCTCCTAGTACATATCTTCACTCAGCAGTAAGTTCCACTGTGGTCAGTGGATTCAACTCCCTACTTGGGCTCCATTTGTACTACACATTTAAAGCAGTACTATTCCACTTTAAACAGTCATGGCTTCCCCGAAATAATTCTAGGAGCTGTAGTTTGTAAAGGGGATTGGGAGTTGTTAGGAGACCCCTATTCCCCTCACAGAGCTGCAATCCCCAGAGAGGTTTAACAATCAGTCTCTCTTCCCATGAAACTCTCGGGACTGTAGCTCTGTGAGGGGAATAGAGCTCTCCTAACAACTCTCAACACCCTTCACAAATGACAGTACACAAAATTATTTGGTGAAAGCCTTGGCTGTTTAAAGTGGTATGAAACTGCTTTCAGTGTATAGTGCAGATGGTGCCTTAAAGCAGCCTTTCCCAACCAGTGTGCCTCCAGATGTTGTTGGACCACAATTCCCATCTTTCCTGACCATTGGCAATGCTGGCTGAGGCTGATGGGAGCTGTGGTCCAACAACATCTGGAGGCACACTGGTTGGGAAAGGCTGCCTTAAAGCGTGTTGAGGATCTCCACTGGTTAGTAGGGTTGCCAGGTTCAAGGCCTGAGACTGATCCTGTATCTTTAGGAGAAGAGAAAGTCAGCCAAGTGCAGGTGTTCTTGCAACACTGTAATGGGAAAAACTACAAAGTGGAATTCTCCCTTCCCCCTGCACAACTTTTAAAGATACAGAAGGCCTCTTGGAGGCTGGGCCTGGCAACCAAGAGGTCTTCTGTATCTTTAAAAGTTGTGCAAGGGGAAGGGAGAATTCCACCATGTGGTTTTTCCCATTACAGTGTTGCAAGAACACCTGCACTTGGCTGACTTTCTCTTCTTCTAAAGATACAGGATCAGTCTCAGGCCCTGAGTCTGGCAACCCTACTGATTAGTGCCTTATTTTGCCTCTTAAGCCCAGAGTTCACATTTCTTAAACTATAAACTGGAATCTGTGGGTTGTATCCAACCAGGTTCTACTTGGAGTAATAGACCCATTGAAACTAAAGAACATAAGTTAGTTATGTCTGCTAGTTTCAATGAATCTACTCTATGACTAGCACACCTCACCAAACATCTGAGGTCCGCTATAAGTCCTCAGCTGAGAAGACAAGTGGAGCTAGAGTATATGTCTCCAAGCCAGGATGCTTCTCCTTTAAATTCCTGCTAGCTTTCAGCTGAAGGTTGGGACACCCTGCCAACATTACCATAGGCAGATGGCATAAGAAAGCCCAGTACATTGCAATTTCAGAAAAACTGAGCCATTATCTGAAAGTTTTAAGGGGTGGGGTGGATCCTGAGGACACTGTGGTTATTATTATTATTATTTATTATATTATCTGATGGACTTTCACAACACATATGAACAAACTATCATTTTGGACTTACGTATCACACTAGTATGACTTAATCTGGCATCACTCTATAAGATACTTCTTTTCTTTTGGTGCAGCCTGTTGCACCTTTTGGTACTGCCCCTATCACTTCTTGCTTTCTTTGATGGGACACTATTTACCTGGTTGTTGACCATCACAGTCTTATCACCCGGAATAGCGCTATGGAGGAAGAACACAGTTATATTGCTTTTGTTGTTGTTATAGGTATGTATTGTTTGTGTATGCTGTATATTGCTTACCTTTTGTATCTGTACAGATGTACTAAAAACAATAAATAAAAAAAATGGAAGGCTGGGGTTTGAATACTAAATCAGACAGGCACTACTACTCAAGAACCAGTGCGGTGTAGTAGTTAGAGTGTCAGACCAGGGCTTGGGAGACCAGGGTTCAAATCCTCAATCAGCAATGAAGCTCCACTGGATGACTTTGGCCCAGTCACTGTCCTTCAGTGTCACATACCTCACAGGGTTGTTGTGAGGGTCAAATGGGGAGTGGGAAGAACCACATATGCCACCTTGAGCTCCTCAGAGGAAAAGTGGAATATAAATGCAATAATAAAATAAAGACCTCAATAGGATTCTGGACAGCACTGAAGCAGCACCCTCCTTCTGTCAGAGCTTCTCCATGCCACCTCTAACACCTGTTTCTTGCTGCTGGGTGACTCTGGAGATGCTTAGCAGCCTGTGAGTTCACAGCCAGGCTGGAACACAGGACAAGTAATTCATTTGGCTCTATGGCAGAATAACTCAGACAAACTTATCAGAAATGCACTTAATCAGAACAAGAAGACAGATTGGTATTAGTATAGCCATCCTATAAATACAGAACAAATGGAAGTCTAAAGAAGCCAGATGACAAGATGATAGAATCATTTTGCAGTCATCCTAAATAGAACAGATTTGCATGTGAGGAATGAATCATGGAGAAGAAGCCTTAGCTACTAATAGCAAGTGCCTTTACCTTTTTGGAATTAGCCCTGGCACTTTTTCACAAGATGCAGCATCTCTTCTCCTTTTTAAAGTGTATGTGCTTATATTGCACATAAAACACTGTCAACATGAGGTTGGGTACTGAAGTGCTTTGCCATCCGTATGACAAGGATGCTAAATAGCTATATTTTTGCTGCCAGTGTATTAGCATACTTGACAATGAGGCCTTCTTATTCAATGACTTTTGCTTGCCCTAATCTGATGGGCCTAAAGAAAACTGGTGTCATCATTTACCATTTATTTTCCCTAGCCACTAAATAACAGGTTAGATTTCATCTGGTCAGAGAGACACAATGTGCCAACAAGCCAGAGAGACCAAATACTGGAATGATATAAAGCACCTTTCATGTTTCATGTTTGTGTACGTGCATGTTTCATGTGCACTGCGTACGTGGGCAGGAGAAAGGATCTTATTCTCCCACTGTGCCCTGAACAACTTCCCAGCTATTTTTATTCAAGAAAGCAGAAGATGACGAACATGGGGGGCGGGGAGAGTCCAGAAATAAAAGCTTTGTCATATTTTTGTGTTATATTCTGAAGCACAACCTGAAAATGGGCATCAGCTTATTTATTAAAGTATCTTACATGAATGACCTGGTTTAAAACAGATGATCTACCTATAGCTCCTATTTAAAAGAAGAAATAGAAATAGACGTACACTGAGAATTATTAGTTTTGCCCAGTTCTGACTTTGAGTTAGGGCTGAACCATTTGTTGTTATGTCCCTCCAAGTTGATTACAACTTATGGCAACCCTATGAATCAGCGACCTCCAAGAGCATCTGTCATGAACCACCCTGTTCAGAACTTGTACGTTCAGGTCTGTGGCTTCCTTTATGGAAACAATCCATCTCTTGTTTGGCCTTCCTCTTTTTCTACTCCCTTCTGTTTTTCCCAGCATTATTATCTTTTCTATAGTGAATCATGTCTTCTCATGATGTGTCCAAAGTATGATAACCTCAGTTTCATCATCTTAGATGCTAGCGATAGTTCTGGTTTGATTTGTTCTAACACCCAATTATTGGTCTTTTTCGCGGTCCATGGTATCTGCAAAGCTCTCCTCCAACACCACATTTCAAATGAGTTGATTTTCCTCTTATCCTCTTTTTTCACTGTCCGACTTTCACATCCATACATAGGGATTGGGAATATCATGGTCTGAATGATCCTGACTTAAGTGTTCAGTGATATGTCTTTGCATTTGAGGACCTTTTCTAGTTCTCTCACAGCTGCGCTCCCCAGTCCTAGCCTTCTTCTGATTTCCTGACTATTGTCTCCATTTTGGTTAATGACTATGCCGAGGTATTGATAATCCTTGATAAGTTCAATGTCCTCATTGTCAACTTTAAAGTTACATAAACTTGTTGTCATTACTTTAGTCTTCTTGATGTTCAGCTGTAGTCCTGCTTTTGTGCTTTCCTCTTGAACTTTCATCAGCATTCTTTTCAAATCATTACTGGTTTCTGCTAAGAGTATGATTTGTCTGCATAAATTATTGATATTTCTCCCTCCAATTTTCACACCTTAATCTTGGCCCAATCCCGCTTTCCATATGATATGTTCTGCATATAAACAAATAAGGTGATAAAATACACCCCTGTCTCACACTCTTTCAGATTGGGAACCAATCCATTTCTCCATTTTCTGTCCTTACAGTAGCCTCTTGTCCAGAATACAGGTTGTGGATCAGGACAATCAGATGCTATGGCACCCCCATTTCTTTTAAAGCATTCCATAGTTTTTCATTATCTGCACAATCAAAGACTTTGCTGTAATCTATAAAGCACAGGGTGATTTCCTTCTGAAATTCTTTGGTCCGTTCCATTATCCAACATATGTTTGCGATATGATCTCTGGTGCCTCTTCCCTTCTAAATCCAGCATGGACATCTGGCATTTCTAGGGAGCAGTATATGGTTAGCCCAGACCCAGGAGCCATGGACCAACTATGAATCAGGAACAAAGAGTAAGTGAGAACAAAAGGGAAACCAGAAGGCAGGTCAAGGAGTAAATGAAGGACAATGCAAGAACACAGCAGAGCTCAGGGAGTCCTTTTCCCCCCCTCAACCAAGGCTCAGCTGGAGTAGGAAATCTGCTTTTACTCCTTCCTGTCCAGGAGGATCAAATGGCCAGTCTGTGTGGGTGGAGACAATCAATGGTCTGAATGTATGGATAAAATGCCGCAATTCAGCTGATCACATGGGGCACACTGGGTACAGATCTCACCAGGTTGTGACACTCTGATATTTCTGAATGGTATAGGGCATGGGTCTTCAACTTACTGGGTCACGGTGTGATCTAAGGTCACAACAGTACCATTACCACCACTGTACATATATATGGTAAAAAGAAGGGGGGGAGAAGAAATGGGTCTTCAAATGCATATTTGGGTTAAAGGTGGGTCCTGGGTCTGAAAACAGTAGAAGATTAATAGTATAGTATTCTGTTACAGTGTTTAACTGAAGAACAATGGAACAGATCAAAATGGGCATGTAAGACTTTATACTACCATTTTATGCTATGAAGAATCACTTTGATAATGGGGTTCAGTAAAATTCTACAGTCTGCATCATCTTCAAACTACTGTTTGATCCAATAAATTATTATATCACTGATCCCGTCTCTTATTTCTGTGTGACCAAGAGGGCTGTCAACATTTTGGTTCGAAATTACAATAAGCAAAATAGTCCCCCTCCCAGCATATAGATGGGCACAATATATGAGAAAAACACATTCATGCATGACTGACCCCAAACATGCATCCAGGACATGGCCTGCATGTCTGATCTAGCTAACACTTTTTGTGGCTGGAGAAATGGAGGTGATAAAGTTGGCTTTATGCATCTGCCAAAGGTTTCAACAGCTGCCCTCATTCTATCTCAACATCTTCCAGCATCACATCTTCCACCTTAGAAACCGAAGACAGTAAATCTGAAATAGAAGAGCTTTGGGAGTCACATGATTCTTAATTCTGCACACAGTGTACTTTGAAGATGATAGGGTCACCCTATGGAAGGAAAAGCAATATCCGACTCTGTATCCACAATTGTCTGGTTCTTTCAATGCTAAGCCTGAACATCTGACAACATACCACCCACCTGAAGTTTCCCCACAAGTCTCTACCTGGGACCATTCAGATGTGCAGTGTGAGGCTCAAAGCCAAGCTATGTCCCTTAATTATACTTACATGAAAGTAAATCCAACTGAACTCAGTGCAACTTACTTCTGGGTGACTGATTCACAACATTCTCTTTGTGGAAACTTGAGGGGCAGGACTTGGTAAGTCAACACACCTTCTCTGGCTCTTAGAACAATTTATCTGCCCCTTGGCAGCTTTGCTAGGTCCTTATGAGCTGCTTCTGTTTCTCTGTTACCTACCTGTCCATTAGTGTAGCGACAAATTCAGAAGTGCAGCAGTGCAGTCCCTTCATGATAGTCACAGCCACACACTCTCCCCCTTTTTTTCCTTGGGGGTTGAGAATGAGATCCTTGTGAATGCCTTTTTCCACAACAATAGTAATCCCTAGGAGCCAATAAGCATGAAAGGTGAGAGTGTTAGCTCATGAAAAGAGTCTTCTCAGTGGCTGACTCACCTCCTTTCACTCTGATTGGCTTCAATTAGCAGGAAAGGACAAGGAAGTTACTTCTTAGTGGCTAACACACTCCCCTATCATGCTGATTGGCTTGTAGGATGCTGGAGACATAGGGACTCTGCTGGGACTCTGCTCCCAAAAAGTAAGAGGTCTAAGACACACACACCCAAAACCAGTGGTGTCACTAGCGGGAGTGCGGGGGGGTGTGGACCTCCGGTGCGCGCCCTCCCAGGGGTATGGACGAGGTGGCTGGGCTTGCCTGTGCGCACTCAAGGCCAACCACCCTGTCTATGCCCCTGGGAGGACGCGCGCCGGAGGGGCACCCAGCTGCAGAAGGCCTGGGAATGCCACCGCACCTCCCTCGCCCCGCCGACACTGCTCCCGCTCCCGCTCTCGTCCACCCGCCCGCCCGCCCGCCCTCCTCCGAAGAGGAGTCGGCGCAGCCTTGCCGGGCAACGGCATGGGGCGGGGTGGCTCTGGGTGTCACCCCCCTCATGGTGACACCCGGGTGCGGGCCGCACCCTCTGCACCCCGGTAGGGACACCCCTGCCCGAAACCCCGAATGGCTATACCCCTGTAACCCTGTACTTCTGCACTGTTCCCATTTCATCACTCTGAGACTTCACCTGGCCCCTCCTAAGGCCTCAGCTGGAATGAGAGAGGCCACATTCTTTTATGTGATTCATTTGGAACAGACCACTAAGCATCTGTCATTCAGAAATAGAATGAATCCAAGGCTCCAAGAACTAAAAGAAATTTTTTTTTCATCCTCTTTGCAGCTCCTTGTGAAATTCAGTCTCCAGCAAATACATACCTGATAGTGACAGGAAATCTGTATTATGTTAATGTATTTGTTGTTGGTTAATTTTCTTGGTTTGCATTCAACAACTAGGAAAATGCCATTTGTTTCAGCTTTGTGAGAAAAGTTCCACGCAACCCAAATGAGACGCTGAAAACTGAGTGCAATCTTTCTTGCCCAGACAGTATCATCATAATACATTATTAGCCATTGTGATCTTCTATCATTCCACCCTGGGAGAATTATGGTGGTGGCACTGAGGATGTAAGACTACAGGCTGAGCGCTACTTGCTACAAATCTCTTACAAAGCTCTTGCAATAAATCTCTAAGAGAAAAGTCATTTTAAAAAAAGGATGACACAAGGAGAACTGTCATTTGTTTTCTTAAGGACGAGGGGACAAGGAGCTGTGAAGGGACACCATGTACCACTTCATGCTCTTAACACTGCAGAAGGTGCAGCATTCATCACTGCAAACTCAACATTCTCGGTGGAGGGCAAGTGTAGAGGTAAAATAATATCCAGCCCCCTTGCCCACAGTTCTGTGAAATAGATGGCTCTTCTTGATGGAGTCATTTCTTTTCCTTTTATTAGCTGTGCTGAAGACCACAAGTGATTTAGTTATTACTGACACTGCGAAGCTGCACACACCCACACACCCCTACGGAATTATGCAAAGAATCATCCGTCATCCCCTCTTTGGTGTGCCTGCTCACAAAAATGACAGCAGTATAGCTTTTGTCTGTGGAATTAAAACAGCGGTTTTCAAAGGATGTCCTTAGGAAGCCTATGGGAGGTTCCTCAATGAAAATATAAGTAAGCATATTCAAGCCACAGCAAATGTGACGCTGTCAGATCAGTACTATCTACTGCTGCTGAACTCTGCTGGATCAGTCCAAAGGTCCATTTAGTCCAGCATTCTGTTCTCACAGTAGTCATCCTGATACCTATGTGAAGCCCACAAGCAGGACAGCTTGCATTCTCCCACTTGTGATCTCCAGCAACTGGAATTCAGAACCATATGCCTCAGATATTGGAAGTAATATAGAGCCATCATGACTACTGTAGTAGGCACTGATAGTTCTATCCTCCATGAATTTGTCTAATCAAAGCCATGCAAACTGGTGAACATTATTGGTGAACATCTTGCGGTAGCCATTGTCCAACATGTCAAGCAGAGATGGATCCAAAGCATGTGCTCTTACCATTAAGTTGTGGTCCCTCCCTATGTATGAAAGGCAACTTGTCCACCATAGTCATTCTTCCCCTGAAGGGAAATGTTTGGCATGTTCTAGGTTCATGCATCCCCAACAATCTCAGGTGATGCTCCACTGAGAATGTGCCCTAGAATGCACCCCAGAATCTTCTGCACAATAGTCCCTTGAGGGTAGGAAGCTTGAAATCCAGGAAATTAAAGGACTCTATCCTGCCTCGTATCTGTCTTGTTCATTCACCTGCATTTTGTTTGGCATAGGTAAGTGAAATAGGCAAGAAAAGCAGTGAACAAATTTTGTTGTCCAGAAGTGAGAAATCTGGTACACTTAATTTTTCAGGAAAGGATGTTTTCCTCATAGAATCCATTTAGCATGCGATAACTAAGAATATGATTTTTTCAGTTGTCATATAATGCAATGGTTCCCCATCTTTATGAGTACAAGACCCCCTTTATATCCTCAAAACTTTTCATGACACCCACATGCTGATTGTTGAAGTTTTAGTCTCTGTTAATTGGAAAAAAATAGTGAAGTTTTAAATAATATCACTTTTTATTCATCACAAAAACAAATATGATGATGATTATGATATTTATTACCTGCCCTTCACCAGAAGGCCCCAGGGCAGGTTGCAGCAGTATACCTTTTAACAAATTTTGAAGGAAGTGAAAGGAAGGAGAAAAAAGTAAACCACCCAGAGTGATGAACAGAACCTGGTTGATGCCAGGGCATTTGGACTCTAGTTTAAGTGTTCCACCTGTATACAATGATGCCTCCTCTTCAGCACTCAGCTCAGGAAGCTCCCTATGACAACAACAACAACAACAACAACAATATGTCTAACAGACAGAATGTCAACAGGTGAGGCTTTCCCCATAATTGTATTTCCTTACTAGAAAAGGCTTAATGTAATTTCTGTTTAATTTCTGCCTACCACACAGCTGTTAAAGGCACAAATGCTCTGCTCTCCCCCAATGCCAACCCTAAACCGTACGAAAGAACTCAAGCGTAAAAACAACAAAAGTTGGGTAACATAATGTATTTTAAAATATTTAAAATATATTTAAAATGAGCATAAACAACTTTATAAAAACACTCAGAGGCTTGATAAACAGCAACAAAAATACACTGAGCATGTGCAATTTCACATTTTTAAGACTTACTTTACCCATCCTTTTTTTGCTCATTTACTGCCTTGGGTCAGCCACTAACTCTCAGCTAACCTATCTCATATGGCTGTTGCTCCATTGAATTCTATGGGACTTACTTCTGAGTAGACCTGGTTAGTGTTGCTGCCTAAGTCCTTGTACTATGGACATACATATTTACTTCCTTTGCCCAGCCTCCATGAGGTCTTCTGTATCTTTAAAAGTTGTGCAGGGGGAAGGAAGAATTTCACCTTGTGTTTTTTTCCATTACAATTGATTGTTAAAAGTGGAAAAATAGTGGAATATATGATGTGAATGTGGCCTAGGACTAACATTGAATACCACACATTGTCATTTTGGCTGGAAGATTTCCATCCCCCAGTCCCGGTAGTTGGGGAGTCAAGGAGGGCCTGTTGGGTAATGGAAAAGAAAATTGATGCGGGGGAGGGGATAGATGACAGTTCTTTCATTCAAACTATATGCGTTCAAAAATAGAGAATCAAAATTTTACCACCCAATAATTTTATGCAATGGGGAGGGAACATTTTGGGAAAGAATGCCAAAAAAAGCCTTTTTTTTGCTTATCTCAGATAATTATTTATAATAGGTTGGTTTTTCTACTGATTTTTAAATTGATTTTTATTGATTTGGATTTTATTTTCTAGTGTGACAGTTTCCCAGTTTTCTTGCAATATACACAATTCTAGCCCTCTGCAAGTTATTCACATATCATTGGCATAGCCAATGGTGAACAGTGATGAGAGCTGGAGTCCGACAACATCTGCAGGGCACCACATTGGCTATTATTATTATTATCTTTATTTATACCCCGCCCTTTTTCCAAACTGGAACTCAAGGCGGCTTCCAGATAAAAATAAGTACATATCATTAAGAACCTATAAAAATATAAAACATATAAACATATAAAATCAGCATTAAAACAGAATTAAACCATTAAGATGTTAAAACCAATTAGATATACACTTAAAATACTGCAACCCAGTTTAGGAGCATACAATAAAACAATAACATACAGCATCCTCTTCAGTCACTACCCTTAAAGCCTTCAGTTCCAAAGGCCTGCTGGAAGAAAAAAGTCTTTAGCTGTCGGTGGAAGGACTGCACGGAGGAGGCCATTCTTGCCTCCCTAGGGAGGGAGTTCCAGAGCCTAGGGGCAGCCACCGAAAAGGCTACCCCTGCTTTACACAATAAGCTACATTCCAGCCGCCCAAAAGCTAGAGGTTTCTACAGCTCTCTCACACAACCCTCTCCCCACACATATACCTCTTCACAATGCCTGGGTTGCGCCCCTTTATAATCTCTTTAAGTCACTGGACATTTTATATCGGTGCACTGGAAAATATGTCAGAGGCGTGACTACTATTGCCCAAACAAAAATCCTTATTTATGTTTAAATGGTCTTCTGCATCAAAGCCGTGCTGTGGACCATCAATCCAAAGAAGCTCTCAGCAGAATGAAAGGAATGGCTTCATCCTCCTAGCCACTCTCTGCTTGGAATTCTGCCAAAGGCATGACTGCAGAAACAAATCATTTTAACCTCAGCATTTTGGTTTCGAGAAAGATCCCCAAATGCCAAAATATTCTCCGTTTCCTTTTAACAGCCAGCACAGCTGTGCCCTCTCCACCTTAGTATTTGTTCTCCCAATGGGAGCTTTTGTAAGGCGCATAAGACAATACAAATACATTCACAGCATCCGTGTGGGAGCCAAAAGGGAGGCAGGCATAAATTTCCATTGGCTGCAGATGATGTCCTTTTCATCTAGTGCTCAGCTTGGATTACTTCACTGGCACTTTAATAAATTGTCAGGCCATGGGGCTAGCGAGTGAGTGAGATAAGCTTCCAGGAATCAGAGGCTGCTGCCTGGGTAACTGGTTCTTCAGTGCCCCCTTTCAACTGGATGTCACAGGCACACAACCTCTTGTCCTTCAGCTAATTTCTTCTCTGTCTGCTGTTGATACCATTTTAACAGTCATGGCTTCCCCCCCTCCCAGAATCTTGGGAACTGTAGTTTACCCCTTACTGAGCTACAATGCCCAGCACCCTTAACTATAGTTCCCAGGACTCTTTGGGGGAAGCCATGCACTTTAAATGTATGGCATGGATGTGAACTAGGTCTCTCTCCCTTTTCCCACCTGTCTGAGAGACAGGGCCAGCCCAAGACATTTTTCTGTATGAGGCGAAGGTCAAGGTGGGCCCTCTCCATTCCCCATACAAAAGCTGACAGGACTGGCAGCTGAATGTTACATCAACCCTGGTGACAGGACAATGCCCTCCACTGCACGCGAGGGCAGCTTACAAAGTGCAGGGCGGGGAGATCAGGAGAAAAAGTCAAAGATTGCAACATTTACTTCCCACACTTTCCCTGCCATTCTCCACCTGAGGCGGCTGCCTTGCTTCACCTAATTGTAGGGCCAGCCCTGCCAAGAGATGACAGAAGGGAGCCATTGTAGCAACCCCCCTCATGGGCCAAGAATGGGGAAGAAAAGCTCCCCCAGAAAAGGAAGCTACTCTAGCTTTCCTGTATGCCTAACTCCAGTAAGGTGGTTGTATGGAGAGTATTGCGATGCTGAAGGAGTGACTGGCAAACCGCTCTTCCCTCAAGCACTTCTGTGCCTTCTCCGTCAGTTCCATCATGTGCATAATAAACTCTTCCTGGAAACTACACTCCAAACACTCTGGCTGCCTATTTTTGCTGGCTGTGGGTGAGGCCAGCTTTGAGTATTGCTGGAGGCTGCCCCCCCCCCGCCAGCATTCTTGCGGTTCAGGAACTACCAAGCACCTCTGGACTTCATATTATTTCTCTGCATAACTGGTCAAGAAGAGGCTATCTCCTTCACAAGCCCCTGGTGGGATTTTGCAAGAACTGAGATGCAAACAACCTTCAGGCTACTTCTCCTGTTTACCACTCCTCTTCCTGGTTCCAGTTACAGTACATGTTTCCCCCTTCCATGCCCAGGCTGTGCACAAATTGGATACAGTCGCCATTTTTCTGGTGCAGCAACAGCACCTCTCCAGTCCTGAAATAATGCAAGTCTAGGATTGCTCTACCCATTATTTATAAGCCACCTGTCATGACCCCTGAATCCAGCAGCATTCCAGACCCAGAGTCAGAGACTGCAGAAGCACCAGCTAAGGAGCCGGACCAAGTTCAGGGCTCTGAGCTGGCTGCTGGAGATCAGGCTGACAGGCTACTGAGGTTGTCAGACAGAAGCTCACAGAAGATCCTCCTGTACCACCAAGGCTTGCAGAGCCAGAGTCAGGACCCTCATGGACAACTTTCTCTGAGCCTGAGAACCAAATGCCTCCCACAGTGCCTCACCAGTCTAGCGGTGGGAGGGTATGGAACAGAGGAGGAGAGCCTGCCTTCAGGCCAGAGGGTTGGACCTTCAAGACAGAAGAGGTGGTCTGGAGGCCTCAGTCTGCTCCATGTTGGAGCAAGTTGCCTTCTCAGAGTTATCTATGGTCCCCCAACTCATTACTTGCCTTCTCTGTGAGATCTGGCATCAGACCAGAACACGGCACCACCTTTCATAGTCATCTCTCCCAAGGTGGCATGCAATTAAAATGTTAAAATACAATAAAACCACATGATAAATGGCTAAAAAGACATCAAAGCATAAAAACGCCACCAGTTCATATTTAATCAGTGTCATTAAGAGAGCATCATCAACCACCAGGCTACACAAAAACCTAGGGAAAATACTATTGATGCACTTTGCCCAATAGAACAGCATGCCTGTCACTTCATGCATGTCTTATCAGCCAGTAAAGCACCAAAGCCATTTCAACCTAATAAGGGGGCTAGACATAGTTGCCATTCATAGCCGCTGTTAATTTATCTTGTCCCCTTATTAGAACATAGCCTTAGTAAAATCTTGGCTGACCTTATCAAAGGCAGGATGCCTCTGGCAAACGCAAGTGGGGAAGACGGCTTACGTTCATGTCCTGCTTGTGGCCTTCCTACAGGCATCTAATCTATAAAGCCTTACACGGCTTAGGACAATACCTGATGGAACGCCTCTCCTGACATGAACCGACCCGTACACTACACTCAACATCGAAGGCCCTCCCCCGGGTGCCTACTCGGAGAGAAGCTGGGAGTCTGGCAACAAGGGAGAGGGCCTTCTCAGTGGTAGCCCCCAAATTATGGAATGATCTCTGTGACGAGGTGTGCCTGGCGCCAACACTATTATCTTTTCGGCGCCAGGTCAAGACTTTCCTCTTCTCCCAGGCATTTTGGCATGTGTTTTTAAATTGTTTTTTTAAAAATTTAAATTGTGTTTTTAAATTGTTTTTTGTGTTTTAAAATTTGTATATTTGTTTTTAATGTTTTTAATGGAACTAAAAGGCAATTGCAGCATAAAGCAAATTACTGATGGCCCTCTAGAAACGCTTGCAGAAATAAAAATACAGCACCCTCAACATACATGGCGCTTTACTGGAATAAGGTGAACACAAAAGACAGGTCCCTGTCTACCAGGAGCTTACAATCAACATTTCAGCAGCGATGAGTAGAGACAATGCACGGAGGAGAAGGACAATGAGTGTTGGGGCCGTGTAAGGCCGACACTATGGGGCGTCAACTCCTACATCTTTTTCTAAGGGCCCCCGGTGTTTCTGGGTGGGTAATGAATTTGAGGGAAATTGATCTTGGTTACTTTTATGTACACCGCCCAGAGAGCCTTCGGGCTTAGGGCGGTATATAAATTAAATTAAATAAATAAATAAATTGCTGTAAACCGCCCAGAGAGTTTCGGCTATTGGGCGGTATATAAATGCAATAAATAAATCTAGTTGGTCACTGTGAGAACAGGATGTTAGCTGAGATGGGCCTTTGATCTGATCCAAGGCTCTTAAGTTATGTTTACCTGGCTGCATCTGAGGGAGCAGACAGATACTGAGGCCACCCACTCCATCAGCCTAACTGAGACCAGCTGCCATTTGGCTCCTCCTCCTCTCCTCAGCAGCCCACTGGCTTTTGGAATTGGAACTACCTGAATTTGCTTATTTTCCTCTTCTCTTCCAAATCTTTTTAAAAATCTCATCTATTCAGTGGTGAACCTGCCTTGTTTTTATATTGCTGATCAGTGCCAACAAAATTTTGGGCACTTTATAAATATATATACATATAAATATACAGATAGTTTTGAAAGCAACAAACAGAACTTCACCCAAGCTTGCTCTGGATCCCTATAGGGATTCCGTTAATCACCTAAAAATATATGCGCGTAATTGTGATTAACAAAACAGAGGTTTTTCTTGTAATACCAAAATGTTTCAGCTTCCGCCTTCATCAGCTGCTAACATACAAATGCTGTTACCAAGGTGGCAGTTATAGAGCTTTGAGGATGGAATGCTCAGAGGGGCTTCCTTTGCAGAAGCTAAGTAGTGGTGGTACTGTCCTCCAGGTTCAGGCCATGTGGTGCCAATGTGTCCAGAGAGTATGTCCAAAAGTTCTCCCTTTTAGTCAATGCTGCTGGATCCGTTGGCATCTCTATCGCTGTTATAGAAAAGTCCTACAGGCTGTGACCCTCAATGTTGAAATGCTTTGTAACTGGTTGCTCCACTTTTTTTGTGAAGATTGCAGATTTGTGGTTCCTGAAGCTTGTGCTTGGGTCAGTTGTGTTTTTTTCCTACGTATTGGATATGACATCCTGGTCTTTTGCATTTGATTACATAAATTATATTGCAGGACCTGCAGATGATGTTCTGTTTGATGTAATATGTCCTGCCTGTCCCAGTGCTTGAAAAAGTAGCTGTCTCCCTGAGATACACACAGGTGATACAGCGTTTGGAGGGACAAGGATGAGACCCTGGATTGGTGATAGGTGGCATAAGCACAGCTCTCACTAACAGTCTGCGCAAAATAGGAGGTTGGCGAAATGCTATAACAGGAGGCCTGCTGATGGCTCTAGTAAGATGTTCAGAGTTTGCCAGCAATGGGCAGCTCTCCCTGATTGCTCAGTGATAGTTAGGAGATGCTGGATGGAAATCTAAATATACAAATATATAAATACACACACATATCTATGTGAGATGTTGTTCATGCTGAGTAGTAAATACTTTGCTTATAAATTAGCGCCACTGTTCCATCTTATGCAGGGCTGTTTCCCACATTACACCATGATAAACACAGGCATGCTATCAAACGTACATGAAGTCATAGCCAGTTCTAGCTTCCTAACAGAAACATATGAAGCTGCCTTGTATATTGAGTTAGAACATGAGTCCATCTAGCTCCGTATTGTCTTGCTGACTGGCAGCAGCTCCCTCATGTTCTAGACAGGATGGGGACTGAAGCTCAGCTTTCTTGCATGCAAAGCATGTGCTGTACCGTTGATCTATTTCCCTTTAAGAACATAAGAACATAAGAACATAAGAAGAGCCTGCTGGATCAGGCCAGTGGCCCATCTAGTCCAGCATCCTGTTCTCACAGTGGCCAACCAGGTGCCTGGGGGAAGCCCGCAAGCAGGACCCAAGTGCAAGAACACTCTCCCCTCCTGAGGCTTCCGGCAACTGGTTTTCAGAAGCATGCTGCCTCTGACTAGGGTGGCACAGCACAGCCATCACGGCTAGTAGCCATTGATAGCCCTGTCCTCCATGAATTTGTCTAATCTTCTTTTAAAGCCGTCCAAGCTGGTGGCCATTACTGCATCTTGTGGGAGCAAATTCCATAGTTTAACTATGCGCTGAGTAAAGAAGTACTTCCTTTTGTCTGTCCTGAATCTTCCAACATTCAGCTTCTTTGAATGTCCACGAGTTCTAGTATTATGAGAGAGGGAGAAGAACTTTTCTCTATCCACTTTCTCAATGCCATGCATAATTTTATACACTTCTATCATGTCTCCTCTGACCCACCTTTTCTCTAAACTAAAAAGCCCCAAATGCTGCAACCTTTCCTCGTAAGGGAGTCGCTCCATCCCCTTGATCATTCTGGTTGCCCTCTTCTGAACCTTTTCCAACTCTATAATATCCTTTTTGAGATGAGGCGACCAGAACTGTACACAGTATTCCAAATGCGGCCGCACCATAGATTTATACAACAGCATTATGATATCGGCTGTTTTATTTTCAATACCTTTCCTAATTATCGCTAGCATGGAATTTGCCTTTTTCACAGCTGCCGCACACTGGGTCGACATTTTCATCGTGCTGTCCACTACAACCCCGAGGTCTCTCTCCTGGTCGGTCACCGCCAGTTCAGACCCCATGAGCGTATATGTGAAATTCAGATTTTTTGCTCCAATATGCATAATTTTACACTTGTTTATATTGAATTGCATTTGCCATTTTTCCGCCCATTCACTGAGTTTGGAGAGATCTTTTTGGAGCTCTTCACAATCCCTTTTTGTTTTAACAACCCTGAACAATTTAGTGTCGTCAGCAAACTTGGCCACTTCACTGCTCACTCCTAATTCTAGGTCATTAATGAACAAGTTGAAAAGTACAGGTCCCAATACCGATCCTTGAGGGACTCCACTTTCTACAGCCCTCCATTGGGAGAACTGTCCGTTTATTCCTACTCTCTGCTTTCTGCTTCTTAACCAATTCCTTATCCACAAGAGGACCTCTCCTCTTATTCCATGACTGCTAAGCTTCCTCAGAAGTCTTTGGTGAGGTACCTTGTCAAACGCTTTTTGAAAGTCTAAGTACACTATGTCCACTGGATCACCTCTATCTATATGCTTGTTGACACTCTCAAAGAATTCTTACTGAGACAGGACTTTCCCTTGCAGAAGCCATGCTGGCTCTGCTTCAGCAAGGCTTGTCCTTCTATGTGCTTAGTTAATCTAGCTTTAATAATACTTTCTACCAGTTTTCCAGGGACAGAAGTTAAGCTAACTGGCCTGTAATTTCCGGGATCCCCTCTGGATCCCTTTTTGAAGATTGGCGTTACATTTGCCACTTTCCAGTCCTCAGGCACGGAGGAGGACCCGAGGGACAAGTTACATATTTTAGTTAGCAGATCAGCAATTTCACATTTGAGTTCTTTGAGAACTCTCGGGTGGATGCCATCCGGGCCTGGTGATTTGTCAGTTTTTATATTGTCCATTAAGCCTAGAACTTCCTCTCTCGTTACCACTATTTGTCTCAGTTCCTCAGAATCCCTTCCTGCAAATGTTAGTTCAGGTTCAGGGATCTGCCCTGTATCTTCCACTGTGAAGACAGATGCAAAGAATTCATTTAGCTTCTCTGCAATCTCCTTATCGTTCTTTAGTACACCTTTGACTCCCTTATCATCCAAGGGTCCAATCGCCTCCCTAGATGGTCTCCTGCTTTGAATGTATTTATAGAATTTTTTGTTGTTGGTTTTTATGTTCTTAGCAATGTGCTCCTCAAATTCTTTTTTAGCATCCCTTATTGTCTTCTTGCATTTCTTTTGCCAGAGTTTGTGTTCTTTTTTATTTTCTTCATTCGGGCAAGACTTCCATTTTCTGAAGGAAGACTTTTTGCCTCTAAGAGCTTCCTTGACTTTGCTCGTTAACCATGCTGGCATCTTCTTGGCCCTGGTGGTACCTTTTCTGATCTGCGGTATGCACTCCAGTTGAGCTTCTAATATAGTGTTTTTAAACAACTTCCAAGCATTTTCGAGTGATGTGACCCTCTGGACTTTGTTTTTCAGCTTTCTTTTTACCAATCCCCTCATTTTTATAAAGTTTCCTCTTTTGAAGTCAAATGTGACCGTGTTGGATTTTCTTGGCAATTGGCCAGTTACATGTATGTTTAATTTAATAGCACTGTGGTCACTGCTCCCAATCGGTTCAACAACACTTACATCTCGCACCAGGTCCCGGTCCCCACTGAGGATTAAGTCCAGGGTTGCCGTCCCTCTGGTCGGTTCCATGACCAACTGGTCTAGGGAATAGTCATTTAGAATATCTAGAAACTTTGCTTCTTTGTCATGACTGGAACACATATGCGGCCAGTCTATGTCCAGGTAGTTGAAGTCACCCATTACTACCACATTTCCTAGTTTGGATGCTTCCTCAATTTCATATCTCATCTCAAGGTCTCCCTGAGCATTTTGATCAGGGGGACGATAGATCGTTCCCAGTATTAAATCCCTCCTGGGGCATGGTATCACCACCCACAACGATTCTGTGGAGGAGTCTGCCTTTTTTGGGGTTTCGAGCTTGCTGGATTCAATGCATTTTAAGTTACACTGATTTAATTTTAAAAATGTTTATTGTGTTGGATTGTTGCTTGTATTTTAGTATTGTTTTGTTATTTATTGTATTTTTATGCTGTTTTATGTTCACCGCCCAGAGAGCTATTGCTAGTCGGGCGGTATATAAATTTAATAAATAATAATAATAATAATGCCTTCTTTCACGTATAGAGCGACTCCGCCACCAATACGTCCTTGCCTGTCCTTCCGATATAGTTTATATCCAGGGATAACCATATCCCACTGGTTTTCTCCATTCCACCAGGTCTCCGTTATGCTCACTATATCAATGCTCTCCTCTAAGACCAAGCACTCCAGTTCTCCCATCTTGGTTCGCAGGCTCCTAGCATTAGCGTACAGGCACTTGTAAGCAGTGTCTCTCTTCAAGTGTCTTTGGCACTTGTGGTTTGGCCTGTGGTAATTTTGCTCTTCTGAATTTATATCCTGTGCCCCTGCTCTCACAATGCCTACTTCTAGGCCTACCCCTTTTAAAATTTCATAATTTCTTTGGTTTTTATCCCAGGGGGGAGGTTTATTCTGAACCGGACCTTTCTCAGCTCCTGTCGGGTTTCCCCCCTCAGTCAGTTTAAAAGCTGCTCTGCTACCTTTTTAATTTTAAGTGCCAGCAGTCTGGTTCCATTCTGATTCAAGCGGAGCCCGTCCCTTTTGTACAGGCCCGGCTTGTCCCAAAATGTTCCCCAGTGCCTAACAAATCTAAACCCGTCCACCCGACACCATCGTCTCATCCACGCATTGAGATTGCAAAGCTGGGCCTGTCTGGCTGGTCCTGCACGTGGAACCGGTAGCATTTCAGAGAAAGCCACCTTGGAGGTCCTGGCTTTCAGCATCCTACCTAGCAACCTAAATTTTGCTTCCAGGACCTCACGGCTGCATTTCCCCATGTCGTTGGTGCCAACGTGCACCACGACCACTGACTCCTCCCCAGCACTGTCTACCAAACTATCTAAACAACGGGTGATATCCACAACCTTCGCACCAGGCAGGCAAAACACCTTGCGGTCTACACGCCCATCACACACCCCACTGTCTATGTTCCTAATGATCGAATCACCCACTACAAGGATCCCTCCACCCCCTGGAGATATATCCTCGGCACGACAGGATAGCTGCTCATCCCCCAAGGAATGGGTCCCTTCTAAGGGATCGTTTCCCTCTTCCTCAGCTGGATGCTCTCCTTCCCCGAGACCATCGTTCTCCATGATAGCAGGAGAGCTATCATCGCTGGAGTGGGACACAGCTATAACGTCCCTGAAGGCCTCCTCCACACACCTCTCTGCCTCTCTCAGCTTTTCCAGGTCTGCCACCTTGGCCTCAAGGAAATGAAGTCGTTCCCGGAGAGCCAGGAGCTCATTGCACCGAGAGCACACCCACGACTGCTGTCCAACAGGCAGATAGTCGTACATGCTGCAGGCTGTGCAAAACACTGGAAAGCCCCCACACGCCTGCTGGCTTCTTACCTGCATAGTTTTGTTTGAGGTTTATTACGTCAATAGGTTGGAGACTGTGGTTTAGTTGAGGTCAGGGAACAGAAGGGCAGAGTGGGGGGCCCTGGCCTCCTTGCCCTGCTGCCGAACTCGCTCTGCTGCTTAACTCGCCTTGACGCTTTGTCAACTCGCCTTGACGCTTTGTCAGCTCGCCTTGACGCTTTGTCAGCTCGCCTTGACGCTTTGTCAACTCGCCTTGACGCTTTGTCAACTCGCCTTGACGCTTTGTCAACTCGCCTTGACGCTTTGTCAACTCGCCTTGACGCTTTGTCAACTCGCCTTGACGCTTTGTCAACTCGCCTTGACGCTTTGTCAGCTGGGGCCTTGACGCTTTGTCAGCTGGGGCCTTGACGCTTTGTCAGCTGGGGCCTTGACGCTTTGTCAGCTGGGGCCTTGACGCTTTGTCAGCTGGGGCCTTGACGCTTTGTCAGCTGGGGCCTTGACGCTTTGTCAGCTGGGGCCTTGACGCTTTGTCAGCTGGGGCTCCCTCTAGCTCGTGGAGCAGGCTCCCACGCTAGGTGCTCTGACTTTATATGTGTGGCTGGTTCCTCCCAGCTACTGCTGCCAGCCAATGATGTGTTACTTGAGGCTGATGGCTCAACTATCAGCTGGGGCTTAACTCTTTAGTATTATCTCAGGCTTCCTTCCTTTGAAGGCAGGAAGGCAGGCTTCCTTCCTGAGCGAGGGGCGGGGCTGTTTAAGCTTTTGGCTGCTTTTAATCTCAGCAAGGGGCTGCGACTTCCAGGCAAGTCTTTTGTGTTTGTTGTTTTCCCACCTAGAACAGCCTGACCTTTCTTTAACCTAGGGAAACAGAGCTTGTGGTTGTGTTTCAGGAAGGCTGAAGCTGCCCTTTTTAGCAAGGACTGAGCTGACTCTCTCCCTGTATGTATCGGTGGAGTTTCCTTTTCCCCCTTCTCTCCGACTGGAATTTAGCCTTGTTTACAGTGTCCCCTGAAGCTTTCCTGCTAGGGTAGTGTTGAATACTAGCTTTCTATAGGCTTCCTTCTCCTAGGATCTGTCTCCTAAGATATAGGTTCTTTCAGGATTTGGCTCCTAGCTCAGGGTGACCTTAGGCTGCCCTTATTGCTTATTTCCTTATGGAGTGTGCTCGTCTCATATAAGTGTTTTTAAAAACCGGCATTTTTGCATCCCCACATTAGTTTCAGGTCTTCACTTACGGAAGGGCTGTAGCTCAGTGGTTTTGTATGCAGAAGCTCCCAGGTTCAGTCCCTGACCTCTCCGAGTAGGGCTGGGAGAAACCCTAATCTGACAACCTGCAGAGCCACTGCCAGTCACTATAGACAGTCCTGAGCAAGATAGACCAATGATCTGACTCAGTATAAGGCAGGTTCCTACGTTCCTAAGATCTTGAGTGCACATCAGAAAAAAATGTGGCATGCGTGCTACAGCCCTTTGAAACCTTCTTTCGTTTGCTTGTAAAAATAAGAGAAGAAAAAGAATGTTGATTTCAGTGAACTTTCTCACTACTCAGTATTCAACACCCCCTTTTTCATTGAGAAGACAGAGTGTTAAGTGTGTGCCAGCCTTTGGCTCCAGGCACTTTTGTCTCATGTCAAAAAAGAAAAGAAAGAAGCAGCCATACAGAGAAACTTAAAACAGCATAAGAGCTATTCTTCCAAAAAGAGATAATTAGACACAGCGCAGATCAAAACTCAACCAACAATGCCATCAGGTATAGCCATTCTGCTACTCTAGAGTCGACTCTAGCTTTGATAGCTATATCCACATTCAGGCATTTCCCCTCTAGGTGCTATGGTTAGCAGTGGAGGAAGCTAGGGAGGAGACAGCAAAGCAGGAATGGAAGATTTGGTAGGAGTCTGTAACATTACCCCATTCTGGAACATCTCTCCTGATATAACCTACCTAGGCCTTTGGTCTTCATCTGAGGCCTTTCTCAGGGTCCCTCCTCTGAGGGAGGCTCAGAGGAGGGTGATGACAAGGAAGAAAGCCTTGTCAGTTACGGCTTTCTATCGGTGGAATACTCTCTACAGCAAGGTCCACCTGGCACCTTCACTGACATATTTCTGGAACCAGGTAAAAAGTGACCTTTCCCCCCAGGCTTTTGATGGACTGAATTATTTTGTGTGAGTATGCCTCCAAAGCTTCCTGTGGCTCTTGGAGGGGGTTGGTTTTGCGTATGAATTGTAGGCACTTTGTATGAATTTGTTAAAGATATAATATATTTATCTTTATGTTTTTAAATGTGTTGTCAGTCACTTGGAGGTCTTTGGGTAACAAGCAACTAACAAGTAGTTAACAACAACATTTGCTATTTTGTTTTCTATCCTGCTCTTCCTCCCAAAAGAGCCCAGGGTAGCAAACACCAAAGTGATAAAATAATACAACAGGGTTTATTCTAATCTGCAGCTAGACACATTTTGTGCAGTGCCAAAACAAGTGCAGTGTGAAATAAGTTTTTGTGAGGTGAGCATATGGGATTTAATAAGGAGCTAGGTAGTTTTTAAAAAAGAAACGGATGGCAAAATATAAATAGAAAATGAAGATAAATACTGGTTCCTTTCAAATCTTCATACCTAACAGTATATTATGGGACTAATTACTTGACTAGTTCGGGGCAGCCAGTGTGGTGGTTGATTGTGCAGTAGCAAAAAAAGCTTAGAATAAACCCAGCAATACAATTAAAAATAAAATGAAAACACATTTACAACATTTAAAAACCAGTGCAAACATGTAAATCAACTACAACCCAACCCCCCACAGCCAATCATTTTAAGGTTGCCAGGAGAGTTCTGTTAAAGGTATTGAAAATAAAACAGCCGATATCATATTGCTGTTGTATAAATCTATGGTGCGGCCGCATTTGGAATACTGTGTACACTTCTGGTCGCCTCATCTCAAAAAGAATATTATAGAGTTGGAAAAGGTTCAGAAGAGGGCAACCAGAATGATCAAGGGGATGGAGCGACTCCCTTACGAGGAAAGGTTGCAGCATTTGGGGCTTTTTAGTTTAGAGAAAAGGCGGGTCAGAGGAGACATGATAGACGTGTATAAAATTATGCATGGCATTGAGAAAGTAGATAGAGAAAAGTTCTTCTCCCTCTCTCATAATACTAGAACTCGTGGACATTCAAAGAAGCTGAATGTTGGAAGATTCAGGACAGACAAAAGGAAGTACTTCTTTACTCAGCGCATAGTTAAACTATGGAATTTGCTCCCACAAGATGCTGTAGTAATGGCCACCAGCTTGGATGGCTTTAAAAGAAGATTAGACAAATTCATGGAGCACAGGGCTATCAATGGCTACTAGCCATGATGGCTGTGCTGTGCCACCCTAGTCAGAGGCAGCATGCTTCTGAAAACCAGTTGCCGGAAGCCTCAGGAGGGGAGAGTGTTCTTGCACCCGGGTCGTGCTTGCGGGCTTCCCCCAGGCACCTGGTTGGCCACTGTGAGAACAGGATGCTGGACTAGATGGGCCACTGGCCTGATCCAGCAGGCTTTTCTTATGTTCTTATGTTCTTATGTTCTTAAAGCTATCAAATTCCTGGGTGAATAGGAATGTTTTAAAGTTCCTCTGGAAAGTTAATCATGAGGGAGATAGATGCATCTCACTAGGGAGGGCATTTCACAAATGGGGAAACGCTAGCAAATTACTGTATCTTTGGACTTTTGTGAACTGTTCAATTAAATTAAATCAGAGATTGTTACCCTATTAATGTGTCTGGGGAGAATGTATGTGAGGCGTAAAGTGAGAGGGAGGGGCATACACACACACAACCCCCCCATGGCCCTGAGCACACCAGCTCCACTTCAGATCTTCCTGTGTTCAGCTGAGCCCAAAGGTCTAAAGGGGGATTCTAAGTGTGCTTGGCTGAATTGTATGCATGTTATGATCAGACTTTCTGCTCAGTTTCACTTGTGTGAAAAAGCAATGAGTCTCCATGTGTATTACAACCAGGGCTGTGGAGTCGGAGTCGTGGAGTCGGAAGCAATTTTGGGTGGAGTCGGAGTTGGAGTTGGGAGCAATTTTGGGAGGAGTCGGAGTCGGTAGAAATGTACCGACTCCGACTTCCAAATTAATTTTAATTGACAAGAAGCAATTTTGGGTGGAGTCGGAGTCGCACAGTAGAAAAATAGAGGAGTCGGAGTCGGACAGTAGAAAAATAGAGGAGTCGGAGTCGAAGGTTTGGTGTACCGACTCCACAGCCCTGATTACAACTACCACTGAACCACATCTTGTGCATACTCTGCTGAGGTAAAGGAGCACTGCAAATTGGCCTCTTGGGGAGATCATGCAGAGTGCACACATTTGTTCCACAACCTTCTCAACCAACAACTCCTATACGTCAAAGCACACGCGATTCCCTACCAATTTTTTACTGTGAGGTCATGCTGGCTTCATTATAGAGCCCAGCCAATCTTGAGGAATAAAGTGGCCCCCAAGAATACAGAATTTCTCTAACACTGCATTTACAAGAAGGTGATACTAAATATTTAACTTGGATTCCTGCATTGAGCAGGGGGTTGGACCCAATGGCTTTATAGGCCCCTTCCAATTCCAGTTCTACTATTCTATTATCATTGCCATATTGGACCAGAAATTAAGACATATGGGTCCTAATCCAGCTTTAGTTGCCTTCCAAAAGAACAGTTATTGGCCAATAGGATGACTAGATGAAAAAAAGGACAGGGTTCTTAATAAAGTAAATCAGGTATAAGACAGTTGCGTAGAAGAAAGAATTTAAGCAGGGCAATCTGTCATGCAAACTACACTGGACAAAATTTCCTCTTCTACTCATCAAATAAAGTAAAGGAACCCTATTTTCTTTTGAATCTTGCAGTCCGTTTCCAATTACTTTAGTGGTCAATTTTTATTATATTTATTTATTTATTATTTGATTGTATCCCACCCTTCCTCCCAGCAGGAGCCCAGGGCAGCAATGAGAGATGCATATTCCCTGTTCACATTGCAAGAGAGATGAGAAGACAGATGAATCTACCCTTCACATTATAAGTATGGATTGCAGCAGCTAATTTGGAGGACATCTAGACTACCCAACACAGATCCAGCAGGGAAACCGTGTGTGGAACCCTGCTTCTTAACACAGATGTCCCTTGTTAGGACAACCACATCCAAAAGACAGCTGCTCAGTAGTGTAACCATTCACTTTAAAGAAACTGTGGCAAGAAAACATCGGTTTTGAGGGTCCACAGATTTTGGATGGCTTTGGTAGCTCATCAGTTTTTGTAGTTGCCCTCAGCCCTCACTCCCTAATTCTATGGAGGGCGTTTCCTCTCTGACATCACACTCATCATTGGAGGCTCTGGGCCACATCAAGGTCAGAGATGAGTCCTCATCCATCATCAGTTTTTGTTGGGGCAGGTGGCTGCCAGCCTAAAATGTACAGTTGTCAGAGGGGGCAAGCCATATTTGAGGTTCGCTGCCCTTTCCTGCTTTGGCTTGAATTCCTACACATGTTTTCATAGAAGTGAATGCAACAAAGATCAATGAAGTTTATTTCCAATACAATATTCTCAGAATTGCATTGTTTCCACATATTTCAAAGGAAGTTCTGCACTGTAGGGAGACTCAATTTGGAGGTCACTGATTCATAGAGTCGCCATAAGTCGCAGTCGACTTGGAGGCACATAACAACAACAACAACTTCCACTTAACAGGTAACACTGCTCCAACTTGTCTCCTGTCTGCCATCTTTCTAAGGCCACAATCTTGTGCACATTGGCCAGGGAGTAATTCTCATTCATTGAACACAGCAGGATTTATTTCTGAGCAAACATGCATAGGATCATGCTGCACCTTGATATGGCTTGATACAGGCTCAAACTGGTTTAAGTATCAAGAGAATTGAACAGCAAAAAGGGGTATGCCCTTGGTCATGCTCTGCCTATAAAACACTAAGACAGATGCCAATGCACACTGAACAATCTATCTTTCACACCAGCAAAAGAGCAATTCCGGTCAAAACCACATGCCTCCAAAGAAAAGAAATAAAAGGAAAAGGAGTGAGTGCCTGCAAGGTACATTGGGAGAGTTCCTGCCAACTCCTATCTCTTTCACCAGTTCAACCAAACAGTATCATCTTTCCCCTACACCAAAGGTGTAGAAACCTTCAGCCCATGGGCCTAAATGTGCCTGCCAGGCCTCCCCAGTTGGCCCTGCCAACCATGCCATCTACCCCACACCTGATGCTATACATCAGGGATAGGGCAGGTAAAGTCATGGCTGGGCCAAAAAGCAGTTTTCAGGCACTGCTGATCAGCTAATCAGTGCCCCCTACAAACCTCTTTGCAAGGTGTTTGGAAGCCCCGACTGCCCACCAACTGTTGGGGCTTTGATGCGCAGCGCAGGACTCTCTGCAAACACCATCACTCAGCTGATTGTTGAGGTTTGAAGAGAGCCCTGCACAGCCAATGCCCTAACAATCAGCAACTGAGGATGTTAGAGGAAGCTGCCCACCAGATCCAGTTCCCCACCCCTGCCCTACCTAAATTAATTGTTTTACATTAATTTTGCAACTCAGCAGGGCACAGACAATTTATGAATATGTGAATAATACTTAAGCAGGAGAATCTACATCTAGGCTGATACAGAGTCAGCCAGCTGAACACTTCGAGTATATCCAAATGTCCATTGCACTGATCTGATGTTCACCTTTAAGGTAGACTGTTGATTAAGGAGTTTGGAGGGGTGTGTGCTAAGTAAAGTTAAAGCAGGAACCTTCTGCATTCCTGAAGTCACTCTGTCTTTCAGACAGTGGTCAGGGAGCTAGCCTGTTCGAAAAATGCCCTTGAATTTAATTATTCTAGTCTTTCCCAAGACTAAAAATGCAGAGTACAGTGTGATTCTGAATTGTGAGGATAATTTGGCAAGAGTTTGGTAGCTATTAAAAGCACAGGAGCCCTGAATGAAAAAAAAGTGAATATAGCTTCTCTTGCAGCTGAAGACAAAACACCTGAAATTGGCAGTACCAACTGCAGTGAAGGAACTCCTGCTCACTTGTATTAAAAGTTACTCTTCTCCGGAGCTTGGAAAAGTTACCTTTTTGAACTACAACTCCCATCAGCCCCAGCCAGCCTGGCCACTGGATTGGACTAATGGGAGTTGTAGTTCAAAAAAGTAACTTTTCCAAGCTCTGTGTCTTCTCTTTTATCATTCATAAGCATCTGGACTTAATTAACTCAAGAGTCATGACTAGGTTTGCCAGCTGACCTGAAATAATGACCTAGCCTGCTCTTACACTTTTAACAGCGGTTTGATGTGCAAAAATCAGAAGGTGAAGTCTTTCATAGCATAGATGTAACCATCATAATCTGCCAATATCTGCACATCATGTTTTTGTTTAAAGCACAACCACATTGGCTCACTGAAAGGTTGGCAGTCTTTATTAAGATGAGGTTGAAAGTGCTGAACAAGGAAGGGACTGAGGCATTGTGAAAGATGAAGCTTTACTGAAAACACATATGAAGCCCCATCCTTTGAAGACATAATCAAATGTGGTGCTTTTTTCTGCTTTCAACAAAACATCAGCTGCCACGCCTTGGGTGTATCAGTTCTGATGTTTCTGTGGCCTTCATAGCACAAGTAATTGCTCTTTCTGGTATGAAAGTTAGGAGATTTCAAAGGGCATCAAAGCCGCAAGGAGATCTGCTACCAAGTATCACAATATTTATTTTCTCTGACTTGAATGAGTGGCCGTTAATTCGGCCAGATAGGCGGCCTAGAAATAAAATTTTATTATTATTATTATTTTATTATGAATTCATGAGTCCAGGAGCACAAAAATAATGCGAGGCACGTCAAGCATTCTGCTTAAGATTCATGAGTCGGAGTTCTCCATGAGGATTCAAAAGAGGAAAAATGGTGCAAATATCTTAATGTGACAACGTCACAGCCCCACGCTTGACTTTATTGTCGCTTTGGGTGTCCCTGCATATATATTTTTTTTCTCCCAGCCCCCTCCCCTTGCACAGGCCACTGAAAGAGTCAACATTTGTTTTGCTGAAGCAGAACACAGCCCTTGCTGCTTGCAGAAAAGTCATACCCAATGAGATGAGGGTGTGCAAAGATTTTAAAGAGAGATCTAATATTTAGCAGCAAAAGCCTGTATAATTAATGAGAGAGGGGTTGCAGTAAACATAGAACTGTAAAAGAGGGGAGGTGTCCAAAGGAACCATTCAATGACTGATTGGTAGGGTGGCCTCGTGTCCTACTTTACAGAGGACATTCCTCTATATGAAGGGCTTTCAAGAGGACAACCCAGCAAGGCATATAAGGCCAGCTCCCTGATGAAGCTAAGTAGGGTCAGGTCAGGTCAGTGCTTGCATGGGAGCCCGCCTGGTAACCATACGTAAGCCGCCTTGAGTTTCATGAAAAAGAAAGGCGGGGTATAAATGTAATAAATAAATAAATAAATGTTTGAAGGCATTCTCTGTTTGAGGGCTGTCTGATTGAAGTCCAGTTTAAAGATTAAGAAAGAAAACCTGAGAGAGAAAGTGGTTTGAAGATGCCTATCAACAGTGAGCACCTGGACAGCAGACCAAGCAGACAGAGGCCATCTGGTGGTGGGGAGATGTACTGCATTTGTATTTCAATGACAGCAATTATTTCCGAAATTTACATTTGTAGACATATTTTGGCATATGCAAGTCTATGTCCTTTTTTTTTGGAGATGTATTTCCTCTTTTGTGGCAATCCATTAAGTAATCACCCCATTCACTGGGGAATTTATTTATTCATGTAAAACATTTATGTATCGCTTAATCAGATGCATTTCTAAGCTGTGTACCTAAAAACAAACCGTACATAAGATAAGCAATAGAACAATAAAATCATCATAAAACCAAACATTATCTTAAACTGGCTGCTGGAACAAGGAAGTTTTAGTCATACACCTGAACTCCAACAAGGACGGTGCCTGTCTAATCTCAGATGGGGGGGAGTTTCTCAGGCTTGGGCCCATTATACTGACAGCATAACTTCCGATCAGTAATGGCTTTTGATCAGTGACTCTGGAATTTAAGGCAATGCTTGAATTATGGGGAGGTACATAGAGGGGCCTTAACAAGATCACGGACCCCTGACTCCTCCCCAGTTTGGTAAAATCATACCCCCAAAGCCTCCTAAATATAGTTGTTAAGGAGGGGGGCATCACAAAACCAGCCCCCTTCTACCTCTCCTGTAATTCGAGTACTGATTATAGCTGTATCTGCATATACAGCAGAATTAGGAGGAAGAGTCTGGATATGGTAGAGTGAAATATTGCACTTCAGAGTGAAGGCAGGATATCCCATATTTGAATACTCAGCCTATGTCTTTAACTAACAAACCACCTACATACCTCCACTCCAGCAACACCCAAACAAATCCTCATTAGAAAAAGGCTACAGCAGGGAGCAGCCTGGGCTGGAACTTTTCTGCTTGATGTGCTAGTTTTCTGCTTGCACTGAAGGTTTTTGGGGTGGTTTTTAATGTAGGGTATTTAAAAATGGGGGGGGGGAATCCACCTGCAGTCTGAAGTGGTTCAGTCTGTTCTACCATTTTGTTCTGCTGCACCTGTAGATCTGGCCTCAGGGTTTAGCATTTACCACCCTTTTTTCTTGGCCCTGCTCCTATACCTTTCATAGAATCCTTATAGCCGGAAATGACACGGCAGCATTTGCCTCCTTGCCAGGAAAAGCTCCACCTTCTATGTTTATATGCCTGTTTGGCAGCTGTTAAAAAGCACAGAAGCAGGGCATACCTATTGAAGGAGTACTGTCCCTAGCCCTACTCTACCTTATAAATAGGGTTGCCAGGTTCATGGCCTGAGACTGATCCTGTATCTTTAGAGAGAAGAGAGAGATGAAGCTGGGGGGGGGTTAATCTCTCTCAGCTTTGCCCACCAGGTTTCTCTGTGCAGCAGCAGGCAAGACCTGGGGGGCGGGGAGGTGGAGTCGCAGTGATCTATCGGGATACTGTCTCCCTGACCAGGTGCCCTACCCCACAGTGTCCAGGGTGTGAGTGTGTGTATTTGAAGTTGGGTGGTCAGGACAGATGGTCGGGACAGATTAGGGATTCTGTTGGTGTACCGCCCACCCCGCTGCTCAACAGTCTACCTTCCTGAGCTAGCCAGGGTGGTCTCGGGGCTGATGTTGGAGTCCCCTCGGCTTGTGGTGCTGGGGGACTTCAACATCCATGCCGAGGCCGCCCTGTCGGTAGTGGCTCAGGACTTCATGGCCTCCATGACAACCATGGGTCTGTCCCAAGTAGTATCTGGCCCCACTCATGTTGCTGGCCACACCCTGGACCTTGTTTTCTGTGTGGAGGGGGATGATGGTGATCTTGGTGTGGAGGAACTTTCTGTAGTTCCTTTGTCATGGACAGATCACTACCTGGTGGGGTTTAGACTCACTGGGACTCGGAACCTCTGCAGGGGTGGGGGACCGATTAGGATGGTCAGCCCCAGGAGGCTGATGGATCCGGATGGTTTCCTGATGGCTCTTGGGGATTTTCCTGCCACCTCGGCAGGCGATTCTGTCGAAGCTCTGATTGACCTCTGGAATGGGGAAATGGCCAGGGCGGTGGACATGATAGCTCCTGAGCATCCCCTCTCACGAAGTGGAGCCAAACCAGCCCCTTGGTTTACCAAGGAGCTGGCGGTGATGAAACGAATGAGATGGAGACTAGAGCGACATTGGCGGAAGACTCGGAGCGAGTCTGACCGAACACGGGCTAGAGCCTCCTTGAAGGCCTACTCCGTGGCAGTGCGGGCAGCAAAGAAATCATTCTTTTCTGCCACCATTGCATCTGCAGGGAGCCGTCCAGTGGAGCTGTTTCAAGTGGTCAGGGGTCTTTTACATTCTGGCCCCCGAGAGGGTAATATAGATCACTCAACAGCCCGCTGTCAAGAGTTTGCACAGCACTTTGCAGATAAAGTCGCTCAGATTCGTTCCGACTTAGACACTATAATTGATACAGTCTCAGGGGATGTAACTTTGGCTCCTGTCTGTCCAATAATGATGGATTCTTTTCAATTTGTACAGCCCGAGGATGTGGACAAGATCCTTGGAGAGGTGAGAGCCACCACATGTCTGCTAGACGCTTGCCCTTCCTGGCTTATAAAAAGTGTCAGAGAGGGACTGGCTGAGTGGGTGGGGGGAGTGGTTAATGCCTCCTTACACCAAGGCAGAGTTCCAGGTTGCCTAAAGGAGGCAGCTGTAAGGCCTTTGTTAAAAAAGCCCTCCCTAGACCCTTCCATAATGGATAATTACCGGCCAGTGTCCAATATTCCATTTTTGGGTAAGGTAATAGAGCGTGTGGTGGCCTCCCAGCTCCAGGGATTCTTGGATGAAACAGATTATCTGGATCCATTTCAATCTGGTTTCAGGCCTGGTTATGGGACAGAGACGGCTTTGGTCGCCTTGGTGGATGACCTACGCAGAGAACTGGACAGGGGGAGTGTATCTCTGTTGGTTCTGCTGGACCTCTCAGCGGCTTTTGATACCATCGACCATGGCATTCTTCTGGGCCGCCGTGCTGGGATGGGACTTGGGGGCACTGTTTTGCAGTGGCTCCATTCCTTCCTGGAGGGACGAACCCAGAAAGTGGTGCTGGGGGATTCCTGTTCGACCCCTTGGCCATTGACCTGTGGGGTCCCTCAGGGCTCAGTTTTATCCCCTATGCTATTTAACATCTACATGAAACCGCTGGGAGAGGTTGTCCGGGGGTTTGGGGTTCGGTGCCATCAGTATGCTGATGACACCCAACTCTATGTCTCCTTTCCACCTAATTCCAAGGAAGCTGTCTCGGTTTTAAACCAGTGTCTGGCGTCAGTGGTGGACTGGATGAGGGTGAACAAATTGAAGCTTAATCCAGACAAGACAGAGGTGCTCCTGGTCAGTCGTAAGGCGAATCAGGGAATAGGGATACAGCCTGTGCTGGATGGGGTTACACTCCCCCTGAAGACAGAGGTTCACAGTTTGGGTGTGCTCCTGGACTCAGCGTTAAATTTGGGGTCCCAGGTTTCTGCAGTGGCCAGGAGTGCTTTTGCACAATTAAGATTAGTGCGCCAACTGCACCCATTCCTTGAGCTGTCTGATCTGGCCACGGTGACACATGCCTTAGTTACATCTCATTTAGATTACTGTAAGGTGCTCTACGTGGGGCTGCCTCTGAAGACTGTTCGGAAACTTCAGTTGGTACAATGTGCTACAGCCAGAATGTTAACTGGGGCTGATTACAGGGACCGTACTACCCCCTGTTAAAAAAGCTCCACTGGTTGCCAGTCTGTTTCCGGACACAATTCAAAGTGCTGGTGATGACCTATAAAGCCCTATACGGCTTAGGTCCAGGCTATTTATCAGACCGCATCTCCCTGTATGAGCCTGCCCGGGCCCTGAGATCCTCAGGAGAGGCCCTTCTGTCAATACCCACATCTTCTCAAGTACGACTAGTGGGGACGCGTGAGAGGGCCTTCTCGGTGGCTGCCCCTAGGCTTTGGAATTCCCTTCCTAGGGAGGTAAGAATGACCCCCTCTTTGCAGTCCTTCCACCGACAAGCAAAGACCTTCCTATTCCAACAAGTCTTTGGAATTGAAGGCTAAGGATAGGGCGTGAAGGGTGCTGCATTGCTAATGTCTATTATATCATTTTTAAACTAGTTTGAACTTTTTTAGCTATATGTGTGTATGGTTTTAATATTGGAAATAGTTTAATCTTATTTTAATGTAGACTTTGTATGTTTTTAATTATATGTATTTTTTATCTGGAAGCCACCATGAGTTCCAGTTTTGGAAAAATGGCAGGGTATAAATAAAGATAATAATAATAATAATAATAATAAGAGAAAGTCAGCCAAGTGCAGGTGTTCTTGCAACACAGTAATGAGAAAAACCACAAGCTGGAATTCTCCCTTCTCCCTGCACAACGTTTAAAGATACAGAAGACCAAGAGGTAACCCTACTTATAAGATACAGGAGCCTTGTCCTCTGTTGTACCTGCTACTATGTTCTATCAGAGAGCCTGCTAATCAGTCAGTAAATCAATCAATCAATGAGGTCCACCTTGCACCAGGTAAAAAATCTTCTCCCAGATATTTGATGCATTATAATGATTTTGCTGTTTATTGATTATATGTATTTATTGCTGCAGTTTTTGTAATATAGTGTTCTTTCTTAAATTTTTTGTTATGCTTTATGCCCTTATGGAAGGAAGACTCCTCAAACATTTGATTGTGTTCCAAAGGACAGAGTTTATTAAAGAAGGCCAATGATAATTGGGAGAGGTGTCACCAAGGACCGTCTCTGCCCAAAATATGCCAAGCAGAGCTTTATAAAGTGATTACACGTCATACAGATATCACAGCAAAAAGTACATAACCATATATAGCAATATCTTACCTCCTTTATGGGTGACCTTACACATTATCACCCTGCCCATCCATGTGCCAGGTAACTGGTACCCGCCCCAATCCAAAACTTTGCTATTCTAAAGTCCAGCTTGTGCCATCCTAAAAACCAGCTTATACCAGCTGCTTGCAGCTTGACATTTAAACTGACACCCTTTTGTGAAATATTTCCCTGTCTGACCACAACTTTTCTTTTCCTCCTGCTAGCTGGCAGAGCACAGTACATTCTCATTTCCACTTGTGCCTGCAAAATGTACCTTAAGACGCGACAGAAAGCCTCCCAGCTCTTATAAGCAGATATAAGCATATTGATTATAGAATCCTCCTTATCAGAAAGGTCAAAGTTCATTATTCTTTCACACCCTTAAAATTTAATAAGTTGTTTGAACATTCCTTATGCGGCAAGCAACTAATAAACTAAAATAATACAACTTGCGTGTAAGTGATGTATCGTTATTATTACTATTATTACTATTATTGTTGCTGCTGCTGCTGCTGCTGCTGCTGCTGCAAAGATCATCTCCAGGCAAGTTGTGAAAATCATAAAAATTATTAGAAACAAAATTATTATATAATAATAATAATCCTTCTCCAATGGGGCCCAGGGCAGGTTACAAAATCTAAAATACAATTTAAAAAATTAAAACACATTTCAGTCACAAGAAGAGGGTGTGTTCTAAAAACATACATCTCAGGAGCACAGGCCTTATGCCCACAGGTTGTATCTGGTGCTGAAGTGTGTTTTCCCCCCCTGCATCTAATGTGGAGTGATTTTTAGAATAAAGTATTTAAGACTGTTTCAGGTGTTCTAGCGGCTCCACTCTTGGCACTACTAAGAAGCGAAGTAGGAATATTTTCAGTAGAAATTAGAATATATGTATACCCATTTAACTACTGGCTTAAATTAACATGCACGCCAGAAGGTAGGCTCCTGAGAAACTGTCTACAAGAACAATTACAATCAAATTCCGCCAGATTGTCCATTTGGTCCCAGAAAATAGCTCAGCTGATCCAATTATGTGGCTTTTTCTCAAATTATTTTTTACAGTCTAAAATGTCAGATGTTAAACTGGAATTTAAAAATGGGCTAAGGGATATTTTTGTGCGGCATGACTTATCTTCAGTGACCAATATTAAATCAGAATACATGATACAGTTTCATCACAGCCTGGAAAACAATTTAGCTGATTTGTCCACCTTTGTGTTGAGAAAAGCTCTTAGGTTGTTAAGATGCCGGCAATTGGCTTCTGCGTGTTAGATGGGCACTACTGTAACAGCCCTTTCAGTTTAAGAGGCTGCTATTAAAGGAACATGATCAGCCAAAGTTTTCCAATAATAACAAAGAGAACCCTCAAAGAGTAGCTAGATTTGCCATGGTTACTGTGAAATGTTGATAAAAATATTTTTGCTCCCAGGTTGTTGACTGCATGCTGAACGCATATGATGATGTGATGCTTTTTAAGCCTCTGCTTTGCAGACACTTTTAGCCTTAAAATCCTCCTTTGTTTGTTCCGTTAGTGCTGTTATTGTGGTGGTTGTCATTATTTTGTATTTTATCTTTCTGTTGCAGCTTATGACAGAAACAAAGAAACCAGAAAAAGAAAAGTACCAAGATATATGTCTCATTGGACTGTATTCAACATGCATTTGAAGGGGCTGCCAATATGGCAAATATATAACTTTGAAAATAGGGTTTGACACTGTAATGTCTTGAATGATTAGATTATTTTCCTTATGGGTCATAAGGAAAGATGTAATCAAACATTGAAGAACACACAATAGGAAGCTGCTTTATAATGAGTCAGATCATTGATCCGTCTACCTCAGTACTGACTGACTGGCAGCAGTTCTCGAGTATCTCAAACAGGGTCTTTCTTGGTCTTAACCAGAGATGCCAAGGATTGAACCTGGGACGTTCTGCAGGCAAAGCAAAGAATCTGCCCCAGAGCTACCGCCCGCCCATATTTAGGGCACAATCCTGTACTGGAGATTTGCCAACTGAGAGACATACAGGATTCAGTAGAAACCCACTACACTGGCAGAAGTCCAGATATGCTGCATTACTGCTAATAATATGCTGGTGGAACACCCCCAGATACACCTGCAGAATGGGTATAATCATAGACAGCATAGGGGAAGAGCATAGTTATACTGTATTCTTCTTCTTGTTATGTGCCTTCAAGTCGATTACGACTTATGGTGACCCTATGAATCAGCGACCTCCAAGAGCATCTGTCATGAACCACCCTGTTCAGATCTTGTAAGTTCAGGTCTGTGGCTTCATTTATGGAATCAATCCATCTCTTGTTTGGCCTTCCTCTTTTTCTACTTCCTCCTGTTTTTCCCAGCATTATTATCTTTTCTAATGAATCATGTCTTCTCATGATGTGTCCAAAGTATGATAACCTCAGTTTCATCATTTTAGCTTCTAGTGACAGTTCTGGTTTAATTTGCTCTAACACCCAATTATTTGTCTTTTTCGGGGTCCATGGTACGCGCAACGCTCTCCTCCAGCACCACATTTCAAATGACTGTATTCTATACCCCTTCAAATCACAGCAACATCCTATCAACAGGACAACTTTACACTAGTCCTGGATTTGGCACAATAAATCTCCCTCCCATTGACTATTTCATTTTTTCATTGATTCTTTTCTCCCGCGCTGAGCAGGCCTTGCATGTGGTGCCAGCATATGAGGATATATGCCTCCAATCCTAATCCAAGCATAGGATTGCTCTACCCAGGTTGCTCACCCCCCCCTTAGCCCTGTTCTTGTAGCATACAGGTGGAGCTTCTCTTACCACTTCTTTCCATGTCAGGAAAATCATCACCTCTTAATTTCTGCAGGCCAGGCTGCCGTTTAAAACACAATAAAAAGTTGGCATACCTAAATGCATTAATTACTCAGCTATAAAACTAAAGTATAATTATCTTAATAAGCACTAACTTGAATTAAAGTGCTCCACGTTAATTTGGATAATTGACTGTTCAAATCTGATTTGGGTACTTGAAAAGTACCACTTTCGTGTAATTCAGCACCCTACAATAAAAGACACTTCTAGCCCATGAAAAGTATTGCCACCCCATTTTCAGCAAGATTCCAAAACAGTTGTGAGACAGGTTAAAATTCAACAGATGCAAAATCAGCAGCATGGACATATTGGGGGGGATCCCCTGTTGTGATCCTATACATGTCTACTCAGAATCAAACCCCATTGAGTTCAATGGGACTTACTCCCAGTGAATGTGGAATTTGGAATTGCACCCAAAAAATGTGGTGCTGCAAAACAAACAAAGCAGCCCCATATTTATCTCCCTCTTCTCTCTCTACAGGTGTAGATAATCTTTGGCCCTCTAGATCATGCTGAACTATAGCACCTATCATCCCCAGCCATTGGCCATTCTTGCTAGGGCTGATAGGAGTTGTAGTTCAGCAGCCTCTGGAAAGCCAAAGGTTCTCCACACCTGCCAAAATGTCTTGTAGAACCTACCTGCATCCTGATGCCTCGGTTTTCCACATTTCCATTCCAGCAGAAGCCAATGATGCTTAATGGGAGAAGAGAAACAAAGACTTTTTTGTCATCAGGACAACATAATATAGCTGCCATTTTCAGCAGTATCCTCACATAGATTTGTCATAAAATGTGTGTTGGGCCTAAAGGCTATATATACTAGGGTTGCCAGGTTCTTGGCCTGATCCTGATCCTGTATCTTTAGGAGAAGAGAAAGTCAGCCAAGTGCAGGTGTTCTTGCAACTCTGTAATGGGAAAAATCACAAGGTGGAATTCTCCCTCCTCCCTCCACAGCTTTTAAAAATACAGAAGACCTCTTGGTTGCCAGGCTGTGTTTCCTTACCACTCAGGAGAAATGGCCTCTTATGTTTAACCACAGGCTCACAAAGCTAACTCCTGGGAATGGAACTGTCAAGAAACTGAGCCATCCAAACAGACATCAATGGCAAGGAGAAGCTACCACATCAGCATCTATCATGTTAACGTATTCTTGTAGAATGGGAGGAAATGGAGACCTTGGTCTGAATCTCATACTGCTCATCATACGCTCTTATTCCATTGCTGTCACCTGAAGCTGTCGGCTTCTGTCCTCCTGCCTCCCCCACCCCGATCCTGGTACTCTGCCTTTAACCACAGCTAGCTATGACCAAACAGCAAACAGGTTAAGCTTTCCCTTTCATTTTATCTCCACACTGGGGAAAAGTTTCTCTTGTTAGATTTTTCAATAGCAAGCTGCTGTTAATGGCCCAGGAACAGGATTAGTAAAAAGAGGGGGCAATGCCGCCATATTTATAGTCTAAGTTATACATCTCTTTTCTAATTATAGGTTTAGGGAGGAATGGAGGGGGGTCAACTCTACATTGGTGAGTCTTTTTTAAAAAAAATCAGCTATTTAATTCATAAAGTTAGAGAGGGCCTACCTAGTCTAGTCCAATCACCTGCAGGAAATTGTTAGAGCATTCCCACTAGATGACAGGCCAGGGTCTGCATGAAGACCTCAGTATATGGAAATGAGCCTTCCCCCTCACCTTGGTGACAGATGTCAATCAGAGATGGTCCAAGACATGGAAGGGACTTGTAGCTTGGTGGTGGAGCGGATTCAGACATACAAATCTTGGTTTAATAAGCTGAGATGTGCACAAGCCTTGTGCCTGCATAGTCTGTCCTTGCACCACCCCTTCTCAAAGCATTTATCTGAACCCAGGAAATCTTCCATAAACCATATGTTCCCCTTGAATCCAAACCTAAAAACTATGGCTACCATAGTTTAGATGTAAGGGGAAGAAGATATGGTTAAATTAAGACTTCCTGAGTTAATTATGGTGCTCTGGAAGGGGAAGAGGTGGCATAAGGATGGTGTGTAGGCAAAAGGAACATGCATATCTCAGTTTATTAAGCAGAGACTCAAACAGCTGTTTTTTATGCAAACCTACCTAGGTCCTGTCCCTGGTACCTCCAGAAGCACAGAGAACATTAATAGGAAAGTCCTCTTCTGAAGACCCTAGAGAGCTTCAGTACAAGTACTAGGCTAGATGGACCAACTACCTGGCGCTCGATAAGTTTTATGCCTATGTTTTAGTACTTTGTTTCAATGCAAGAGGCATCAAATCCAGATGGCACTGTCCATTATTGTAGAAACATATGGTGGTATCCAACATTCTGTCAGCACAAGGATTTTTGCTTGCACAAAGGAACTCCCCCCCTCTACCTGTGTACCATGCACCCTCCCCAAATCTGCTCCAGTGGGTTAAGGGAATGTCCAGAATAGATTTAGATGGCTGGGGTGGGGGAGTTTCATTGCAGAAGCAGAGTTCCTTGTACTGATGGAGCAAGTTTGTTGACTACTGCCAAAAATAATATACTCAAAAATTGACCATGGTGCCCCAAATTTCCTGCCTGAGCAATTTGTTTCACATAACTTAATGCTAGGCCTACCCTCTTTAGCGATGTAGCCAGTCAGCCATCTTCTCCTGCTCTGCTCATTTGCATAGGAGTCTGTTGGTTGTAAGAATGTGGCATAATGATGATGGCTCCAGATTATACTATTCCTACCTAAGGACATGCTATGTGCCTTGGTTCTCTGACTGTAGAAGCTCACACAGAATTGCTGCGTTGTGAGGCAGTTTCATCTGACATCAAATTGTTCTTGCAAATGTAGCACTGCTCTGTTGTAAATCAGTAGCAGGCTGCAGATGCAATGTTTATAGCCTTCTTTTTGCCTTCACAACACTTACTGAAAGTCTTATTTAAGGCCATCATAAATTTTAACAGATCTGCTGAAAATTCCATTAGGCAGGTTTGCCTTGATCATCTTCCATGGCAACCACACCTGTATTTGTCACAAATTTATATTTAGTATTTCATCTACCACAGTTTTTAATTTTATTGTCATTGGTATGATGTCAATATTTAAGCAACTAAAACACCTACACATGGACTTCATATTAAATTCGGTTTGTTTTGTGACAGAACTGTTTATGAAGTGAACTTCTAAACTGGTCCTGCTTCTGTGCCTTTAACAGCAGCCTGACACACAGGAGTTTAGCAGGTGAAATGTTCCTCACCACATTATCATCATGCTAGGAAATGCTTTGCCTGTTAAATTTTCTGTTCAAAATTTCCTCTCAAGAGAGGATCATCTAGTAAATGTGTGTTTGTGTTGTCAGTGTGAATGAGTCTTTTCAGGATCATTACCCACTGACAACATGAATTTATAGAAGTGTGACAGCTTCCCTACCTCCTCAGCCATATTCTTAAAATACTGAGGCAGCAAGTTTTTTTTTCTTGGCTGGGGTGAGAATAAGGTTGCCAGCATTTGGACTGGCCTCTGCAGCTGTACTTTTAACAGTGGTGTGATCTTCCGCCATTAAAGGTGTAACAACACTTATCTCTTTGTTGTTAAGTTTCGCCTACTGATTTCTGCAGATCAAACAGATGTTAAAAGCAGAGGTGCAGGGCAGAACATCCTCCCTCATTAGTTGAAGCAGAAAGACTCTGCAACAGTGGCGGCTGGAGGCTCCATGTCAGTGGGGCAGTGGAATCCACTTTGGGGTTTAGTCCAAACTTTCAAGAAACTCCTTGAAAAGGACTAAAGCCCGGAGCGGATTCCATTGCCCCACTGACATATTGCCACCAGTCGCCACTGTCCTGCAATATAACAATCTTATAATCCCCTCTGCCATTGGAGTTACACCTATTTTTTTTTGTAGCTGACACTATTAATTTCTTTTTTTTACATGGAATAGTCCAGAGAGTATTATATTATCAGTATAAAATTCTGACCACGTTTATAAGTCCCATTGTGTTCGGAGGAAATTATTCCGATAAAAGTGTGCAGTTATTTTATAAGAAAACACAGGCTACAATCCTACATGCACTTACTCAAGAGTAAGCACAATAGAACCTATTGACAGATGATATTTAAAACTCTCACCAGCCAGGTGTAGATTAACTCACGTGCAGCACAATCCTAAAATGTTTACTCAGAAGTTAATCTGACTGAATTCAATGGAAGATACTCCTTAAAAAGAATGTGTAGGACTATAGTCTGAAATCATTATTTCTTCCAGGATCTACTATGGGCCACACTCCAAACTCATACTTGTATTGAATGCTGAATATATCAATACAATTCTCTTAATAAAAGTGTCAAACAGAACCAGATTATTGCATCAGCCTCTAATCAAGGAGTTAGCACAATTTTTCATAAACCATTGCATAATTGCATGTAGATAGCCATCATTTACTTTGAATCAAAGGTGAAGTTCTTGTTGTTCCGATATATGGGACTGGAGTTAATTAGGCACCTGCTTGCTTTGAAGAGAGCATGAGAGGCACTGTAAACATACTGCATAGAACAGAACTGAAACCAAGGCTTAGTACCCTGACAGGAGAGTGATAGCGGTTGAGTTAGCGCATTTATTATTAATTTATTAATCACTTTCTACAATCATCTCATGGTGATGTATAATACAAACAGAAAAAAAAGTTAAAAGCATAGAGGACAGCAGGTTTATTTCAAACTAAACCAAATTGATGCCCATGGCGGAGAGCCATTCATTCAGCTGGGAAAGCCTGTCGGAACAAAAACAAAAACACCTTCAATCAGTAATGTGAAGAATATGCCTGTTCTTTACCATAGAGATGGAGAGCCTCAGACTCAGGAGCTGAATGCAGGTCTACAGATCTCTCTGTTTGGCCCTTAGGATTGTGCCTAGCCCGCACCTCCCTCCCTAGGCCATACCTCTCACCACCCCTGCTCCATGCCCTTCTCCGGTGCTTTTGCCTGGCCAAATGTGTTCTTGAAATGCGATAATGCATCTTGCTCGCCTGGATGGAGAGTGGGTTGCCTTACAAGTTACAATGTGGCTAAACCTTTGAGGGTACCTTGATTAACATTTCACAGGTTTGCCAGGAGCAAGGTAAAAATGGTTGGTCTATGGGGTTCTGGTCCAGTTGCCCCCTCCCAACCTATGCTAATATGCATCACAGAGCTTGGAAAAGTTACTTTTTTGAACTACAACTCCCATCAGCCCCAGCCAGCATGGCCACTGGATTGGGCTGATGGGAGTTGTAGTTCAAAAAAGTAACTTTTCCAAGCTCTGAGAAAGGACAAAATGACATCTCTCCCCCTCCCCCACTTATGAATAAAAGCAGAGAGGCCTGGCAGGTGAATCTTACTTCAATCATTGGCGATCACTTGTGGCAGAGTAAGATTGTCTTCCAAGACAAGGTCTTTAACAGTGGGCCAGTAAGCGACTGTGGAGGCCAATTCTGGATCCACACAGCCTCCCACAGTGAGGATATAGGTTTCCAGATGGAAGATGTTCCATGGTGCACAACGATCAACACACAATCTTGACAGAAAATTGCTTTGATCCAACGGCATGGATACCACGATGATTGGAAGTCTTTTATGTGCTGCAGCCCTCATCCGCCTTCACAGCCTTTGTAACGTACACATTGTTATCCTTCACCTGTTCTGCCATTGAGGACATTATTGGATCGTTCTTTGTCTGGTTCCTCTCCCTTGACCTTACCGCCATGGGTGACCCTGCTGGGAGCACATGACTCCCGACGGCATCGCTCACAGGGTTCATTGGAACACACAAGCCCACTCACCACTACAAGGTGACGATCCAGTGAGGGGTTTACTTCAATACTGGCATTGGGGGAGCATTTTCTATGGCACTGGAGGACAACAAGGGCCATAGGGCAGGCTGTGTGGCACACATTACTCTGACCTCTAATACCTAAGTGATGATCCCCACTCCCTAGCATTTTTCTCTGAGGCAGCTGTCTCACTCTGCCTAAGAGAAGGGCCAGCCTTGTAGATATGCACAGATCTGAGTTTTCTTATTTCCTTTCCCCCAGCTTTTCCAAATATGCTCAGTGATCTCATGCTCTGAAGAATGTTTCACCTTCTGAAAACTGTTTTGAAAAAAGTCAGAAAAGTTGATGGACTGATTTTTCTGTGTAAAAAAACAACCCTATAGGATCAATGTAGGTCAGCCAAAAATATGTTTGGTCCTGATAGAGGCTACTTCTCCTCAGTCCCGCCTCTGTTCCCCACCCCACCCCCACTGTTCAGGAGATAAAGACTGTCACTAAGACAGACCAGAAGAGACAGGTAATGAAAAGTGAGCCAAATGAATGCGAGTCTTGTAACAAAGCATTTGAATTGCTGCCAGATGAAAAGTAAATGGAATTAATTCCAGTGTTCAAGCACCCAGGAGATGTTTATCAGTGTAAAGAAACAGATGCCATGGGAGGCTATTGAACGGAGCAATGATCCAGAAAACTGAACCATAGATTCACTTTTGGAAAACAGCATTGGGACAAAAGACTTGGATAAAGAACAAGCAAACTATCCAGGAGAGCAGACTTCTTGACGTTCCGAGATTCCTCCAAGGCAAGATTCAATTTTGCCCACTGTTACCGAAACCAATGGGTCAACTGGAACTCTGCACATGTCTCATGTGTTTAATGTGAGTGTCACTCTGAACATAGTGATAGTACATGTAATCGGAGGAAGCTGAAACGAAGCACAGGGAAAGCCCAAGTGTTTCCTTCCAAAAATCTTCCCATAGTGAGTACATAGGGAATTTCTCAGCAGTGATCTGAAACTTGACCATGAATCACAACATTCTATTTAATTAAACGTATATACTGCTTAATTGTTAAAAAAAAACATTTTAAAAACAAAATAGCAACAGATTAAATAGATTAAAGCACATTAACATCTAGGTGTCTGGACAGGCTTGCCTAAACAAAAGAGTTTTAAGCAGGAACTGAAAAGAATAGAGTGAAGGCTCCTGCCTCTTGTCAATAGGCACGGAGTTCTAAAGAGTAGGTGCTACCACATTAAAAGAACAATTTTTTACAAGTGCGGAATGGATTTTATGTGGCATCTGTAACAGTGCCTGTTCCACAGATTGAAGTGCTCGAGTGGGCACATATGGGATAAGACAATCCCTCCAGTAAACTGGTTCCAAGCTGTTAAGGGCTTTATATACTAATAGTAACACCTTGAAAACGCCCAGGTAATCAGCAACCAGTGCAGACCCCTGAGTAGAGGTGCTATGATATTATTCATGACAGCTGACACATGACCTGTATTCTTTATTATTAAATGGCACCTATGCCCATCTCATGCAATTAAAGTAATAAGAACATAAGAACATAAGAAGAGCCTGCTGGATCAGGCCAGTGGCCCATCTAGTCCAGCATCCTGTTCTCACAGTGGCCAACCAGGTGCCTGGGGGAAGCCCGCAAGCAGGACCCGAGTGCAAGAACACTCTCCCCTCCTGAGGCTTCCGGCAACTGGTTTTCAGAAGCATGCTGCCTCTGACTAGGGTGGCACAGCACAGCCATCACGGCTAGTAGCCATTGATAGCCCTGTCCTCCATGAATTTGTCTAATCTTCTTTTAAAGCCGTCCAAGCTGGTGGCCATTACTGCATCTTGTGGGAGCAAATTCCATAGTTTAACTATGCGCTGAGTAAAGAAGTACTTCCTTTTGTCTGTCCTGAATCTTCCAACATTCAGCTTCTTTGAATGTCCACGAGTTCTAGTATTATGAGAGAGGGAGAAGAACTTTTCTCTATCCACTTTCTCAATGCCATGCATAATTTTATACACTTCTATCATGTCTCCTCTGACCCGCCTTTTCTCCAAACTAAAAAGCCCCAAATGCTGCAACCTTTCCTCGTAAGGGAGTCGCTCCATCCCCTTGATCATTCTGGTTGCCCTCTTCTGAACCTTTTCCAACTCTATAATATTCTTTTTGAGATGAGGCGACCAGAACTGTACACAGTATTCCAAATGCGGCCGCACCATAGATTTATACAACGGCATTATGATATTGGCTGTTTTATTTTCAATACCTTTCCTAATTATTGCTAGCATGGAATTTGCCTTTTTCACAGCTGCCGCACACTGGGTCGACATTTTCATCGTGCTGTCCACTACAACCCCGAGGTCTCTCTCCTGGTCGGTCACCGCCAGTTCAGACCCCATGAGCGTATATGTGAAATTAAGATTTTTTGCTCCAATATGCATAATTTTACACTTGTTTATATTGAATTGCATTTGCCATTTTTCCGCCCATTCACTCAGTTTGGAGAGATCTTTTTGGAGCTCTTCACAATCCCTTTTTGTTTTAACAACCCTGAACAATTTAGTGTCGTCAGCAAACTTGGCCACTTCACTGCTCACTCCTAATTCTAGGTCATTAATGAACAAGTTGAAAAGTACAGGTCCCAATACCGATCCTTGAGGGACTCCACTTTCTACAGCCCTCCATTGGGAGAACTGTCCGTTTATTCCTACTCTCTGCTTTCTGCTTCTTAACCAATTCCTTATCCACAAGAGGACCTCTCCTCTTATTCCATGACTGCTAAGCTTCCTCAGAAGTCTTTGGTGAGGTACCTTGTCAAACGCTTTTTGAAAGTCTAAGTACACTATGTCCACTGGATCACCTCTATCTATATGCTTGTTGACACTCTCAAAGAATTCTAATAGGTTACTGAGACAGGATTTTCCCTTGCAGAAGCCATGCTGGCTCTGCTTCAGCAAGGCTTGTTCTTCTATGTGCTTAGTTAATCTAGCTTTAATAATACTTTCTACCAGTTTTCCAGGGACAGAAGTTAAGCTAACTGGCCTGTAATCTCTTTGTGATGATTTTATGAAGAGTTCCTCCCGTTTCTTATTAGCTGCTTTTTTAAAGTTATTCTCAATAATAGGGGATGGATATCCTCTATTCCATAGCTGTTTTTTTAAGGACGAAGATTGCAATAAGAATGGGTTAAATGAGGAATTCAATCTGTTACCTCTACTCTAATTCAGAACAAACATAGTCAACTCAAGTCAGGTGTGGTGAAGTAATTATCAAGCAGGTTCAACTCATTACATGCTATAGAGTTCTATATTTCTTTGAATTTGGGTTTCAGTTTGCTTTACATGACAACAGCAATAAGGAAAATACCAGGTTGTCATAATACTTCACAGAAGAATTTATTTTGTAAGTATATTTTGAAAATATTGAAGCAATATTGACTGCAATATTATTCTGTGATTGGTCTTTCAGAATAAGATATGTATTTAAGTTGTTAAAGTTTTGCAACCATATTTTGATATATAATGAAAGTAACATTTGGCTGTAACTGTATCCTCCTAGAAATGAAAATGAGTGTGTTTAAGTTGTCAGTATGCATTTAAGTTGTTAGAGTTTTGTAATTATATTTTGAGAAATATGAAAGCAATTTTTGTAATTGTAACTGTGTCCTTCTAAAAATGAATGTGTGTGTTTCAGTTGTTAGTATGTTTTTTTAAAGAATATTCATTGTTTTATATAGTAGCCCCTGATGAAGGCTTGACTACACAGGCTGAAATGCGTTGGGCTTTGATATATATTATATATATATTTTATACAGAAATTCATCTTTTTTATACACAAGAAATTATTAGATGCCTTTGTGCACAGAATAAAGCCATATCTTTCCAGCATTCTGGTTTTTGACCTCCTTTTTATATTTCAAAGTGTGGTAAGCCAGCCCTGATGCATTTGGGAGCCTTCTTGTTCATTCTGCTGAGTGGAGCCCTAGACATCTGCCCTAAAGTCCTGCCCCAAAGTGCGACTGACTCGAAAGTTGAGCTATGCCCCTTACCCAAATTACTGGAAGTTTTGCTAAGCTAGGCAAAATAACTTCTTTCATGCTTTCTTTTTTTAAAATCAAAGCCTTTACTTTGTGAATGGTGTTTTGTTGAGATTTCTAGGAAATGTAACAACAAACAAGTAAAACAACAATCAAAGTACAATAAACATGTCACTCTATATAAAATAAAAAATAGTACATTCAGCAACAGAAGCTTTATATATGAAATAAAAAGAATACCAGAAAGCAAAATAATAGGATTAAAAAGCAGGGTACATATTTATTTATTTTATTTAAAAAGTTTATATCCTGCTTCAGTTCCAAAGAATTCTAAGCGGCCAAAAACAATAACATAGTGCAAACACATCATACAATATACAATAAATAAAAAATATAAATTATCTCTCACGCTACAATTCAAAAGCTAACTGAAATAAAAAGGTCTTAACTTGGCGACGAAAACTAATTAGAGAGGGGGAAGAACGAATTTCCTGCGGAAGAGAATTCCAACGGGTTGGTGCTACCACCGAAAACAATTTATTCCTAATGCCAGTCTGATGAATTTGGGAAAAAGAGGGAATATTAAGGCCGGGGTCTAATGAAGATCTTAAAGAACGAGCAGGCTCATAAAACGAAAGATGATTTGAAAGATAACTAGGGCCTGAACCAGATAAAGCTCTAAACGTTAAGACTAGAATTTTAAACTGAACTCGATAAGGAATTGGAAGCCAGTGCAGTTGTTTTAGGAGCGGGGTAGTATGGACTCGCCAGCCTGCTCCTATTAGCATCCTGGCAGCTGCTCTTTGGACTAGCTTCAGTTGATGAAGTATTTTAAGGGGAAGTCCAGTATAAAGCGAGTTACAGTAGTCTAACTTAGACGTAACCAAGGCATGGGTAACCGTGGTTAGGTCAGAGAGTTCCAGGAAAGGGCGCAATTGGCGAACCAATTTTAGGCAGGCAAAGGCGCTTCTGGAAGTTGCTAAGACATGGGCCTCCAAAGTCAAGGCCGAATCCAGAAGGACACCCAGACTACGAACCTGGGTCTTTAAAGGGAGTGAAACTCTGTCTAATAACGGTACATTCCCTATTTCCAACTTGGTTCGGTTCCCAACCATCAGCATCTGTTTTATCTGGGTTCAATTTCAGCTTGTTCTGCATCATCCAGGTCTTAACTGCTGTTAGACAGTTATTTAAAGGGAGGATAGCATCTCTCGTATCCGGAGGGAAGGAAAAATAAAGCTGGGTGTCATCAGCATATTGATGAAATCGAATTCCAAACCTCCGGATAACCTCTCCCAGCGGTTTCATGTAAACATTAAACAGCATCGGTGAAAGCACTGAGCCTTGTGGTACTCCGCATGACAATGGCCAGGGATCAGAGCTAAAATCCCCAAATAGTACTCTCTGTGATCTGCCCTCCAAGAAAGAGCGGAGCCACTGAAAAACAGTGCCTCGTAAGCCTATCTCAGAGAGGCGGCCCAAGAGAATATCATGGTCAATCGTGTCAAACGCTGCTGAAAGATCAAGAAGGACTAACAGAGAAACTTTCCCCCTATCTAACTCTCTCCGGAGGTCATCCACTAAGGCCACCAATACAGTCTCAGTTCCATGACCCGGCCTAAAGCCAGACTGAGATGAGTCATAGTAATTTGTCAGCTTCAGAAAACTCTGGAGCTGAGAGGCCACCACTTTCTCAATAATTTTACTTAAAAAAGGTAAGTTGGACACAGGACGAAAACTGTCTAAGCAGGACGGGTTCAAGGAAGGCTTTTTTAATAAGGGAATAACGATTGCTTCCTTTAGGCTTCCTGGAAGGTGGCCTTGCTGAAGGGAAGCGTTGATCACCTCACTGATCCGGTTTGCAAGTCCCTTTCTGGACTGTTTTATAATCCAGGAGGGACACGGATCCAGTAAGCACGTGGTGGGTCTCATCTCTTCCAAAAGATTATCTATATCAGCAGGATGGACAAGCTGAAATGAGTCTAAAATGGAAGAGCAGACAGTAACAGTAGTAGAGGGCATAGCATCGATTACAACGTTATTAGTGTCAAGATCAGAACGAATCTGGGCAACCTTAGTACTAAAATATGTGGCTAGTTCTTGGCAACGGGAGGCAGAATGATCAAAATTCGGCTTATGTTGATCATGATTAAGCAGATCCTTAACCACCTGGAAGAGTTCTTTTGGTCGGCTGTCAGCAGACGAAATGGCAGCCGAGAAAAAGGCTCTTTGTGCCGTAAGTCTACATGTCATATAATGCTTCAAAAAATTCCTAGCCTGAAGTTGGTCAAAAAGGTTCCGTGTCTTCAACCAACGACGCTCTAAGCCCCTGTAAATCCGTTTCATATCTGCCAGCTCTTTAGAAAACCATGGGGCAACTTTAGATCGAGAATGAGTAAGTGGACGTAAAGGGGCAATAACATCTATAGTCCTGGACATTGTATTGTTCCAAGAATCTACTAAATCAACAATAGAATCACTAGTTCGGGGAACGAAAAATTTTCCAACAGTAGATAAAAAAACAATTGGATTTAATAATCTTTTTGGGCGAATCATTTTTAAAGGATTCTTTCCTCTAAAAGGAGTATGTAATGGTGGTATTTTGAATTTAATCAAGTAATGATCTGTCCAAAGTAGTGGGCGAATAGATAAGTCACTAATTGTCAAACCCTCTTCATCAGAGCCAGTATAAAAAACAAGATCAAGAGTATGACCAGCTCTATGTGTGGGTTCCTTAATTAACTGTGATAGTCCCAAAGTGGTCATAGTCGTCATAAAATCACGGGCCGCACCATATAAAGAGGAGTTGACATGAATGTTGAAGTCTCCCAATACTAACAGTTTAGGGGACACCAGCATTAGTTCCAAAATCAAATTCGACAACTCCTGCAAGGTGGTTATAGAGCAACATGGGGAACGATAGATCAATAAAATTACCAAACCATTCTGACTGCCAGATTTTAGACTAAGGGCTTCAAACCCAGGGAGAGATGGGAGCGGCATTCTAGTAAAAGAGATGGTCTCTCTGTATATTATTGCTACTCCACCTCCAGGATCCCCAAGCCTGGGTTGATGTAAAACCAAGAAGCCGGGCGGGCAAAGACTGATCAAGTTCACTCCGCCAGCTTCATCTAACCAGGTTTCGGTAATGCATAATAAATCAGCTTGTTCATCCAAAATAAGATCTTGGATAATCACAGATTTCCTATTTACAGATCTTGCATTAAGAAGCATCTCACCAAAAGGAAGTTAATGATGAACATGGCCTCACTTCTGCCCCATCGATATGTTTGATGGAACAACAACAACAATGGACTGCCTTCAAGTTGATTCTGACTTATGGCGACCCATGAATAGGGTTTTAATGGTAAGTGATATTCAGAGGAGGTTTACCATTGCCTCCTTCTGAGGCTGAGAGGCAGTGACCTGTCCCAAGGTCACCCAGTGAGCTTCTTGGCTGTGTGGGGATTCGAACCCTGGTCTCCCAGGTCATAGCCCAATATCTTAACCACTACACCACACCGGCTCTCATAGCATAACATAAAAAGGGATACCATACTGGAGTAAATTTATCAGAGGATGTCTCCCCCCAAGCTTTTTTTTGTTCTTGAGTTAATTTTTCATCTAGTGCAAGTTGCCAAAGTCTGGTAAACCAATTTTTTATCAATAAGTATTCTGCCCCCTTCCAGTTTACGCCTATTTCAAGCCTCACTGCAAGTAGGAATCTGGATAGGAGAGACATCTGAGTTTTAGGAACAATGGAACCCCCCTTTAACGAACAGAAGTTCAAAGGACGGATCCAGGATAATTGTAGCTTTAACAACTTTACTAGCAATTTGAAAAACATCACTCCAGAATTGTTTAACTTTATTACAGTCCCACCATAAATGTAAGAAAGAGCCACAGATTGGGCACCCCCTCCAGCACAGAGGGGAGAGGGAGGAGTTGATATAGTTCAGTTTGACCAGAGTGAGGTGCCACCGATGGATAACTTTCAAAGCATTTTCTTTGATGAGGGCTGAGATAGCTCTTGAGTGTGGGCCTGCCCATATATCACTCCATCCCTCTTCTGTGATTTCCTTCCCCAGATCTTTAGCCCAAGCTTTACGAGCCAAATTTTCTTTTCCATATTTAAAGTCCAATAGGAGGCTATAAATTATATAGTGCCTTTTTAGCTAGAAGTTCCCTGTTTACATAGGGCTTTATAGGATGTCAAAGAATGTGGCAAACCTTCTGCTTTGTAAATTGTGTTTATAAAGGAGGATACGTGTAAGATGCTACACCAGTTGACTCTTAACCCAGAGAGACGTTTTTCTAATTGAGAAATTTGTAAAGGATGTCCTTGGTCAAACAGATCTTGCATCATTAGCAATCCCCTCTGCTTCCAACCTTCAAATTGCCTATATTTGTCAATGTGATGAAATTTGGGGTGATAGAAGAAAAGGGGATGGGCAAGGCACTAGTTTGCAGACCCAATGAGTCCAGATTTTCGAGGTGGTGTTCAAGAAAGTGTATGTGATTGAGGAAAGAGCACATTTAAACAGTGATATCAAAGGGAGTGCTCATGCCGATGGGCATTTCACTTGCGAAGTAATTTCCATTGAAATCCAAGGTATACTTAGATCAAAACAAATCATTTGAGCAAGGTGTTTAATCTGCGATGCTTCATAATATAGTTGCAGATATGGCATGCCAAAAACTTCCTTATTATTCGAGCAATTTGGAACTGCTTTAAGAACATAAGAACATAAGAAGAGCCTGCTGGATCAGGCCAGTGGCCCATCTAGTCCAGCATCCTGTTCTCACAGTGGCCAACCAGGTGCCTGGGTAAAGCCCGCAAGCAGGACCCGAATGCAAGAACACTCTCCCCTCCTGAGGCTTCCGGCAACTGGTTTTCAGAAGCATGCTGCTTCTGACTAGGGTGGCAGAGCACAGCCATCACGGCTAGTAGCCATTGATAGCCCTGTCCTCCATGAATTTGTCTAATCTTCTTTTAAAGCCGTCCAAGCTGGTGGCCATTACTGCATCTTGTGGGAGCAAATTCCATAGTTTAACTATGCGCTGAGTAAAGAAGTACTTCCTTTTGTCTGTCCTGAATCTTCCAACATTCAGCTTCTTTGAATGTCCACGAGTTCTAGTATTATGAGAGAGGGAGAAGAACTTTTCTCTATCCACTTTCTCAATGCCATGCATAATTTTATACACTTCTATCATGTCTCCTCTGACCCGCCTTTTCTCTAAACTAAAAAGCCCCAAATGCTGCAACCTTTCCTCGTAAGGGAGTCGCTCCATCCCCTTGATCATTGTGGTTGCCCTCTTCTGAACCTTTTCCAACTCTATAATATCCTTTTTGAGATGAGGCGACCAGAACTGTACACAGTTTTTGCTTTACTTAAGCAAGAACATTTACCGCCATTAGAGTAAGAATCAACATTTGTGCCATTTTTGTAGGAGTGTCTCAAGGAGATAAATGGGGAGAATTTGGAAGAGGAAGAGGAATTTGAGCAGAATGGCCATTTTCACTGCAGCCACCTGCCAAGCCAAGAAAGGGAAAGGTTTTTCCAAGAATAAAGCTCAGATTTAATAGCTCATATTATGGATCGAAGTTAAGCTTTTTAAATTGTTTTAAGTCTTTGATAGTAGTTACCCCTAGATATTTAAAGTCACCAAACACCCGTGGGAGACCAAATATATAACTCAAGTGAGCCTGTGCTCGTAAAGGGAAATTGATGAAACAAAAATCCCAACTTTCTCTAGTTGATTTCTAACCCCACCACTTCTTCAAAATTAGCTAAATGGATTTGCAGCCATGGGAGCACTGTGATGTCCCTGTATATAGATATTACTGTAAATATGGTAAGTGCAGGTTTATTAAAGTATATATGGTAAGTGGACTGAGTGAGAGGGGGGAGTACATGGGATAGAATGCTGGAGAATGCTGTATGATGATTGGCTGAGCATTTGAGTGGCTGAAGGTATAAATGAGAGGATGACAGTTGAGAAGAGGTGGAGTTTGGGAGTTCTGAGGGTGGTTGGTTGTGGGGAGTCTTGAGGAGTTGGTTGGAGGTTTGGATTATATTAGGCTGGTATTGAGGCAGATTATATATGACTAGAAACATAAAGAGTAACACAATGTATGAAGCCATACGCTTGTTAAATATACCTTAAGTAATTTTGTTATTTCCCTATGTTTATAAATAAATATTTTCTTGGTTTACCAAAGGCCTGATCCTTGGCTGGGGCTTTCACAGACCAGAAGGGTGGGCAGGATATTTACCAAGGTGGAGAAACAGTATCAAATGGTGGCAGCGGTGAAGAGATAGTGTAACATCAAGTATCCAAAGCAACCCAGGGCTGTATGCTTTATAGGCACAAAGATACAGGGGGGTTGTGGCCTGCAAGTGCACCCAGACACAAAGTAACAATAAGCCAGAAGGAGACTAAGACAAAGTCTCAAGGCAATATTGTGAAACAGGGAGTGGTTGGTGGTGCTGCCTAGCAGTGGGATCTTGTGAGATCTGTGCTAGAGCTGGTGAGAGAACCATTTTGAGACCAGGACCCTGAGGTGGGACCGTGATAAAGTGGTAGCCATAGGAAGGGGCCTGACAAAGGGGTGAAAGCAGGCAAGAGTCTGAGAAGCACGTCATGAGGTTCTCGTAAAAATAGGAGTACATCATCTGCAAAGAGGTTGATGATAATAATAATAATAATAATAAAAATAATAATAATAAAATTTTATTTCTGAGTCGCCTATCTGGCCGAATTAACGGCCACTCTAGGCGACGTACATTAAAAGAATAAAATACAATATAAAATAGATAAGACCGTCAATCATCTAACCCATTCTTCCAGTTAATAACACGCTAACAACTAACCCATCTCAGAAATCCTATAGGCCTGCCTGAATAGCCAGGTCTTCAAGGCACGGCGGAAACCAATTAAGGAGGGGGCATGATGAAGATCAAACGGGAGGGAACTCCAGAGGGTGGGGGCCACAATTGAAAATGCCCTCTCTCTGGTCCGTACCAGCCTTGCTGTTTTAGTTGGTGGAACCGAGAGAATGTCTTGTGCGGCTGATCTCGTCAGGCGGCATAATTGGTGATGCTGCAGGCTCTTGGCCATTAATAACCAAACCTTTTATTAGGGTCTGCTCTAAGTTTATCAGCCAGTATTTCTATTGCAATTACAAATAATATAGGAAATAAAGGGCATCCTGGCTTGGTGCTGCTTGTTAAATTAATAAAAGGGGAATCAAATCCATTGATATGAATTGTCACTTGGGAACCAGATTAAAACTGATGAATGACATCAAGGAAGTAAGGACCAAAATTTAACTTAGTTAATAAGCAGAGTAGGAAAAGCCATTCAAGATGGTCAAAGGCTTTGAAAGCATCTAGGGAAAGTAGTGCAAGAGAGCGCCTATTCATGAACTGTGATGGACAATATTAAGAACCCATCTTACAGCATCTGAAAGTTGCTGCTTAGGAATAAAACCTGTCTGATCGGTGCAAATGTATCTAGAGATAAATACATTTAGTCTCTGAGCCATTATTGAAGTAAGTAGCTTAGCATCTTGATTCAGGTGAGCTATTGGGCGATAGGAGCCCAGAGAACACAGATCTTTATGAAGTTTAGGGATGACAACTATTCTAGCTTGTTTTCAGGTCTCTGGGATCCTATCTCCCTTCATAATTCCATTAATCAGTGCTTGTAGATGAGGAAGGAGAATTTCACTAAATGTCTTATAAAATTCTGCACCAAAGCCATCAAGACATGGAATCTTTCCATTTTACAGATGCGTTATAGAGACTTTTATTTCTTCAGAAAGAATAGGACTATTTAAGTATATGCTCCTGGCTCAACAGGGGAATTTGAAGGTCTGTTAAAAATGTGTCAATAGAAAAATCTTCCAGTGCATCTGTAGCATACAGATTAGTGTAAAAACCAGCAAATGCAGAACTAATATCAATCGTGGTACATTTTTTGCCTTCACGAGAGAGCACACTAGAAAGAACATTTCTCAATCTCCATTTGAGCACTGCATTGGCTAACAGCTTAGTGTTCTTGTTTCAAAGTATCACTGTTTTATATAAATGAGAGACTTATGAATAGTGTCTATGTTATAAGCCTGCAGCTCTGTACGTTTTGCTATTAGCTTGCGGTATATCTTAGAGCCACCCTTGTTTCTATGGACTGTTTCAACGGCAGAGATTTCTGCAATTAGAGCTGTTCCAGCAGCTTCCCTCTGTTTTTTTTTAGTATGGAAGTTTCTTTAATACAAAAACCTTTCATTACTTATTTCATACCATCCTACACTGTCGCCTGGGTGAGATCGAGGGAGATGTTGAGCTTAAAATATTCAGAGAGTGACTCCTTAAGTTTGCTAACCAAATCTCTTTGGTGTAGGAGGGATGTATTGAGTCTCCAGGCGGCAGTGTGGGAGCCATTTTGCCTCAAATCTACCACCAATGAGAGAAGGGCATTATCAGACATTAGAATTGGACCAACGTCTGCATCAACAACAGCAGGGAGCAGCGTTTTGGAGATCAGAAACATGCCTATGTGTGAATAAACCTTATGCCTTTTTGAGTAAAAAGAGTAATTGTGTTCTGTTGTGTTATGTTCCCGCCAAATGTCTATTAAAGCTAATTTATCTATTACATGGGAGAAATCTGAGTTAGGACAGGGAGTGGGGCGATTTGCTCCACTCCTATCTTTACCATAGTGCAGAACATCATTAAAATCCCCTCCAACAATATCACCTTCAGCAAATGTTTCAATACAAGTTAAGAGATCAAGCAAGAAGAAGAGTTGTTGAGTGTTTGGGCAGTAGATAGATGCCAGAGTTATTTTTGAGTCTCCTCTAGAACAGCGAAGAAATAAGTAGCATCCTTTGGGATCCAAAAGCGACTCTGCCATGTGGAAAGGATATCTAGAAGCTATAATAATGGCAACTCCTCTGGATTTGGATGATCCACAAGCTATGTAATAATTGCCCATCCACCAACCTTTAAGTTTATTAGAGGGTACATCTTTTTGATGAATTTCTTACAAAAAGGTGATATCAGGATCTGCCTTCCATAATAAAGTTCCGATTTTAGCACACTTCACAGGAGTCCCCAATCCATTCATGTTAAGGGAAAACTGTTTTAATCCAGACATTTCCTAAGTTTGTTATAGCTGGAGGTTGGATTGGTGAGAATGGGAAGAATAATGTGACTTTGAGAGGGCATGGAATGACAAAAAAAAATTAAGAACACAACAAGACCTAAACAATTAGAACAACTGGTCAACCCATATTGCGGGGGAGACTTTGCACCCTCACCATCGGGAAATACATCCCAGGATTGCCCACGTGTTGACTCTGCCAACATTGGGATAGCGGCAGAAAAAGAGAAAGAGTCCAAAGTAGCAACATTCCTCAGAATAGCAAACATATAGAAAGAATAGAGGTTTTCTGATAGAAAAATCAGTCACGTTTGGAAGAGGAGTCAGCAGTTTGATCTGCAGAAGGGGTAGGAGGTGTAATTTTAGAAGAGCCCTGCCTCCTTCGGCTAGACCATTTGGCTGAAGGTGGGAGTGTATTTCTGTTGTGTGGGGTTCAGATGGTAGGTTCAGGAGCTCAAGCCCAGGATCATGTAATAAAACAGATGCTTGACCTATTGTTGAAGCTGTATGAAAATGGTATCCTCAAGGAGCCATAAGCTTGAAAGGGTAACACCAGCAGCAGGGGATGTTAGCTTTTTGCAGAATCTCAATGAACAGCCTGAAACCCTTGCCATGCAGCAGGGTATTGGGGCAGACATCTTGAAAAATCTGTAATTCACCATTTTCATATGAGATCCATTTAAGCTTTCACAGTGCAGAATAGATTAATTCTCGCTTGCAAAATTGCTTGAAGCAAATAATGTCCTTAGGGGGACCACCATCCTGTGATTTATGGTACAGAGCATGGTGAGCCCTTTCAATATCAGCTTCTGCTACAGGTTCTGTGAGGTGCAGTTGCATAAGTAATTCAACAATAACAGAAATCATATCTCCTTTTTCAGTCCTTTCCGGGACCCACGTACGCGCAGATTCTGTCTGCAGTTACGATCCTGCTGATCTTCCAATTTAATTTGGAGATCTAGTACTTGATCTGTTAACTTGTCTGTTCTGATTTTTTGTCTTAAAGCCAGCTCAAAAGCTTCTTCAGCGGTTGTAGCAATTTCTGCAACTTGAGTGGTCAAATCCTTAAATGACTGTTCAAGGGGTTTGAGAGCAGTTTGCCAACTCTCCATAAGGTTAATCTGCATTTGTTGCATTTGTGCAGCTAAATCTGCCAGAGAGAGTTCAGCAGTAGCCTTTGACAGTCTTCCCACCTTCACTTTATTAGTTGCCATTTTGAGCGTGTCAGTTTCAACCCCCCCCCCCAGCTGTCAAAAGTTGCAATGTAACAGAACAGGGATGTTAAAAGCTAGGAGGACTAAAATTAGAGCATTTGTGAGATGCTACTCACAGGCCATGAAAAGTATAAAGAAAGAAATGAGGAATATCACTGAGATCCAGGGTTAAGCAACCATCTTGGCAGTGGCTAGCCACACACCCCAAAAGCCTTTACTGTACTTTATAAAAGCCACTTCACTCTCATAAGTCTCGATCTTCAGTATGGTGGTATGTGCAGCGGGACGTGGAAGGGTCATGGAAGTGGAGAGGGGAGGAAATGCAGGTCTGAGCACAGACCACATGCTGCTAAGTCTTTTGATGTTGCTCCCATCTACCCTTCCTATGTTTGACTTGGTGCTGTTCAGCTGGTGTCAGTGAAAAGAGATAATAAAGGGGGGGTAGGAAAATGTCTAGTGACAGCCACCCTATTTATAAGTGCTGGTGTGATATAGTGGTTAGAGTGTTGGACCAGGACCTGAGACACCAGAATTCAAATCCCCACTGAGCCATGAAGTTTGCTACGTGACCTTGGGCCAGCCATTGTTTCTCAGCCCAACCTACCTCCCAGGGTTGTTGTGAGGATAAAATCAGGAGGGGGACAACCATGTTTGTACACCACCTTGAGCTCCTTAGAGGAAATGTGAGATATAAATGTATAATAATAATATTCACTGCGCATCAGCCTTATTTATTTTATTTATTACATGTATACCCCACCTTTCTTTCATTGTAGAAACTCAAGGTGGCACATGTGCAGTTAATTAAAGACCTTAATCAAAGACCAGCTTTCCCCAACCTGGTACCCTCTAGATATATTGTACTACTACTCTCATAATCCCTGACCACTGCCTATCCTGGCTGGGGCTGATGGGAATTGTAGTTCAAAACATCTGGAGATCTCCAGGTTGGGGAAGGCTGATCTAGACAACATTGGCTACTTCTTTACATGCAAATGACATGCAGATGTGGACAACAAAGCTACCTGCAATTAATGATTTGTGCAAGAGTTAGAAAACCTTTTCATGTCCTCCTGATTGATGCCAGGGAGATATATTAATCCATTCTTTATGTTACCCTCCAGGTGCATTGACAATTACACTGCATTACAACGGCAGCTGGTAGCGCTACCTCTCTGAGCAGAACATTTAAGAGATCTCCCTTTGGGGGAGATATGTATCTCATTTTCATTACAAAACTGTATAGCAGAGTGCATACCTTTAAATATATATATATAGTTGTCGCATTTGGGCCTGTTCCATGTTATGTTTGCATGAATTTGTTCATTCCCTCTTAACTAGAACATGCAAACAAACAAAAAATCAGGCCTGACTCATTCATTCATTCATTCAAAATCAGGCCTGATTCACTGACAGACTATGTGTAGTGCCACAAAGCTGCATAGCTTCCAATGCCAGCAATGCAGAAAGACACTAGCTCAGTGACAGAGCATCTGTCTCGGGTGCAGAAGGTTCCAGGTTCAATCTCTAGTGTCTCCAGGTAGGACTGGGAAGTGCCTCTGTCTGAAACCTTTTGGGCGACCTTTCCCTGACGGTTTTACCATCAGCCATGGTATCCTCCTGGGAAGACTGGCTGAGTTGGGAGTGGGAGGGACTGCATGGTGGTGGTTCCGCTCCTACTTGGAGGGTCGGCTCCAGAAGGTGGTGCTTGGGGAACATTGCTCAGCACCCTAGACTCTCCAGTATGGGGTTTTGCAGGGGTCAGTTCTGTCCCCCATGCTGTTCAACATCTACATTAAGCCATTGGTGCGGTCATCCAGAGTTTTGGAGTGTGTGGCCATCAGTATGCTGATGCTGATCAGTACGCTAATGCTAGGAGCCTCCGAACCATGATGGGAGTACTGGAGTGCTTGGTCTTAGAGGAGAGCATTGATATAGTGAGCATAACAGAGACCTGGTGGAATGGAGAAAACCAGTGGGATATGGTTATCCCTGGATATAAACTATATCGGAAGGACAGGCAAGGACGTATTGGTGGCGGAGTCGCTCTATACGTGAAAGAAGGCATTGAATTCAGCAAGCTCGAAACCCCAAAAGAGGCAGACTCCTCCACAGAATCGTTGTGGGTGGTGATACCATGCCCCAGGAGGGACTTAATACTGGGAACGATCTATCGTCCCCCTGATCAAAATGCTCAGGGAGACCTTGAGATGAGATATGAAATTGAGGAAGCATCCAAACTAGGAAATGTGGTAGTAATGGGTGACTTCAACTACCCGGACATAGACTGGCCGCATATGTGTTCCAGTCATGACAAAGAAGCAAAGTTTCTAGATATTCTAAATGACTATTCCCTAGACCAGTTGGTCATGGAACCGACCAGAGGGACGGCAACCCTGGACTTAATCCTCAGTGGGGACCGGGACCTGGTGCGAGATGTAAGTGTTGTTGAACCGATTGGGAGCAGTGACCACAGTGCTATTAAATTAAACATACATGTAACTGGCCAATTGCCAAGAAAATCCAACACGGTCACATTTGACTTCAAAAGAGGAAACTTTACAAAAATGAGGGGATTGGTAAAAAGAAAGCTGAAAAACAAAGTCCAGAGGGTCACATCACTCGAAAATGCTTGGAAGTTGTTTAAAAACACTATATTAGAAGCTCAACTGGAGTGCATACCGCAGATCAGAAAAGGTACCACCAGGGCCAAGAAGATGCCAGCATGGTTAACGAGCAAAGTCAAGGAAGGTCTTAGAGGCAAAAAGTCTTCCTTCAGAAAATGGAAGTCTTGTCCGAATGAAGAAAATAAAAAAGAACACAAACTCTGGCAAAAGAAATGCAAGAAGACAATAAGGGATGCTAAAAAAGAATTTGAGGAGCACATTGCTAAGAACATAAAAACCAACAACAAAAAATTCTATAAATACATTCAAAGCAGGAGACCATCTAGGGAGGCGATTGGACCCTTGGATGATAAGGGAGTCAAAGGTGTACTAAAGAATGATAAGGAGACTGCAGAGAAGCTAAATGAATTCTTTGCATCTGTCTTCACAGTGGAAGATATAGGGCAGATCCCTGAACCTGAACTAACATTTGCAGGAAGGGATTCTGAGGAACTGAGACAAATAGTGGTAACGAGAGAGGAAGTTCTAGGCTTAATGGACAATATAAAAACTGACAAATCACCAGGCCCGGATGGCATCCACCCGAGAGTTCTCAAAGAACTCAAAGGTGAAATTGCTGATCTGCTAACTAAAATATGTAACTTGTCCCTTGGGTCCTCCTCCGTGCCTGAGGACTGGAAAGTGGCAAATGTAACGCCAATCTTCAAAAAGGGATCCAGAGGGGATCCCGGAAATTACAGGCCAGTTAGCTTAACTTCTGTCCCTGGAAAACTGGTAGAAAGTATTATTAAAGCTAGATTAACTAAGCACATAGAAGAACAAGCCTTGCTGAAGCAGAGCCAGCATGGCTTCTGCAAGGGAAAGTCCTGTCTCAGTAACCTATTAGAATTCTTTGAGAGTGTCAACAAGCATATAGATAGAGGTGATCCAGTGGACATAGTGTACTTAGACTTTCAAAAAGCGTTTGACAAGGTACCTCACCAAAGACTTCTGAGGAAGCTTAGCAGTCATGGAATAAGAGGAGAGGTCCTCTTGTGGATAAGGAATTGGTTAAGAAGCAGAAAGCAGAGAGTAGGAATAAACGGACAGTTCTCCCAATGGAGGGCTGTAGAAAGTGGAGTCCCTCAAGGATCGGTATTGGGACCTGTACTTTTCAACTTGTTCATTAATGACCTAGAATTAGGAGTGAGCAGTGAAGTGGCCAAGTTTGCTGACGACACTAAATTGTTCAGGGTTGTTAAAACAAAAAGGGATTGTGAAGAGCTCCAAAAAGATCTCTCCAAACTGAGTGAATGGGCGGAAAATGGCAAATGCAATTCAATATAAACAAGTGTAAAATTATGCATATTGGAGCAAAAATCTGAATTTCACATATACGCTCATGGGGTCTGAACTGGCGGTGACCGACCAGGAGAGAGACCTCGGGGTTGTAGTGGACAGCACGATGAAAATGTCGACCCAGTGTGCGGCAGCTGTGAAAAAGGCAAATTCCATGCTAGCGATAATTAGGAAAGGTATTGAAAATAAAACAGCCGATATCATAATGCTGTTGTATAAATCTATGGTGCGGCCGCATTTGGAATACTGTGTACAGTTCTGGTCGCCTCATCTCAAAAAGGATATTATAGAGTTGGAAAAGGTTCAGAAGAGGGCAACCAGAATGATCAAGGGGATGGAGCGACTCCCTTACGAGGAAAGGCTGCAGCATTTGGGGCTTTTTAGTTTAGAGAAAAGGCGGGTCAGAGGAGACATGATAGAAGTGTATAAAATTATGCATGGCATTGAGAAAGTGGATAGAGAAAAGTTCTTCTCCCTCTCTCATAATACTAGAACTCGTGGACATTCAAAGAAGCTGAATGTTGGAAGATTCAGGACAGACAAAAGGAAGTACTTCTTTACTCAGCGCATAGTTAAACTATGGAATTTGCTCCCACAAGATGCAGTAATGGCCACCAGCTTGGACGGCTTTAAAAGAAGATTAGACAAATTCATGGAGGACAGGGCTATCAATGGCTACTAGCCATGATGGCTGTGCTCTGCCACCCTAGTCAGAGGCAGCATGCTTCCGAAAACCAGTTGCCGGAAGCCTCAGGAGGGGAGAGTGTTCTTGCACTCGGGTCCTGCTTGCGGGCTTCCCCCAAGCACCTGGTTGGCCACTGTGAGAACAGGATGCTGGACTAGATGGGCCACTGGCCTGATCCAGCAGGCTCTTCTTATGTTCTTATGTGCACACAGTTCTACTTCTCCTTTTCATCTTCTTCAGGTGAGACTGTAATGTGCTGAACCAGTGCCTGGCTGAAACAATGGACTGGATGAGGGCTAATAAACTGAGGCTCAATCCAGACAAGACTGAGATGCTGCTAGTGGGTGGTTCTTCTGGCTGGATGGTGGATGTCCAACCTGTCCTGGATGGGGTTGCACTCCCCCTGAAGGAGCAGGTTCGTACTGTGGAAGGAAAAACTTTCCAGGCAAACAATGGTGCTCCAAAGAACAGAGTTTGATACAAAAACCAAAAGCGCTGATGGGAGAGCAGGTGCAACCCAAACTCTGAAGACCCACCAGACAATGCATAATTTTATAAAGGCATTTTCACATCATACATCCAAACTTTTCATGTCCATGTCCAGCCCCCTTCCCATCAGCTGATATTTTTGCATAGGTCTTGAACTGTTTGGATCCTCATATGATACATTTAGACCTTATTGCCACCCTGCTGACACTAAAGAATCATAAAGGTCACCAAACATTTTTACATCAATATTTCTTCATACCTTGCATTTCTCTATGCCGCATGAGCAATAATAACTGCTCATCAGGCTTCACTGCAAACTCCAAGCATCTGTTAGTTTCATTTTTAATCATTCACATAGTTCCTTAAAATCTCATTCATAGCATTGCATTTTAGCAATACAAAAAATCTTTGTCTTTACTCATCTTTAAAAACCATGAGTTAAGAGTTTTCTTTTAAAGACAGAAGCCCTAAAATCATGCAACCAATTATACATCAGAAATCTCCTTCCTCAGGAGCTTGGGGGTTCTCCTAAAACCATCTCTGTCACTTGAGGCTCAGGTAGCCTTGGTAGCACAGAGTGCCTTCTACCAACTTCGGTTGGTGGCCCAGCTACGCCCCTATCTGGACAAGGATAACCTGGCTTCAGTTGTCCATGCTCTGGTAACTTCCAAGTTAGATTACTGCAATGCACTCTACGCGGGGCTGCCTTTGAAAACAGTTCGGAAACTGCAGCTTGTGCAAAATGGAGCGGCTGGATTGGTAACAGGGACCAGATGGTTCGAACATATAAAACCGATTCTGGCCTGCTTGCACTGGCTGCCTGTATGTTTCTGAGCCTGATTCAAGGTGCTGGTTTTAGCCTATAAAGCCTTACATGTCTTGGGACCACAATACCTGATGGAACACTTCTTCTGACACGAACCCACCCGTACACTATGCTCAACATCAAAGGCTCTCCTCCAGGTGCCTACTTGAAGCTGGGAGGCTGGCAACAAGGGAGAGGGCCTTCTCAATGGTGGCCCCCAAATTATGGAATGATTTTCTTGATGCCTGGCGCCAACACTGGTATCTTTTCGGTGCCAGGTCAAGACTTTCCTCTTCTCCCAGGTATTTTAGCATGTATTTTTAAATTGCTATTTAAAAATATGTTTTTAAAATTTGTGTATTTGTTTTTAATGTTTTTAATTGTTGCAAACCACCCAGAGAGCTTCAGCTATGGGGCGGTATATAAATGCAATAAAGAAATAAATAAATCCAGTTAAATGGAGCTTAATCCCAGGTGAGTGGTTATACAATCGCCATCTAAATTAATTTATTAAATCCTTGAATAGACATTTATGTGGAATGTCATGATTTCGTATATTGTAATGGAAATAATAAGTAAATGGGGGGAGGGGGGCTATCCCAGATCTTATCTGTATGAAGTTATAATAAAACAAACTCTTTTCCTCTGTCTTGTTCATTCTGATTGTATGTTGTGCGACCTCTAGTGGAACCAGAGACAAACTATTCACTGTTCTATTACACCCCAAACTTCTTATAATTGAGGTAGAAGCAGACTTTTTTTCTGAATGGAGCCACCCTTGTTTTACAAATGAAAAGGTTTCGTTTTAGAGCTTGTTTGAGAGAAACTGCCCATTTACTTAACTTGATTTTCAAATCACCCTTCTAATTCAACAGGTTTCCAGAGTTGATTACAAAAATTTAACATTATAATAAAGCAAATTACAACAAACACAATAAAACAATAATATTCAAAAACCACAGTATAAATGAGCAGTATTAAAGCAGTCAGTGGGAATTAAAACAAGCCCCAAACAGCATAAAACCAGATTCAAAAGCCTGGGAAAGCATAAAAAACTTGCCTGGTGCTGAAATGACATCAAGGTAGGTGTCAGATGAGCACCCATGACAAGAGCATTCCACAAGTGGGGTGCCACCACTGGGATGGCCTCATCCATCTTCATGAAAGCTCATCTTCTGTGTACCTGCATAGTACTGTTCCGAGCATGCCTTGAGATTGGATGGAGGCAAGCCCAGGCCATAGGCTCATGCAGAGATGCAACATGCAGCACCATCTGAGAAGATGCCATTCTGCTGCTGTCTGCATTGAGAGTGTTTGTACAATCCAACCATATTTAATGCTGAGAAACAGCAGATTCCTACCCACCCCATCCACACAGTGAAGACTGGAAGAAGGCAAGGCCGGAACTATGAAATCACAAAGAGTTGCAGCAAGCATCTCTGCTGGGATGAGTCCCTTGGGCTCATAGGAGCCTTTCACTTTTTAATTAGCATTTGTCTTGTGGCACAACGTTTGGAAATTACTATGTTAATCAGTATTGCCCATTACAAGCTACTATGGCTGGAACTAGACAGTAATCACAGAGTTGCTGTCAAAAATGGCAGCCCTGTGTCCAGTTCCTTCTCCTTCTCCCCACAATGTGTAGTTAAGAACGTGTGTTATGTAATGTCATAATTAAATATACACACAGGGCAAATGGAGCTGAAGTGATGAGACAGATGACATGATATCTTGCCACTGTACATTTGACTGCTGGAGGGGGAGATAGCAATTAGGACTGCAGAATCAGTGCCGGGTCATCTTTCTTCCCTCCCAACAGTTGCATAACTAGAGCTAGCCTTGGCCAGGGGCCACAACCTGGGGCTGTAATAGGGAGAGACCCATTTGCTTTATCCTTCAGCCACTTTATTGTGGTTAATCTGCTGATTTGGGGGTATGGGCTTGGCTCCGTGGTCTCTGGGGGATGGTATGAGATCCTGATTTATCTGAAATCTTGGCTGCCTTTTGTTTTTTAAAGTTGGGGCTGCCATGTGTTTGGGGGTGAGTCAAGAGGGGGGATGCTCCCCTTTCATCCATTTATTTATTTATTTTAAAATGCAAATGTAACAAAAAGAAACAGCTTCAGTTCAGATTGACAACCGAAATAATCCAGCAATCCTAATTTAAAACATTTATATTCATATAAGCAGACCCTCCGTGGTGCAGAGTGGTAAGTGGCGGTAACGCAGCCAAAGCTCTGCTCACGGCCGGAGTTCGATTCCAACGGAAGGAGGAAGTCAAATCTCTGGTAAAAGGGGTCGAGGTCCACTCAGCCTTCCATCTATCTGTGGTCGGTAAAATGGGGGTAAAGAAATGCCGGGGAAGGAACTGGCAATCCCACCCCATATATACGGTCTGCCTAGTAAATGTCGCAAGACGTCACCCTAAGAGTCGGAAACAACTGGCACTATAAGTGCGGGGACACCTTTTTTAAGCAGTCCAAAGATATATCCAGATGACATTGACGATTATAAGATATGTGTTCAAATGCAGAAACTGTAACGATCAGGGGGAAGATATGGTGGTGGAGGTGGACCAAGCCAATAGAGGAGGTGGCATCTTGTGGTTGTTCATCCTTCTGGTTTACCATCCAGGCAACAGAGCCCTGACTGCTCTACAGGAAATCCATCAGGTCATAAAATGTTGCTGCTTGGTGCCCGGCTCTTTGGGGGCTCCTTGATCCAGGATTTAATCCTGGATAAACAAGCTGACCTGGCATGTGTGACTAAAACCTAGTTGGGCAAGGATGAGCAAAGGGGGGAGGTCAATTTGACTCAACTGTGCCCACCAGTTTTTTTTAGTGCAGCAGCAAGCTAGATCTGATGGTTGGGGGGGGAAGGTGGAATCTGTGATCTATTGCAAACCCATCCCACTATTGAGATACCTTGACCAGCAAGGTGTGCAACTGGTGGTGGGGCACTGAGACAGGATTCAGAGTCTGCTGATGTACTGATCACTCTGCTTCCCAATCATCTCCCTGCCTGAGCTGATCGAGATGGTCTCAGACATGATGTGACTTTCCCCAAACTGTTGCACTGGGAGACTCGAATGTGTAGGCCAAGGCCCTCCCATCAGGAGAAGCTCGGGATTTCAGGACTTCCATGGCAACCATAGTCCTGTCTCAATAAATATACTCTCCATCTAGATTTTGCTGGCCAGGATTAAAGTGATCTGTGAGTGGCAAACTGTCATGGACAGTACACTACCTAGTAAGATGCAAATTGGCTGGTACTCAGGAGTGGCTCACCCGGGGAGGGGGGGGTGGAACTACAACATCTGCCTCCCAGCAACAGCATTGCTGCCACTTACCAGGAAGGAGGTTGGGGTTGTATGGGCATACTGGAAGGAGTGCCAGATTGGTTCTGCTGGCATGCCTGCACAGGCCCTACCTTGCTGCTGCCTCACCCTCCCAATAAACAGAAGAAACTGATGGATCCAGGTGGATTCCTGAATACTTTGGGGGATTTCCCAGCTGCTAGAGCAGGTCATCCTGTAGAAGCTCTAGCTGAGCTGTAGAACAGGGAGATGACCTAGGTTCACAGACCCCCTAAAGCCCATCCATGGACTCCCAGAGATCCAGGGACCACAGGTTAAGAACCCCTGCCCTAGAGGGTGTTATGAGGTATCAAATATTTGGAATTTTTAATCTTTGATTCATCTCAGTGAACCAAAGTTTGAAAAGGCCTACAACAGCAAAGATTCCTGGGAAACAGCCCCTCTGTGACCTCTGAGTACATATCTTGCAATGCCTGAAGGTATAGACTTCCTGACTCCCATGGAAATTTGGATTTGTCACCCAGTAAGAATAGGCGCTCCTTTAAAACAAAGGAAATGCTTATGATAATCTAGGCCATCAGGAGGAAACAGAATAGCTCCTTTCAAACTAGGAGGTGTTGTGCATTTCTAAGCCTTTGGAGAAGACAGGATAAACTCCTGTCAAACAAAGAACTGTTTTACACAAGGATTATGATAAACTTAAGCTTGGGGAATCATCAAGAATCTACAGCAGGAGATCACACCTATTATCTGGGAACTTATCAGGAAATGAGTGGGTCCACATCCTCCTGGAGACATTTACATTGGGTTTACTTTGGGGTCAAGTTTAGTCAGTGGCGTCACTAGGGTTGGTGTCACCCGGTGCGGTAACTCATGGTGTCACCTCCATGGACCTCCTCCCGTACCAGACCATACAGAATCCTTAGTAATGTTTTTTGTACTAATGTTACTCGTAAATTGTAATTCCCATATATCACTGAATGTAATGGCAATAGTAGTGACATAAACAACTAGCAAAATTAAAGTTACACCTTTAAATTACAATATCATATGCACAGCCTAAATGTATCATCACACGAACAACCTAGAACATTTTTTCCCTTTCACAAGGACATGCAAAAGATTGAACCCAGGACCTTCTGCATGCAAAGCACATGCTCAGCCTACCACTAAGATATAGGGTAGAAAAACACTCACTGTTCTGCTGGTTCTAGTGCTTCTCCACCACTTTCTTCTGCAAATAAGAACATAAGAACATAAGAAGAGCCTGCTGGATCAGGCCAGTGGCCCATCTAGTCCAGCCTCCTGTTCTCACAGTGGCCAACCAGGTGCCTGGGGGAAGCCCGCAAGCAGGACCCGAGTGCAAGAACACTCTCCCTTCCTGAGGCTTCTGGCAACTGCCCGCACCCCCTTAGTGACGCTGCTGGATACACAATATAATTGTAATAAATAAATAAGTCAAAAGCCCAAACCATGTCCTTCTTACCACCTGGTCATTCACTCTACTTAAGTCTCATAGTTTCTCAGTTCTAGAAGACCGGCTATTGCAAACTTTGGAAAGATAAAATAACATTCTCTTTCTAAGCATAGAGGTAGTGATGCAGGTCAGATCAACCTGGACTGCTGGACATAAAAACATTACTGGTGATAGGTACTGTAAGTGCCTTTCTTGTTCCTTCAAAAATATTATTTTCTACTTTCCTGTTTTTTTTCTATTTCTATTAATTTATGTTATCTCTTCTTTTAAAAAAGCTCTACTTCTTCCCTTAACAAATAACTTCCATCTCCTTAAAAAAAAAAAGTAAGAAAAAAGCATGGTGATACTTAGGAAATTACAATCCTATCTTACTTCTGTCTCCAAAATTCTCAAAGGCAGGTTTTCAGGGGGGAAAGGTGTTCATAAGGAACATATCCAGACTATAATAGTTAGGCTGTTCCTATTATTATTTACAGTCAGAAATTATCCTCTGGTTACTCATTGCTATGAACACTAAAAAAATAAACATAATTTTGAATAAACTTTAAAAAGCTGTTATGATGGGTATCTATTTCAACAGTCAGGCTACAATTAAAATCTGTTCTAATTATTGTCACAAATCAAATCACATATTACCAGTGACATTGCTCTGAATCACTGATGATTATCTATCAGGTCAAAGACCCATCAAGTCAAGCATTCTGTTTGCAACAGTGGCTTAGCTGATATTTGTGGAATGCTTACAAACAGCAAGGCATATTTGGATTGGGATATACTGTGAAATCATTTCCAGACAGGTACCATTCTAGTAAATTGCAACAAAAATAAGAGAGTCTTCTGGCACCTTAAAGAGCTAACCCCGTTTACTTAGGGGTAAGCCTTATTGATTCAACAGGAATTATTATTATTTCGACTTGTTAGTTGCATGTTACCCAAACATCTCCAAGCAATTACAACACATTTAAAAACATAAACATAGACAATTTTTTCCATTTTTTTTTTTAAAAACATACAAAACAACTACCATCCATTAAAATAAAAGTGGGTAGACCTTGTTAGGATTGTACTGCAGGTTAGCCTTTAAGGTGTCACTTGACTTTAGTGAAATCAGCACTTTTTCATATTTTTATTCTTTTTTATGAAATTATTATTGCCCCACAACCACTTTGTGAAATGATTTAACATTTCCATGTCTCTTAGGAAATGACTGGAGATCATAACATGATACTTGAAAAGTTTAGCCCTGCTCACTAAAATTTTAGAATTACAGAAAGGAAAAGCAGTTAGATTTTTCCTCTCCAATTCCTACCCCCCCCCACACACACCTGTTTTTTTAAATCAACAGTGGTTCTAGACCTGGCTAGGAGATAAATAATATTGGTAGTGTTGCATGACTAATCTAAAATGTTCAGCGACAATCAATTAGTTGTACCTCAACTTGAGTTTTAATCGGACCCAAACAGATAAAAGCTGTAGCTGTTATAGTATTCAAGTAGCTGAGTAGGAGAGGGAGAGGGAAACGACCAGCCGGCTCAGAAACTCGCCTTTCCCTTCCACGTGGCGTGCAAAACAGTCACCCCTGGTGGTGGTGGTGGGTGGTGCAGCAGCCTCAGGCTTTAGCCTAGCCTGCCTGGTAACGGCTGCAATGCCGCTCAAGGCCCCGCCCCGCGGGAGATCCAGCCGGCACGTCAGCGCCCTTCCCTGCTCTTCCCCCACGCCTCCGTGTTAGCGTGGGCAGGGCAGCTCTCCGCCTGCCCCGCTTCCTGGTGTCACCCCCTTCTCATGGTGTCACCCGGGTGTGGCCCGCACCACCCGCACCCCCGTAGTAACGCCACGGAGTTTAGTTAGAAAAAGCTGTAAAACATGAGGGGTTGAGAGGGGTAAGGCAGTTCCTCTTCTGGAGGGCTCCAACAACGCACGCTAGCATCTTTGGGACAATTTCAGAGCTATGGATTTGGGTGAGAACTTTCAAATCTGGCGCTGGTTACAAAGGGAGGAGCTTTTGCTCATTGGGCTAGATACGAAAGTCTCTCTCAGCTTTAGGCTTGCAGCAACTCTCCAGGAAAGGTAGGTATATGCAACTATCTGGGCCTTTTTCTTTCCTTTTTTTTCTTCCTGTATGGGTGAGCTTAAGGTGAAAGTGTTCATAGGGTCAGTCTCTTTGCTTTAGTCTATCCAGTGTTGTTGAATGAATGAACAATAGTTAGAAAGCTGCTCATTGTTAACTGCAATTGTAAAACTGCAATATTTTCCCTTGTTCCTTCTCTTAATAAAACCACTCTTTATTTTACTTTCAGTGTATGTGTTATTGGGTTAAGGGTAAAATTATACATGCTCTAGGGGTGACGTGCAGGTAACTCCAGCAAAAGATCGTGCTGCTCTCTTTTGGGGACTTGGATTTCTAGTGAGCTATGCTCATGAGGAAGTTCAAGGTCCTGTCGTAACAAGGGTTAAGGTGAGCTTTGACCAGCCCCCTATGATGAGTATGCAAAACTACTCACATCTTCTCCAATTTGAACTGTACACTGAGAGCAGGTTGTGGGATAGTGACTGAGGCAGCTGTGTGTCCAATTTTGATACATGAGTTTCATTTTGTTTAGCCTGAGGATGTTCGTAGGGTAAGGCCAGTCACTTGTTTGTTGGATCCTCGTCCATCCTGGCTAGTAAAGAAAGTGCCAGAGGGAGACTACCCAGTTGACTGGTGAAGGGCTGTGTCCCAATTCTTTTAAAGGAGACTGCGGTGAAACCATTGTTGATAAAGACATAAGAACAAAAGAAGGGCTTGCTGGATCAGGCTAATGGCCCATCTAGACCAGCATCCTGTTCTCACAGTGGCCAACTGGATGCTTAGGGGAAGCCCAAAAGCAGGACCTGAGCACAAGAGCACTCTCCCCCACCTTTTAGTTTCCAGCAACTGCTCTTCAGAAGCATAGTGTCTCTGACTGTGGAATTGGATCCTGGACCCTAGATAATGATTAGCTGGGCTTGAATGTTTCTTTCCTGAGCAAGTTCCTAGAATGAACAGTGGCAACTCAATTTCATGCTCTCTTGGATGAAGCTGGCTATTTGAATCCTTTCCAATCTGAGTTCAGGATTCATTTTGGGACAGAAACAGCCTTCGTTGTCTTGGTGGATGGCCTAAAGGAGGAGCATGTCCCTGTTTATTCTGCTGGACCTCACAGTGACGTTCAATAACCTCAACCATGGTATCCTTCTGGGTTGTTTGGCCTGCACAGGACTTGTGAGGACTGTTTTACAGTAATTTAGGAAAACTAAGAGGAAGGGCCGTAGCTCAGTGGTAGAGCATCTGCTTTGCATGCAGGAGGCTAAGGTTCATTCTCTGGCATCTCCAGGTAGGATGGGAATGCTCTCTGTCTGAAACTCTGGAGAGTTGCTACCAGTCAGTGTAGGCATAGATGGGCCAATGGTATGAATTGGTATATGGCAGCTTCCTGTATACCTGGCTAAATGCTCCCCGGAGGTGGTGCTGGGGATCTATTTCTATTGCTTTGCCTGTTGGCCATTGGCCCATGGGGTACCTGAGGGTCTTATTTTGTTCCTTCAGCATTTCACCATCTATATGAAGCCACTGGCTTAGTATTAAGCAGGCAATTCAAACCTTGTTTTGTTTTATATGGCGTTTTGATGATTGTAAATGTAATTAATTCTGCTCTTTTTAAAATATGTTTTCCCTCATTCTTTATCAATTTGTGATTCTGTCACTTTTAAGTCAATGTTTTAAAACATACATTTTAAAAGGGCCTTGGGGGCCTTTTTGGGCCGAAAAGTGGCTTTATTTATTTATATTTATAAATTTATATCCCACCCTTCCTCCCAGAAGAAGCCCAGAGCAGCAAACAAAAACACTAAAAGCACTCTAAAACTTCTTAAAAACAAAAGACTTTAAACACATATTAAAACAAAACATATTCTGTCCCCCATGCTTTTTAACATCTACATGAAGCCGCTGAGTGCGGTCATCAGGAGTTTTGGAGTGCGTTGCAACCAGTACGCTGATGACACACAGCTCTATTTCTCCTTTTCATCTTCTTCAGGTGAGGCTGTCAATGTGCTGAACCGTTGCCTGGCTGCGATAATGGACTGGATGAGAGCTAATAAACTGAGGCTCAATCCAGACAAGACTGAGATGCTGTTGGTGGGTGATTTCTCTGATCAGATGGTAGATATGCACCCTTTTCTGGATGGGGTTACACTCCCCCTGAAGGAGCGGGTTCGTAGTCTGGGAGTACTCTTAGATCCTTCCCTGTCACTCGAGGCTCAAGTAGCCTCGGTGGCACGGAATGCGTTCTACCAACTTCGGTTGGTAGCCCAGCTACGTCCCTATCTGGACAGGGAGGACCTCACCTCAGTTGTCCATGCTCTGGTAACCTCTTGATTGGATTACTGCAATGTGCTCTACGTAGGGCTGCCTTTGAAGACGGTTCGGAAACTACAGCTTGTGCAAAACGCGGCAGCCAGGCTAATAATGAGGACCAGGAGGTCCGAACATATAACACCTGTTCTGGCCCACTTGCACTGGCTACCTATATGTTTCCGGGCCAGATTCAAAGTGCTGGTTTTAACCTATAAAGCCTTATATGGTGCGGGACCACAATACCTCCTGTAACTCCTCTCCCGACATGAACCTGCCCGTACACTACGTTCAACATCGAAGGCCCTCCTCCGAGTTCCGACTCATAGAGAGGCTCGGAGGATGGTTACAAGAACCAGGGCCTTCTCAGTGGTGGCCCCTGAATTGTGGAATAGTCTTCCTGTTGAGGTGTGCTTGGCGCCGACATTTCTATCTTTTCGGCGCCAAGTTAAAACCTTTCTCTTTGCTCAGGCATTTTAGTTTAATATGTTCAATTTGGTTTTAGATTTGTGGATTTTTATATATATGTTTTTGTACCAATTTATGTGATTTTATTGTATATACTTTCTGTTGTACACCGCCCAGAGAGCTATGCTAGTGGGGCGGTATAAAAATTTAACAAATAAAATAAATAAATATTAAAACAAAACGTATGTAAAAAATCTTTTTTAAAAAAAGCTTTAAAAACACCTTAAAAGGCATGTTGAAAGAAGAAAGTCTTCAGTAGTCACTGAAAAGATTACAGAGATTGTGCCTGTCTAATATTTAAAGGGAGGAAATCCCAAAGGGTAGGTGCCACAACACTAATGGTCCACTTTCTTCTAAAAGAAGAAAGGAAGAAAAATAGCTAGCTACACAGTGGCGCAGAGTGGTAACCGGCGGTAACGCAGTTGAAACTCTGCTCATGGCCGGAGTTCGATTCCAACAGAAGGAGGAAGTCGAATCTCCGGTAAAAGGGGTCGAGGTTCACTCAGCCTTCCATCCATCCGTGCTCAGTAAAATGAGTACCCGGCATATGCTGGGGGGTAAAGAAAGGCCGGGGACAGAACGGGCAACCCACCCCATACATACTGTCTGCCTTGTAAATGTCGCAAGACATCACCCTAAGAGTCGGAAACGACTCGAACTATTTACCTTTACCTTTATCTTTTACACATTCGTGGGAAAATAAAGGGGAACCTGTCATAGGGTTGCCATTTTCAGCAGCAACCCAACAATCCCCTTCACATCTAGTTCCCGTTTCAGTTTGATCTAAAATATGTAGAAGGGTACCTGAGTTGTACACAGTAGTTCAAAAAACCCAAACTGAAAACAGTAACACAGTGGAAACAGTGGTGGCTGGTGTCCATTGGGGCTCATAAGGCGGAATGCAGAGATGCCAACAGTAGGTGGAGCCAGAGCCAATGACAGGCAATGTTGCCTCTATTGCCCTCTCTACTGAGTTCCATAATGGAAACACTGAGACTAAGGAAGAGGAAGCTGACACAGCCAGAGCCACGCCCTGGATGCAAGTGGCTGCAAGCAGGCAAAGATTGGTTGGGCGTAAAGGGTCAGCCTCCACTGCATGGGAAGCTGGGCCATTTGAAGTAAAACTGACTGGAATGCACACCAGCACATGGATAAGTAGCTATGAAGCTCATGGCTACAACAAACAAGCAAGACAAGCTGGCAAAAGGGCTCCTCTGCATCAAGCATTGTATTCTCCATTATTTCCCAACACAGCAGTACCAAGACCATAATTAAAAGCAAACTTTCTTGGAATGCATTTTTGTGAACCGAGTCTCCTTGACTGAGGCCTTGAGACAATTGAAT